>NC_091286.1:524816572-525134786 GCF_032444005.1 Ranitomeya imitator
CCGCGGCGGTGGGAACAGTGCGGACGCCGGGAAAAGCGGCGCGGTTGCCTGCAAGGCTGCCGCGCCGCGGCAAAAAGGGCACGGTGTGGCTAGAGGAGGAAGCCGGAAGTAGGCCCCGGTAGAAGCCGGGGCCTAAATTTGAGGCCGGTGGCCACCGGGAAGGGCCGCGCAGCGTGTAAAGTGCCGATGCCGGGAAAAGCGGCGCGGTTGCCTGCAAGGTCGCCGCGCCGAGGCAAAAGGGCACAGTGTGGCCCGATAGGAAGCGGCGCGGTGCCAGCAAAGCCGCCGCACCAGAAGAAACGGTGCCGCCGTATGCCAGCGCGCAGAATAGTGCGGCCGTAAGAGGGAATCGGTGCTGCTACCTAAGGCCGCCGCGCCGGGGCAGAAACAGTGCGGCCGCAGGGGAAAAGAGGCAGCGGCTGCCACACGGCCGCCGCACCAGGCCAGAGCACAATGCGGCCGGGGGAAAAAAGGGCAGCGCAGCCGCCTGTAAGGCGAAGAACAGCGCGGCCGCCATAGCGCGGCTGCCACGCGAATGGGGCGAAGACCCCCGCCCCATGTGAAAGTGAAAAACCAAGTCAAGGCAGCCTGGAAAAACATCCCAAGGGACCCCCAAATGATTGCCCTGGAACTGAGGATGGACTCAGAGGTACTTTGGATACTTACCTAAAACATCCCACGCCGTCCTTTACGGCGCGCGAATTTTTGCCTGTAGGACATTATTGCAAGAGAGCTTGGCTGAGTAGATTACACAAGAAGGAAAACACACAGCAAGTCAGCAGGATCTAGGAGCAACATGGCAGATGTGACAACCTACATGGTGAGCTGCAGCATGTGCTACATGTTCACAGATCGACCAGAAGAAGAATCCAATTTCACCTGTCAGAAGTGTAGACTAGTGGCCCTTTTAGAAGAAAAGGTGCGGGGTCTGGAAGAAAGAATAGCAACTTTGAAACTCATCAAAGAGAATGAAGACTTTCTAGACAGAACAGAAGCATCTCTACTGGTCACAGAAGGTGCAAAAAGTGTCAGAGAACCTCCAAAAGCAGATGAGTGGAAGCATGTGACCAAAAGAAGCAAGAAGACCATGGAGAAATCACCAACCACACAACTGAAGAACCGATATCAAATCTTTGTAGAGGATGAAGATGGCACACCTAAGAATGAAGCAATACCAGCAAGCAAAAAAGAAAAGGGCACACAGCAACAAGTGACAGCAAAAAGTACAGCCAAGAAGCAACGAAGAGTGGTGGTGGTGGTGGTGGGAGACTCACTACTGAGAGGCACCGAAGCAGCCATCTGCAGACCGGACATAACTGCAAGAGAAGTATGCTGCCTTCCAGGTGCGATGATCAAGGATGTGACCGATAGGATACCAAAGCTCTTCAGCTCCAAGGACGTCCACCCATTTCTTCTGATACATGTTGGCACCAATGACACGGCAAGGAAGGACCTACCGACAATCTGCAAGGACTTTGAAGAGTTGGGGAAGAAAGTAAAGGAACTGGATGCACAGGTAGTTTTTTCTTCTATCCTTCCAGTAGACGGGCATGGCACCAGGAGATGGAACAGGATCCTTGATGCAAACAACTGGCTAAGACGATGGTGCAGACAACAAGGATTTGGATTCCTGGACCACGGTGTGAATTACTGGTATGATGGACTCCTCGCCAGAGACGGACTACACCTCAACAAACCTGGGAAACACACATTCGCCAGAAGACTCGCTACACTCATCAGGAGGGCGTTAAACTAGAAGAAGAGGGGACGGGAAGAAAAACATTAGACTCGAACAAAGACGACCCAGGAAATCATACTCAGAAGGGAGGTAAGAACATTTCTAAAACAATCCACAGTGAGGAGATTGGAACAAAACAAAATCCTCTAAACTGCATGCTCGCAAACGCCAGAAGCCTGACAAACAAGATGGAAGAACTAGAAGCAGAAATATCTACAGGTAACTTTGACATAGTGGGAATAACCGAGACATGGTTAGATGAAAGCTATGACTGGGCAGTTAACTTACAGGGTTACAGTCTGTTTAGAAAGGATCGTAAAAATCGGAGAGGAGGAGGGGTTTGTCTCTATGTAAAGTCTTGTCTAAAGTCCACTTTAAGGGAGGATATTAGCGAAGGGAATGAGGATGTCGAGTCCATATGGGTTGAAATTCATGGAGGGAAAAATGGTAACAAAATTCTCATTGGGGTCTGTTACAAACCCCCAAATATAACAGAAAGCATGGAAAGTCTACTTCTAAAGCAGATAGATGAAGCTGCAACCCATAATGAGGTCCTGGTTATGGGGGACTTTAACTACCCGGATATTAACTGGGAAACAGAAACCTGTGAAACCCATAAAGGCAACAGGTTTCTGCTAATAACCAAGAAAAATTATCTTTCACAATTGGTGCAGAATCCAACCAGAGGAGCAGCACTTTTAGACCTAATACTATCTAATAGACCTGACAGAATAACAAATCTGCAGGTGGTTGGGCATTTAGGAAATAGCGACCACAATATTGTGCAGTTTCACCTGTCTTTCACTAGGGGGACTTGTCAGGGAGTCACAAAAACACTGAACTTTAGGAAGGCAAAGTTTGAACAGCTTAGAGATGCCCTTAATCTGGTAGACTGGGACAATATCCTCAGAAATGAGAATACAGATAATAAATGGGAAATGTTTAAGAACATCCTAAATAGGCAGTGTAAGCGGTTTATACCTTGTGGGAATAAAAGGACTAGAAATAGGAAAAACCCAATGTGGCTAAACAAAGAAGTAAGACAGGCAATTAACAGTAAAAAGAAAGCATTTGCACTACTAAAGCAGGATGGCACCATTGAAGCTCTAAAAAACTATAGGGAGAAAAATACTTTATCTAAAAAACTAATTAAAGCTGCCAAAAAGGAAACAGAGAAGCACATTGCTAAGGAGAGTAAAACTAATCCCAAACTGTTCTTCAACTATATCAATAGTAAAAGAATAAAAACTGAAAATGTAGGCCCCTTAAAAAATAGTGAGGAAAGAATGGTTGTAGATGACGAGGAAAAAGCTAACATATTAAACACCTTCTTCTCCACGGTATTCACGGTGGAAAATGAAATGCTAGGTGAAATCCCAAGAAACAATGAAAACCCTATATTAAGGGTCACCAATCTAACCCAAGAAGAGGTGCGAAACCGGCTAAATAAGATTAAAATAGATAAATCTCCGGGTCCGGATGGCATACACCCACGAGTACTAAGAGAACTAAGTAATGTAATAGATAAACCATTATTTCTTATTTTTAGTGACTCTATAGCGACAGGGTCTGTTCCGCAGGACTGGCGCATAGCAAATGTGGTGCCAATATTCAAAAAGGGCTCTAAAAGTGAACCTGGAAATTATAGGCCAGTAAGTCTAACCTCTATTGTTGGTAAAATATTTGAAGGGTTTCTGAGGGATGTTATTCTGGATTATCTCAATGAGAATAACTGTTTAACTCCATATCAGCATGGGTTTATGAGAAATCGCTCCTGTCAAACCAATCTAATCAGTTTTTATGAAGAGGTAAGCTATAGACTGGACCACGGTGAGTCATTGGACGTGGTATATCTCGATTTTTCCAAAGCGTTTGATACCGTGCCGCACAAGAGGTTGGTACACAAAATGAGAATGCTTGGTCTGGGGGAAAATGTGTGTAAATGGGTTAGTAACTGGCTTAGTGATAGAAAGCAGAGGGTGGTTATAAATGGTATAGTCTCTAACTGGGTCGCTGTGACCAGTGGGGTACCGCAGGGGTCAGTATTGGGACCTGTTCTCTTCAACATATTCATTAATGATCTGGTAGAAGGTTTACACAGTAAAATATCGATATTTGCAGATGATACAAAACTATGTAAAGCAGTTAATACAAGAGAAGATAGTATTCTGCTACAGATGGATCTGGATAAGTTGGAAACTTGGGCTGAAAGGTGGCAGATGAGGTTTAACAATGATAAATGTAAGGTTATACACATGGGAAGAGGGAATCAATATCACCATTACACACTGAACGGGAAACCACTGGGTAAATCTGACAGGGAGAAGGACTTGGGGATCCTAGTTAATGATAAACTTACCTGGAGCAGCCAGTGCCAGGCAGCAGCTGCCAAGGCAAACAGGATCATGGGGTGCATTAAAAGAGGTCTGGATACACATGATGAGAGCATTATACTGCCTCTGTACAAATCCCTAGTTAGACCGCACATGGAGTACTGTGTCCAGTTTTGGGCACCGGTGCTCAGGAAGGATATAATGGAACTAGAGAGAGTACAAAGGAGGGCAACAAAATTAATAAAGGGGATGGGAGAACTACAATACCCAGATAGATTAGCGAAATTAGGATTATTTAGTCTAGAAAAAAGACGACTGAGGGGCGATCTAATAACCATGTATAAGTATATAAGGGGACAATACAAATATCTTGCTGAGGATCTGTTTATACCAAGGAAGGTGACGGGCACAAGGGGGCATTCTTTGCGTCTGGAGGAGAGAAGGTTTTTCCACCAACATAGAAGAGGATTCTTTACTGTTAGGGCAGTGCTTGCCTGAGGAGGTGGTGATGGCGAACTCAGTCGAGGGGTTCAAGAGAGGCCTGGATGTCTTCCTGGAGCAGAACAATATTGGATCATACAATTATTAGGTTCTGTAGAAGGACGTAGATCTGGGTATTTATTATGATGGAATATAGGCTGAACTGGATGGACAAATGTCTTTTTTCGGCCTTACTAACTATGTTACTATGTTACTATGTCCTTACTAACCTCATTCTGGGGAAAATATCAAGACGTCCAGGGAGCTGATGGACGTCCTCGTCTCCTCCAACCGACAGGCTCTGGTGGGCGAGTGGGTGAGGGACGGAGCCAGGACCGGACTTCTAAGCACGCTTGTGTGCTAGGATCTTGGTCCTGGTGAGGGATCTATGAGGATACGGGGTGGCAGTACACGCCGTACTCATAGTCCGCATAGTGGGACTACAGGTGTGTCTGTTCACCCTGTATCCCTCCGGAAAAAACCTGAAAGGAAACGACGCACATTGAGGTAGATAAGGGTCTAATGAAAGACCCGTGTCCACCTCCTACTGACACTAAGCTAAACTGAATATCTTTCTTCCTGTCGGTGGGGTGTACACTGCAGAGGAGGAGCTAACTTTTTATTTGCATAGTGTCAGCCTCCTAGTGGCAGCAGCATACACCCATGGTTCCTGTGTCCCCCAATGAAAGGCGATAGAGAAATGGGGGGAGGAAATCGCCCACAGTTGAAGGGGTTAAACTGTACGATGAGAAAGCCGGATATGTAATTAAGGAGCCAGCTGGTATTTCCCACTGCCCATGGCAAAGGCATCACAAGTCTGCTGACATGTTCCCGATCTCTTACCTCTTCCTGGTCTTCTTTGCTGCATCCTAGCATAACATAGACTAGGATGTGTGGTAGGAGATAGATGGTGACTTTGAAATCATGCTTCATCATTATGCTACAGCAATTAAAGACCTTTCTTGCAAATTCATGCCTGACCTGTAGAACACACATAGTACAACTTTTGTTATAGCCAAAACATACACAGAATGCAATCACTCAATATTAGTAGTTGAGTTTAGAAAATCTGAAGCATATGAAATAATCCCCAGAAAGTGTTAGAGTGGAACAGTGAATCTTTGTCTTTCTGTTCTACCAAGTTGTTTCCCCCATAGATATGCACTCGGCACTACAGGTAACATTTGGGAGGGAGGAGGTATTATGGGGGATTTTACCTCTTTGCGATGTATACTGAAAAAAGCTTAAAGAGTAAAAATCATTTAAATTTTTATTTAGTAAATCAATAGTATACATGAAAATAAAAAACCTTGTAATATATTATCTTAACCAACTGTCAGTATTCTGGGTTTTCCAAGTCACTTTGTGAATGATCTTGACCTTTGTTAAGATGGAGTTTGCTGTTTTCATCTGCCCTACTTCCTGTTCATTTGTTTAAAACCCGGCTCAGGTGTCAGCCTCCTTGCTGGAGTATTCTGCTTCCGTTTCCCCTTCAGCTCAGCTGCTTGTTCTACTGTGCTTTTACCCGTGGCTCAGACATTCTCTGCCTATGTAAGCTACACTCTCAGTTACCTTTAGTCTGTTGATTTTGGAACTTAACTCTTGGTTCACTCCTCCTGGTAAGAACTCTGTTTTTGAACTGTGTTTTGGAACTGTGTTGCTGGACTGTGTTTTTGCTACTTAATCCTTCATTTACTTCCCCCCCTCCCCTGGTGAGAGCTACTGGAATCTACACCAGTATAATACTTTAATGCGAACTTGTTCTGGACTTACCCCTGTTTATACCACAACTGAGATCAACCTGAGAACTTGTTTCTGGACTTACCCGTGTTCATGCCACACCTGGGATTAATCTGAGGACTTGTTTTGGACTTCCCTGTGTTTACTACATACCTGGATTTGACTCTCTCTGCACCGACAGTGTTTTGGATCTGCACCACGTCACCTGTCACACTCACCTTGTCGAGTACTCTGCCCAAAGAACTCTGCTGTATATGGTTAAGGGACTTGTTTCATTGCGGGTTATCAGTATATTGTTTTGGGTGTTATTGCTGTGGTACAAAAACACTATTTGCACTAAAGAAAGGAGGCCTCCAAATGTGATATGGCGCCCACCATTGATTCCAGCCAATTTTGCGTACAAAGTCAAACGGGGCTCTCTCCCTTCTGAGCCCTACCATGTGCCCAAACAGTTGCTTTACCCCACATATGGGGTATTGGCGCACTCAGGAGAAATTGCAAACACATTTTGGGGTCCATTTTCTCCTGGTACCCTTGTGAAAATAAAAGTTTGGTTCCAAAGTAAATTTGTGAAAAAATTAGTTCTCGTGAAGCACCTGAAGGGTTGATAAACTTCTTGAATGTGCTTTTGCGCACCTTGAGGGGTGCAGTTTTAAGAATGGTGTCACTTTTGGGGATTTTCTGTTATATTGACCCCCCAAACTCACTTCATATGTGAGGTGGTCCCTAAAATGGTTTTGTAAATTTTGTTGGAAAAATGAGAAATGAGAAATCAACTTTAAATCCTTACAGCGTCCGAACAAAAAAAATTATGTTTCCAAAATTGTGCTGCTGTAAAGCAGACTTGTGGGAAATGTTATTTATTAACTATTTTGTGTGATATGACTCTCTGATTTAAGGGCACAAAAATTAAAAGTTTGAAAATTGCTAAATTGGCAAAATATTTGCCAAATAAACGCAAGTCATATCAAAGAAATTTTACCAATAACATGAAGTACAATATGTCGTGAAAAAAACAATCTCAGAATCAATAGGATCTGTTGAAGCGTTCCAGAGCTATAACCTTATAAAATGACAGTGGTCTGAATTGTAAAAATTGGCTTGGTCATTAAGTACAAAATTGGCTCTGTCACTAAGGGGTTAATCACAGAAATTGGCTTCCTTCTCTGTCAGAATGGATCATTCGCTTTCAAATTTTTCAATTCTCTGGTAAAAATCTGTATTATATTAGTGACATAGATGACAGTTGGTGCTGATAAGATTCTACGTAGAAGGGGGAGGAGCTAGGTTCAGAGCTCCTCCATAGAATCTTATCAGCACCGATTCCCATCTCAGTAGTCTAATAATCTCTCTTCACTTTACCCCAGAATTGAAAATTTTGATAATGAAAGATCAGTCCTGGCACAGAAAGGAGATATTATTACTTAGTACTAAGTTGCTTACTTTCCTGTGCACTACTGAATCATCAAATACTACTTAAATAGGCGATTACCCTTTAATAGAGATGAGCGAATATGTTCGGGTCCTTGCTTATTCGGCAAGCTATAGTGGAACCCGGATACATGGAGCACGCCTGCTGATCAACTATCCGGCTCCGCAGCTGCATGTGTCCTGGCTGTGTTACAGACACAACACACGCATGGAGAGCCTGTTTGTGGGGTAGTGTTGTGACATGTGTTGTGAACGTAACACAGCCGCGACACATGCAGCGGCGGAGCCGGACAACTGATCAGCCGGCGCGCTCCATGTATCCGGGTTCACGCTATAGCTTATTCGCTAAGCGCTATAGCTTGCTGTAAGCAGGGACCCAATCAAATTTGCTTATCTCTACTCTTTAATAAACAGGTATCGGTTCCAAGAGTCATTTGAAAATAGAATTAGGAAACTATATGTATCACATTGATAGTATCAAATACCCTCCCGAGTACAGAAGGCACGTTGTTCATGCAGTCATAAGGCTTTCTATTTAGAAATTATGAGTCTACCAGTATGACTGTGGGCAACATCTTACCATTCAGAATATATTACCTTGGTGATCAAGTAACCAGCCCAGCACGCAGACCAGTCAGCAAAATTATTTCCCAGCCTACTGAGGTATATAGGCTTCTTTATGCTTGTCCAGTTTACTGCCTTCCTAGAACTTTTGTACCTGTTGTCAAAAAGCGAAAACAAAATATGTTTGATGACATTCTCTGCATTAGTACAAATCTCTAGAGGAACTTTAGGTGTGTAAGAAAGGCAGTGGGAGAAGAATCTAAGAAATCTATCCCCCGAAAGAACCCATCCTGTGAGCTCTGCAAAAAAGATTACACCTGATTGGCTATAAATGCACTGGCAGGAGGCAAGTGCGGCATATCACTGACAAAGTCACCGGCTATTTGCAGATCATGTGGATTATACAAACCACACTAATGGGTCTATATAAAATGACATCCATTCATAAAAAGTACAACCTCATTAACCCCTTATGGACAAGGAAATTTTCCGTTGTGCGATCTTCTTTTGCCTTCCTTTCTTGCAAGAGCCATATCGTCTCATGTAAAGGTTTGGGCACCCCTGGTCAAAATTACTGTTAATGTGAACAGTCAAGCAAGTTGAAGATGAAATGATCTCTAAAAGGTCTAAAGTTAAAGATGACAAATTTCCTTTGTATTTTAGGCAAAAAATATATATATTTATATTGTCATTTTCTAAATTTTATAAATTACAGAAAGGAAAATGGGCCGATGCCAAAGTTTGGGCACCCCTGAAACTTTTTGTCCTCAGATAACTTTGATCTTGGTTTCAGAACTTACTTAGACTTATGGCTCGTTCACCATCATTGTTAGGAAAGGCCAGGTGTTACAAATTTGCTATCTTTGTTCCTCTAAGCAGCTGCTTAGCACTCTGAAAATGGTGGAGGCCCACAAAGCAGGTGAAGGCTATAAGAAGATCTCAAAAAGTTTTCAAGTTGCACTTTCCTCAGTTCAAAATAAAATTAAGAAATGGCAGTTAACAGGAAAAGTGGAGGTCAAGATAAGGTCTGGAAGACCAAGGAAAACTCCATTGGGGGCTGCTTGTATGATTGTTAGAAAGGCAAATCAGAACCTGCGCTTGACTGTAAAAGACCTTCAGAAATGTCCACCTGATGAAGACGGTACTTCTGTTGAAATGCGTTGTGGCTTAACCCCATTCTGGCGTCAGTTTCCTTTTGGCACTCCTTTGACCGAGTTTTACCCTTTTCCTGTTTCTGTCCTCCTTCGGAGGTGTTCGGCTGGAGCTTCGGGGGGGCTGTGCACCCTTCCAGCGCTCCTAAAGAATCCGCCTGCTACTGACTTTGCTTCAGAAAGATTTACTGGGGAGTTACCCACCACTCCTCTTGGGCTATCTGCACAAAAGTTGTTCCACTCAGCATGTCCACATGGACTTTTCCTCTCTGAACCCTGTTCACACAGGTAATATACAAATGATCAGGTTTTTAAATACATCAGATAGGGATTGCATACATCAGTAAGGACTGCTATGATATGGGTATACCGTGACGTTTGGTGGAGCAGCTTAGTATACATTTTTTGCAAAAAACGTATCAACCAAATACCCTGTTTTTTTACATCTTTTTACTAGCACTTGCGGATTACTGTGATTTTTTGAAACTGAGTGTTTTTGGTTCTACTATGCTCTTTTGTGTCTTCAAGTTTCTTGGTGGTGTGTGAGCATGTTCCTACAGACTTGTTCACTGTGCGGAGTAGCCCATGTGTTCCTGTCTTCAGAAAGATTTAGCAGACTCAGAGTTGTGGGACATTGTTCTACTGTTCAGAGACACCTGCACAAATATGGCCTTCACGGAAGAGTCATCAGAAGAAAACCTCTAATGCATCCTCACCATAAAATTCAGTGTCAGAAGTATGCAAAGGAACATCTAAACAAGCCTGATGCATTTTGGAAACAAGTCCCGTGGACCGATGAGGTTAAAATAGAACTCTTTGGCAACAAATGTAATGTAAATGTAAAATGAACAAATGTACAGTGGGGCAAAAAAGTATTTAGTCAGTCAGCAATAGTGCAAGTTCCACCACTTAAAAAGATGAGAGGCGTCTGTAATTTACATCATAGGTAGACCACAACTATGGGAGACAATTTCTGACCAAATACTTATTTTCCACCATAATATGCAAAAAAAATGATAAAAAAACAGACAATGTGATTTTCTGGATTTTTTTTTCTCAGTTTGTCTCCCATAGTTGAGGTCTACCTATGATGTAAATTACAGACGCCTCTCATCTTTTTAAGTGGTGGAACTTGCACTATTGCTGACTGACTAAATACTTTTTTGCCCCACTGTATGTGTGGAGAAAAAAGGGCACAGAATGCAGCCAATGACACAGGGAATATTTCACAAGTAGAGGGGATTCAATCAAATGTCAACAAATCTTGATACAAACATAACACCATCTGTAAAAAGTTGAAGTTGAAAAGAGGGTGGCTTCTTCAAATAGATAATGATCCTAAACACGTCAAAATCCTCAATAGACTACCTCAAAAGGCACAAGCTGAAGGTTTTACAATGGCCCTCACAGTCCCCTGATCTGAACATCATTGAAAATCTGTGGCTAGACCTCAAAGTAGCAGTGTATTCAAGACGACCCTGCAATCTCAAAAGAATAGGAAGAATTTTCCATGGAAGAATGGATGAAAATCTCTCAAACAAGAATTGAAAGACTCTTGGCTGGCTACAAAAAGTGTTTACAAGTTGTGATACTTGCAAAAGCTGGTACTACTAGCTATTAACCATGCAGCGAACCCTATCTTATACATCGGCCCATTTTCCTTTTTGTAATTTTTAAAATGTAAAACATGACTACCGCTATATATATATTTTTTTTTAAACTAAAATACAAAGGAAATATGTCATCTTTAACTTTAGCCATTTTAGAGATCATTTCATCTTTAAGTTGCTTAACTGTTTAATACAGCAGTAATTTTAACCAGGGGTGCACAACTTTTACATGGCAGTGCAACTTATGTATTTCCCATTGACACAGCTGTACAAAGACTATTTTTTCTTTTTTTTTTTCTGAAGGAGTTCTAGTTTTCAACACTACCCTTCATTTTACCGTATGATGTACTGAAAAACGAGAAAAAAAATCCATTGGTTTTTGAGCTTTGTTTATGAATTCATCATATAGTATTTATATTTTACAATGTGTTTTCACAATTTTGTTAGTCCCCTTAGGGGATTAAATTTGTAATCTCTTGTTTGTCTCTACAATACATTAGTACACTGCAGTATTTCAGTGTATTGTAAAATTACTGGTCTACTATGGGGCCCAGTCACAATCTGAGCTTCATAGGAATAATGCCATGGCAGGCACAGAGGCCTTCGGCAAATCCCTAGATGCTATAACAAACCATTGGGTCCTTATGATATTATCATGCAGAGGGTTGAAGGGCTCTGGACTCATGGTCCCCATCCTGGAGGCCCCTTAAATGCCACTGTCATAAAAGATAGTGGCATTGAGAGGTTAAAATGTAGCGATCAGGACTAGCTCTAGGTGCAAGCTATGTAATAAAGCTGGAACCTCTTCCCTGTTCGAAGCAGGCTCAGCTCCTGAGCCTACTCCATCAAGTGATAGCGTATGGTGAGCATGTACTAAGGGGTTAAAGTGTTATTTTATTGTCAATTAATATTAGTTATTATAGTTACTCACTTAGTGAGAAACCTGTTTGATCCTAGTGTTAGCATATATACCTTGAGTTCAGATGTGGTTCCAATATCTCTTGAACGTGTTCTGGAAATCTTCTCCAGAGCCTGCGCCCAGGGCAATCAGTTCTTCCCTCTCTGCATTCATAGATGGCTAACAGTTCCTGCAGTAGTAGGTAGACCAGACAGTGACATATGAAGATGCCATTAACATAGCAGTCCAAGAAATTACTTATAATTAGAGTTGGTGCAAATCGCTTCACAGGATCCATTTTATCAGCCACATCAGTAGTCTATGGTTGCTAGATGAAAACCTTAAGAACCATCTCTTATGTAATGGCATCTGAAGATCTTCTTTAGATCAGTCGACCTGGTGCAATGTCACACATGCATCACGACAAAAAACTGACTTTGCGCCAGACAGGCTAATCAAAGGAAGAGCCGTAGATGTCATCGGGTATGAGGCAATTATCAGGGCTTCCATCTAGATTACAGAAGTGGGCGATGGACCGAGTCCTATAAATGAATTGGCACTAACTCAACTTAGGACTAATCGAAAATTAACAACATTGCATAAAGGAAGAAAACAAACAAACAGTGGAAGAACATTGTCACAAAAAGAAGGTTGGTTGAGATGAAACTTTGCAAGTGCAGTAACATTTCCGAGCAGAATATACTGCAGTTCTAATTGTTTAACTTTGTACTTTAAGGTACCTTCACACATAACGATATTGTTAACGATATCGTTGCTATTTGTGACGTAGCAACGATATCGTTAATGAAATCGCTATGTGTGACAGCGACCAACGATCAGGCCCCTGCTGGGAGATCGTTGGTCGCTGAATAAAGTCCAGAACTTTATTTCGTCGCTGGACTCCCTGGAGACATCGCTGGATCGGCGTGTGTGACACCGATCCAGCGATGTCTTCACTGGTAACCAGGGTAAACATCGGGTAACTAAGCGCAGGGCCGCGCTTAGTAACCCGATGTTTACCCTGGTTACCATGCTAAAAGTAAAAAAAAACAAACACTAGATACTTACCTACAGCTGTTTGTCCTCCAGCGCTGCGCTCTGCACTCCTCCTGTACTGGCTGTGAGCCAGAAAGCAGAGCGGTGACGTCACCGCTCTGCTTTCCGGCTCCCAGACAGTACAGGAGGAGAGCAGAGAAGCAGAGCGCAGCGCTGGAGGACAGACGGCTGTAGGTAAGTATGTACTGTTTTTTTTTTTTTACTTTTAGCATGGTAACCAGGGTAAACATCGGGTTACTAAGCGCGGCCCTGCGCTTAGTTACCCGATGTTTACCCTGGTTACCGGCATCGTTGGTCGCTGGAGAGCGGTCTGTGTGACAGCTCTCCAGCGACCAAACAGCGACGCTGCAGCGATTCGGATCGTTGTCGGTATCGCTGCAGCGTCGCTTAGTGTGAAGGGGCCTTTAGGGCAATGACTATCAGTTTGTCTAGAATACGTGAAAATCTGATAACCACTCTTGTATCTTCGGAGTGACATGTTATGTAGTGCTAATTACACATCACACGGTGTGCTGATCTTAAGGTACCGTCACATTAAGCGATGCTGCAGCGATCTAGACAACGATGCCGATCGCTGCAGCGTCGCTGTTTGGTCGCTGGAGAGCTGTCACACAGACAGCTCTCCAGCGACCAACGATCCCGAAGTCTCCGGGTAACCAGGGTAAACATCGGGTTACAAAGCTCAGGGCCGCGCTTAGTAACCCGATGTTTACCCTGGTTACCATTGTAAAAGTAAAAAAAAAAACACTACATACTTCCTGTCGCGTCCCCGTCCTCAGCTTCCCTGCACTGTGTAAGCGTGCTGGCCGGAAAGCAGAGCGGTGACGTCACCGCTGTGCTTTGCTTTACGGCCGGCCGGCGCTGACACTGGGGGACGCAGGGAAGCTGACGCTGAGGAACGTGACAGGAATGTAAGTATGTAGTGGTTTTTTTTTTTACTTTTAGTAACCCGATGTTTACCCTGGTTACCAGTGAAGACATCGCTGAATCGGCGTCACACACGCCGATTCAGCGATGTCAGCGGGTGATCCAGCGACAAAATAAAGTCCTGGACTTTCCCCAGTGACCAACGATCTCCCTGCAGGGGCCTGATCGTTGGTCGCTGTCACGCATAACGATTTCGTTAACGATATCGTTGCTACGTCACAAAAAGCAACTATATAGTTAACAATATCGTTATGTGTGACGGTACCCTTACACATGTGGGACATCTACAAAGAGGTCTCACACACTTCATATATATGGCTCGTATAACAAAATACTGTTTTAACCCCTTAAAAAATGGTAAATTACAAATGTGCTTCTATATCCTTATTGCAGTACAGACGGGCAGGGCTCAGATAAACAAGGTGAACCTACATAAATACTTCACCTCTCTACTGCAGTGTACATAACATGTATTGCAGCTGTTACATATAAGCAAAAACACAATACTCTGCTGTAATGTATAATATTACCTGAATAGCATAAGCTGCAGAATCTTGAGCCCGGACATTATCAGCATATGCCAGAAAGGCCCTAGTCAGCTCCATCAACAGCTCATAGGCAAAATTCACATCTTCAACTCCAGTCTGAACAAAACCACAATAGTTTCATTAAACTTGCCCAGCAGTACAGTTTATTATATCATCTATTATGCCCCCATAATGTGAAGAAAGCTTGACTTCGTCATCACTTTTCTCTCTGCCTCTCCATATGCAGTGGCACAAGAAAGCGGTTTATTAAAGCGGTTGTACAAGCTAGACAAACGTCTGCAGTCCCTGGTATCCCTCGTGCACGCTGGCATATATACCGTATATGCGATATGCATACAAGCAGTTGTGTGGACTATTTACAAAAAGGTAATGCCCAACCATTCTGACATGAGTTCTCATAGTAAGTACACAGCCTCTACAAGTCGAAGATTCATTTAACAATGTGTGTAGTTTGTATTTTCACATCTGATAACAGTTCTGCTTTCAGCAGATTAATTATGCCATATGAGACTGTTGTGCTTAGTTTGAACATCTATGTGAGAATATCAGTTTAATGCTTTCTTAAAGGTTCTTAGCCATTCCAGCATTTTAATACCGAAGGAGAATATTATAAAAAGTTTAAAAGAGGTGAAGAAACGGAAAAGTTTTACTTACGACGAAGGTTGAACCTTTCCCTTGAGTGTCACTCACTGAAAAGTCCAGTCTTCCAGGATCAATTGCACCCAACTGGCCAAGGCATTCGCCACACAGCAGTCGAGCCTGTGGACTGGCATCTTGGCAGCCGATTAACAGCACTGTAACCAGCTGAGAGATCACAGGCTCTACAGTCTCGCTGTCTGTGGAATACTGTAATAGCTTAGCCTAGAAACAACACACACTCGTTAACAAAAATAAATAAATAAATCCAAAGGAAATATTGGAGCAGGTGGTAAAAGAACAGTTTACATTAAGATACTACATGGTGAGCGGTGAGCACATTACTGGCTAGGAAATAACTACAGCCATCTAAAATGTATTCTGTGCATCTATTGTGGCAACGTAATAACCCATGACGGAGAAATAAAACCTAATGAATATAAAACTAGATACCTGATTTTTATACAGAGTCTCCTTTAAACTAGTGAGAGCATGAACGCGAACATCAACGTTTTCATGCTGAATGGCTTTTATTGACAGCTGCATCGCTGTCTGCAAGTCAGTGCTTTTGGTTGTTTCCTGGAGATAAAATAAACCACATTAGAATACAAAAAATACCATTGTAAAATCCGATCAAGCAATGAGTGACCATGCATCCTCTATATGTTACAGACACATTGACACATGACTACACACACACACACATGGGGAGTATGCAACCAAGCCGCACTACTGTAACACACAAGTGTGCAGTCTGCAGCTAAAGGTACCGTCACACTTAGCGACGCTGCAGCGATACCGACAACGATCCGGATCGCTGCAGCGTCGCTGTTTGGTCGCTGGAGAGCTGTCACACAGACCGCTCTCCAGCGACCAACGATCCCGAGGTCCCCGGTAACCAGGGTAAACATCGGGTAACTAAGCGCAGGGCCGTGCTTAGTAACCCGATGTTTACCCTGGTTACCATCCTAAAAGTAAAAAAACAAACGCTACATACTTACCTACCGCTGTCTGTCCTCGGCGCTCTGCTTCTCTGGTCTGGCTGTGAGCGCCGGGCAGCCGGAAAGCAGAGCGGTGACGTCACCGCTCTGCTTTCCGGCCGCTGTGCTCACAGCCAGTACAGAGAAGCAGAGCGCAGAGGACAGACAGCGGTAGGTAAGTATGTAGCGTTTGTTTTTTTACTTTTAGGATGGTAACCAGGGTAAACATCGGGTTTCTAAGCGCGGCCCTGCGCTTAGTTACCCGATGTTTACCCTGGTTACCAGCGAAGACATCGCTGAATCGGTGTCACACACGCCGATTCAGCGATGTCTGCGGGGAGTCCAGCGACGAAACAAAGTTCTGGACTTTCTACCCCGACCAGCGACAGCACAGCAGGGGCCTGATCGCTGCTGCCTGTCACACTGGACGATATCGCTAGCGAGGACGCTGCAACGTCACGGATCGCTAGCGATATCGTCTAGTGTGACGGTACCTTAAGCCCCAGGCACTGCTGTTAACCCCATACAGCCACAGGATGGGTTTCAATGGAGATGGTCATTTTAGCTGTATACTGCATACGGCTGTATTGCAATATATGGATATAGATGACTACAGGTTCAAATTCCCTAAAGAAATTAAAACATTTTGAATTCCAACTCTTTTTCTCCATTAAAAATAAAGAGATTAAAAATTAAAAAAAGGCATGTTCCGCATTACAGCGTCCATAAAGTTTATATCAAAATAGAAAATTATTTAACCCATAACTTAAACCCCAGAAAGCAAAACAAAAAAAATTGAAACCCCAAACTTGCAGTTTTTTCAGCTGACACACAGCTGTAGAAAAATTCAAAAGTTTGGAAAAAGTTGTAAGTACCCCAAACTTGTATAAATAACAACATCAGCCCTCAAAAAAATAAGCCCTCACACAGCTCAACTGAGGGGTGGGGGGTGGGGGAAGAGAGTTACTGGTTTCAGAAAATGGATCAAACCAATTTTTTTTTTTTTTTTTAAAGTTTGACATTTTTTTTAGTAATCAAACGGGTAGGTGGCACACACATCATATTTGAGGAAGGGCTCACTCACACTTGCGTATAACATGGCGAAGTGCTATCTAATGTTTTATCAGATAGCAAAATCGGCTCAATGTTATTGTTACACCCGGTCCGGTTCCCGTACCTTCGTGGGGTCCCCGTTGGGACTCCTGCTCTGTGCCGGCTCCAAGCTGTCCGGACGGGACCTCTGCTTCTCCTCCCTCCTCTGCTCCCTGGCGTGCAGCCAGCAGGTCCTCGCGCTGTGTGCTTAGATCGTGGGCGCGCTCGCTCCCGGTCTCTTAAAGAGACAGCACGCATTTTTCAAAAGGTGCTTCTGACCTATGGCGTGTGAATGATTGCTATTTCTAGTTCCTCCACCATAGGGAGGGTGCTGGAGCAACAAGTATCCTCAGCTGCTAACTTCCTGTTCCTGCTAGCATGTGCTTCTGTTCTGAAGTCTCTGTCAGTGCTTCGCTTACACTGTTTGTCTCCACAGACTATCTGCTACCTGTTACCTTGCTAGTCTGGACGATCTCCAGGCTGCTTACTCCGGTTCCGTCTTGTCCCGCCATTCAGTCACCTGAACCTCAGGACAACATCGGTACCACTAGAACTAGTCTCTACCCGTACCCCTGGTATCCACCGGTTAGCTCTATGTCACCTGCTATACCTGTTTGTCCATCTGTCCCGCTGGGTCAGCTATAACGAGTCCTGGGTCTAACTGGAGGTAGCACCCGTGTCCTCCAGGTGTCCCATTCTGACCCTGTTCGAGGGGTCTTACTACAGGTGTCTGGGGCTCACGTAGTCACGCCCCCTTCGGAGCCCCCCGGACCATGGTCCAGAGGTTCCACGCTCTATGACAATAAAAACGAATGTGAACTTTACCACCTGTGCCTCCATTTCCATTTGTTACAGATTGCGCTGGCCATGGAGCCATGTCTGGAGGTTAGGACAAGCTCACGATTTTTCTGCACAACTGGTGTACTCGCATGGAATCCCTCGTCTCTTCGCCTGCACCCGACTCTACCACTGGCATCCAGATATCTAGCTGCACAGCAAGTAGAGGTCCTCGCTTGGCGGCTCCCACTCGCTTCTGTGGGGACCCTGTTCAGTGTTGGGGGTTCATTAATCAGCGCACACTGCACTTTGAACTCCTGGGGGCATATGTTTGCTTCTGATCGGGCCAAGGTGGGCTTCATCATGTCTCACCTTGAAGGAGAGGCTCTCGCCTAGCTGAATCCGCTGTGGGAGAGAATGGACCCTCTGGTTACTAATCTTCAGTCTTTTCTCGAGGCATTCCACAGGACCTTTGATGAACCTGGTTGTGCTACGTCGACAGCTTTTGCTCTTCTTCGACTAAGCCAGGCTTTTACTGTGGCTCATATAATAAAGACAACCCACAATGGACGGCAATACCACGGATCTCACACTCATACTAATAGTATGATGTTTAGGGAAAGTACCCATACCAAAGATCCTTCAAATATACATAGGACACTCCCATATAGCTAATAGAAACCCAAAAGAAAACACATGGAGTACACGTCCCATCTTAGAAATATAAAAATATATACTTTATTTCACAATATTAAAAACACAAGTAATCACCAAATACAGAACACACAGATAAGGGAGACTTGGGATAGCACTGAAAAAATTACAGCTACGGTGAACCCCAGAGATCCGCATATACCATTTTATAATAAAGATTCCAATCAAGTGCTTGGAATCTTTATTATAAAATGGTATATGCGGATCTCTGGAGTTCACCGTAACTGTAATTTTTTCAGTGCTATCCCAAGTCTCCCTTATCTGTGTGTTCTGTATTTGGTGATTACTTGTGTTTTTAATATTGTGAAATAAAGTATATATTTTTATATTTCTAAGATGGGACGTGTACTCCATGTGTTTTCTTTTGGGTTTCTATTTTACTGTGGCTCAGTATGCAGTGCAGTTCCGTACCCTCTCGTCTGAATTATCCTGGAACAATGCGGCCTTGGTGGCTATCTTCTGGGAAGGTCTTTCTGGAAGAATTAAGGAAGAGCTGGCGGGACGGGACGTGCCTACAACACTGGATGACCTAATTTCCCCGGCAGTCCCGATTGACTTACGGTTTCAAGAACGATCCAGGGAGATCGTACGTGAAAAAACTTCCTACCACCTTGTTGCTAGTACTCTAGAATCAGCGAGCTCCCCAACTTTGTTCTCCTTGCCCGTGGCTATGGAAGTAGATCGGGTAAGCTTGGGTAATCGTCGCCAGGAGGAGAGCTGTTAAGGCAAATCCAAAGAAGGAAGATCCAGTGCCTAGGGTCTGTAGGAGAGGCAGCCCTTGGTAAGGATCATCTCTCCACCACTGCAAATAACAGTTTCCATGGTCTTTGGCAAGATAAAATTTTCTGAACTCTGTAACCTGGACTCTGGAGCTGCCGGAAATCTCATTCAGCAGGCGGTTGTGGACAGTTATCACATAACAGTTCAATGCCTTCCAGAACCGTTGCAGGTGACATCCGTGGATGGCAAACCCCTGTCCAAGTCCATTTGGTTCCAGACTGAGCCAGTGGAGTTCTGGGTAGGTTTAGCGCATTCAGAAAGAATTCGCTTTTATGTCCTGCCTGGTTCCTTTCACCCCTTACTTTTAGGTCTACCCTGGCTTCGGAAGCATGAACCAGTCTTAAATTGGAAGACGGGAGAGGTTCTGCGCTGGGGTGACTCATGCTTGGATAGATTTATCATTCCGGTGCGACCTGTTCATCCTCCAATTCAGCCCACTGCTCTGCCAGGTCTACCCTCTTCTTATTGGGCCTTTGCAGACGTCTTCGGGAAAAAGGAGGCAGAGAAATTACCTCCACACAGGTCGTATGATTGCCCGATTGATCTGCTCCCCGGAACGTCTCCTCCTCGGGGGCGAATCTATCCTCTTTCTCAAACAGAGACCCAGTCCATGTCGGATTACATTCAGGAGAACCTTGCCAGAGGATTTATCTGGAAGTCTTCCTCGCCAGCTGGAGCAGGATTCTTCTTCGTGAAGAAAAAAGATGGATCTCTTTGGCCCTGTATCGATTACAGAGGGCTGAACCAGATTACGGTAAAGAACAGGTATCCGTTGCCACTTATTTCAGAGTTGTTTGATCTTCTTAGGGGTTCTAAAATCTTCACCAAACTGGACCTCAGAGGGGCTTACAACCTCATACGTATTCGTAAAGGAGATGAGTGGAAAACCGCTTTTAACACCCGAGACGGACACTACGAATACCTGGTTATGCAGTTCGGTTTAAGTAATGCACCTGCAGTTTTTCAAGAATTCGTAAATTATATTTTCAGAGATCTGCCCTATTCGTGTGTTGTTGTTTACCTGGACGACATTCGGATCTTCTCTGCAGATTTAGCCTCCCACCGGAGACAAGTTCGTCTGGTCTTACAAAGACTCCGGGAGAACAGACTTTATGCTAAATTTGAAAAATGTCTCTGAATAATCCTCTCTGCCTTTCCTTGGTTATATTGTCTCGTCCACAGGATTAAAGATGGATCCGGAGAAGGTATCTGCCATCCTTAATTGGCCTCGCCCATCCGGTTTGAAAGCCACACAACAATAAAAACGAATGTGAACTTTACCACCTGTGCCTCCGTTTCCATTCGTTACAGTTATACTATGGGATAGTGCTGATCTGCGATTATTTTCTCATTCCTGTTGCGTGTGGCTCCGATATTCAGAACACGCTCACCAATACAAGTCTATGGGTGCGTGTGAAACATCGGACTGTACTCGGACGTCATTCGAGAGCAGTCTGATGGCCACAACACATGCAGGGATTACCTGTTTGTTAGGCAATCCCTGCATGTGTTGTGGCTACGAGACATGCAGCTGTGGGGACTCAAACATTTTTTGAGCACGCCGAAGACACTCTGTTAGCACACGAACATGCTTGGATAATGCCTTATCCGAGCACATTTGCTCATCACTAGTGTGCAGCTCCTTCCCTATGACTTCTATTTATTTTTTTTAATTACTAATATTAAAAAACTATATACAAGTTAGGCATCACTGTAATTGTGTTCCCAGGTCTTTCCACACAATGAATGTTGGGAAAAACAGGATTTTTGGTTGCTTACCGTAAAATCTGTTTCTTGGAGCCTCCATTGGGGGGCACAGGAACCATGAGTGTATGCTGCTGCCACTAGGAGGCTGACAGTATGCAAATAAAAAAGATAGCTCCTCCTCTGCAGTGTACACCCCACCGACTGGCATTATACTCTTCAGTTAGTGAGAAAGCAGTAGGAGATAATGAACAAGGTTGAAAAACCATAACCACAAACTTGAGAACTGTAAACGTGAAAACAGTCATAGAACATATAACAGAAACATTGGGAGGGAGCGGTGTCCCCCAATGGAGGCTCCAAGAAACAGATTTTACGGTAAGCAACCAAAAATCCTGTTTTCTTTATCGCCTCTCATTGGGGGACACAGGAACCATGGAACGTCCCAAAGCAGTCCCAAGGGCGGGAAAACAGACTTCCATCAGGTCAGAGGACTCACCACTGCCGCCTGCAAGATCCTTCTGCCTAGGTTGGCGTCCGCCGAAGCGTAGGTATGGACCTTGTAAAATTTGGCGAACGTGTGGATGGAAGACCAAGTTGCCGCTTTGCAAAGCTGTAGGGCGGAAGCCCTGTGGCGCACCGCCCAGGAGGCGCCGACTGCCAGGGTAGAGTGAGCCTTAATCCCAGGAGGGGGCACTCTGTTCTTGATTCCAAAATTGCCATTCTGATCCAGCGAGCAATAGTCGCCTTGGAAGCCGGTTGGCCTCTGCGCGTGCCATCAGGAATTACGAATAAAGAATCCGTCTTCCGGAAAGTGGAAGGTAGATCCTCACTGCCCTGACGAGGTCCAGCTTGTTCAACGATCGCTCCAGAGGATGAGTCGGAGCTGGACAAAAGGAAGGTAGAACGATGTCCTCGTTGAGGTGGAAGGTGGAAACCACCTTAGGAAGAAAAGAAGGTGGAGGCCGGAAGACCACCTTGTCCTGGTGAATGACCAAAAACGGAGGTCGGCAAGACAGGGCCGCCAACTCGGAAACGCGGCGAATAGACGTGATGGCCACAAGAAAGGTCACATTCCAAGATAGGGAGATTCCTCTATCAGTTCTAAGAGGCTCAAAGGGGGAAACCCTCAGAACGTCCAGTACCAGGTTTAAATCCCATGCATCCACAGGGGCCCTGTACGGCGGGACAGCGTGGGCTACTCCTTAAAGGAAGGTCTTAACCTGTGGCCAAGAAGCTAAAGTCTTCTGAAAGAGGATGGAAAGCGCAGGGACCTGGCCCTTCAGGGAGCTAAGAGCCAGGCCCGAATCCAGTCCTGCCTGAAGGAAGGCCAAAAGAGAAGGCAGGGAAAAGGACATAGATGGAACGCAGTTGGACTCGCACCAACAGAAGTAAGCCTTCCAGGTACGGTAGTAGATCCTGGAAGACGAAGGCTTCCGAGCCTGAATCATGGTGTGAATCACTCGGTCCGAAAGGCCGGACGCTCTTAGAGCCGCGGTCTCAACTGCCACGCCGTTAAACTGAGCGACCGAGAATTCAGGTGGCAGATCGGACCCTGAGACAGCAGATCGTGCCTGTCTGGAAGGAGCCAGGGAGCGTCCGCGAGAAGGTTGACGAGCTCCGCGAACCAAGCTCTCCTGGGCCAATCCGGTGCGATCAGGATGACCGGCACCCCCTTCCGCTTTGATCTTCTTCAACAGTTTGGGAAGTAATGGAAGGGGTGGGAACAGGTAGGGCAGCACGAACTGTGACCAAGGAATGGCCAGAGCGTCGACGCCCACTGCGAGAGGATCGCGAGACCTGGAGACGAACTGCGGAACCTTCCTGTTCATTTGAGACGCCGTGAGATCCACGTCCGGAGTCCCCCATCGAAGACAAATCTGATGGAAGACCTTCGGATGCAAGGCCCTCGCGGCTGAGGAAGTCGGCGGCCCAGTTGTCCACGCCGGGGATATGCACCGCGGATATCACCGGAACCGCTGCCTCTGCCCAAAGGAGGATCTTGGATACCTCGGCAAGGGCCAAGGAGCTCTGGGTCCCCCCCTGATGGTTGACATATGCCACAGCTGTGGCGTTGTCCGTCTGGATCCGGAATGGCAGGCCCCTGAGAATCCCTTCCCAGTGGCGGAGGGACAGAAAGATGGCCCGAATCTCGAGGACATTGATTGGCAGAGATGACTCCTGCGTCGACCAACGGCCCTGAACCGTCAGGTGGCGAAAAACCGCACCCCAGCCGAGCAGGCTGGCGTCCGTAGTCACCACTTGCCAGTGAACTGGAAGGAAGGACCTGCCCTGGGAGATGAGAGGTGACGTCAGCCACCAGTTGAGACACCGTTTGACCCGAGAAGAGTCAGATCGGCCGATCCAGGGAGAAGACAGACCTGTCCCATTGAGACAGAATGGCTTGCTGAAGGGGTCGCGAATGAAATTGGGCGAAGGGAATCGCCTCCAATGTTGCTACCATCCCCCCAGAACCTTCATGGCCGATCGGAGGGAGGGAGGCCGAGGACCCTGGAGCAAGCGTATGTCCCGACAAAGAGTGGATCTCTTGTCTTTGGGAAGGAAGACTCTGGTCTGACGAGCGTCGAAGAGCATGCCCAGAAAGATGATGCGCTGAGAAGGAATAAGGCAGGACTTCTTCTGGTTGACCAGCCACCCGAAACGGGCTAAGGTGTCGAGAACAATGGACAGGCTTTTGTGAGCCTGAGAAAAGGACGGAGCCTTGATGAGGATGTCGTCGAGGTACGGAAATAGGACCAGGCCTCTGACTCTCAAGATGGCGATCAGTGCCACCATGATCTTCGTGAACACCCTTGGAGCGGTTGCGAGGCCGAAAGGCAGGGCGACGAACTGAAAATGTTCCCGGAGCACTGCAAAGCGCAGGAAACGGTGATGTCCAGAAAATATCGGGACATGGAGGTAGGTGTCCTGGATGTCTATTGAGCACAGAAATTCCTGGGCCTCCATGGAAGCAATTACTGAACGAAGGGATTCCATCCTGAAGTGTCTCAGACGAACTCTCCTGTTCAGCAATTTGAGGTCCAGAATGGGGCGAACCTTGCCGTCTTTTTTCGGTACCACAAAAAGGTTCGAGTAGAAACCCGTGAACCGTTCTTTTTCTGGGACGGGAACGATTACCCCGGCTTTGAGAAGAGAAGCGATGGCTGCGAAGAAACCCGGAACTAGAGAGGGATCTCTTGGAGGACGGGATTCGAAGAAACGATCCCGGGGTCGTGAAACAAACTCTATCTTGTATCCCGAGGATATAACTTCCCTGACCCATGCGTCCTCTACTGCGGAAATCTAGACGTCCCTGAAAAAGAGAAGACGGCCGCCCAACCTGGGAGTTGGGCTGGAGTCTTGCCGAGAGTCATGCCGAGGTGGATCTTCCAGTCCTGGGCCTGGAAGATCTACCCTGGGAGTAGCGAGGACGCCAGGACTGAGTGGGCCTAAAGGACACCACCTTTTTCTCTTGACGTGCCTGTGGCCTCTGTTGCTGCTGGGAAAAGGAGTTTGACGCAACGAAGCGACGAAAAGGCCGAAAGGATCGAAACTGCCGTCTAGGAGGAGGGTAACGAGGCTTAGCCTAGGGGAGAAGAGAACTTGTACCCCCGGTGGCGTCCTTAATGATTTGGTCCAGCTGGGAACCAAAGAGACGAGAGCCCTGGAAGGGCAGACTGGTAAGGGACTTTTTGGAAGATAAGTCCGCCTGCCAGGCCTTGAGCCAAACGGTCCGGAGGATGGCAACAGCATTGCTGGAAGCCTGAGCCGCACAAGACGCGGCATCCAGGGAGGCGGAGACCAGGTATTCACCAGCGTGGGAAATCTGGTTGGCAAGCTCCGTTAGTTGCACGGGAGGCGCCCCGTCCAGGATACCTCGACGGAGATCTTTGGAAATGGATTTAGAAACCCAAGTAGAAGCAAAAGCTGGGCATAGAGCCGCTGCAGCCGCTTCAAAGGCTGACTTCGCGAAGGATTCTACCACTCTATCATTAGAGTCCTTCAGAGATACTCCGCCGGACAGCGGAAGCACCGTGTTGGTGGACAGCCTGGAAACAGGGGGATCCACCGAGGGAGAGACCGTCCAATTGGCGGTAAGTTCTGGAGAAAAGGGATATAACACACCCAGGCGCTTTCCCCTATGAAAACGTCTGGTCGGGTTCTCTCTCTCTCTGAACAAGATTTCCTCAAATTCAGGTTGAGGAGCAAAAAACTTGGAAGGTGGTTTGGCCCGTCTAAACGAAACCGCCTGATCTGCGGGTTCCGTAGAGAGATCCTTGATGCCACAGGTTTGGTTTATTGCCCCAATGAGTTTCTGGACCATATCCCTCATGGTGGCGATTTGGTTAGAATCCAGCTCCGAAATATCCTCCGAGGGCGCATCAGAGAATGCCTCGCCTGACACAGGTGAGGAGGATCGGGGGGACACCGACCGCAGGGGAGGGCCGTGTGGCGAGATGGAGCGAGAAGAGGACTCAGACCGACGTTCCTGTCTGGACCTTTTGTGGCTTATGAAGGAGGGCTCGGGCGGTGGTTCCTGCAACCCGCTGGCCACTGCAGGGGTCTGCAGGGGTAACCGATCCAGCACGGACACCAGGGTTTGAGACACCCGTGTTAAATCGGCCACCGGTTGAGACAGAGAGGAGGCCCAGCCTGGGATGGGGGTTATCACTCTCAGGCGGATCGGACGGGGGATCCTGGGCGGTGGGAACAATCGGGTTGCTGCAGGACTGACATAGCGGAGAGGACTGACCTGAGGGAAGTTTGCTGTTACTGGACGAACATGCAAAGTACTTGACTAAGGCAGAAGACGTAGAAGTGGGGGACAAGAGCGGCCCCCTTTATAGGTAGACATTTTGAGAGGTCCCTGAAGAAAATGCCAGCGGGTTAAGGGACAGTGGGGTGTCAGTCTGCAGTGCAGCTACTCACGGACGAGGTCCTGGAAGATGTCCCGCTTGCGGTGGAGAAATCCTGCCCTGAGGTGCTGTATGCTGCGCAGATCGTGTGCTGTGCCCACAGAAGAGTGACGGTGGTGAAGGTGCGGGGCGCGCTGCGTGGGCTCCTGCTGCTGAGAAGTGAGCACACACAGACGTTGTCCCTGGAGGAAGGAGGCGGAGCCAGACACAGAGGTGCCGGTGGGCAATGCACAGTATGTTGGGCGGGAGAAAAGCCCGCCCGATGAAACAGGAAGTGGGCGGAGTGCGAAATGATTGTGGGCGCAAAGGGGAAAGGTGCGGACGCCCCGGCTGACAGGCGCGGCAGCTGCCGCATGTAAAGAGGAGCACCGGTGCCGGGGCCTATATTAGAAGCCGGCGGCCTCAGGAGACAACCGCGGCCGCTGGGAGGGACCGCAGCCGCGAGTCACCTAAAAGGATACGGCCGCCGGGGGAAAAAAAATCAGCTGCCCGCCGCATGTAAAGAGGAGCGCCTGGGAAGGACCGCGGCCGTGTAGGGGGGCCGCGCCGCAGAGAGGGCAGTGTGATTGCCGCCGTGGGGAAGCAGCGCGGCCGGTCATCAGTGCCGCCGCGCAAAAGATGGGCCCCGGTTTTTGTCCCTAATTGTCACCCAGTGCAGAGAAGGTGCGGCCGCAGGGATAGTAGTGCAGCCGCAGAAATAGCAGTGCGGCTGCCTGTAAGGCGCCGCACAGAGTCGCAGGAGAGGTAGGGAATCCACAGAGGCCCCCTATGATAGGGAGCACAAAATACTCACCTAACATCCCACGCCGTCATACTAACCTTAGAAAACATGGAAAATATTAGACGTCCGTGGAGCTGGTGACGGACGTCCTCGTCTCCTCCGACCAACAGGCTCTGGTGGGCGAGTGGGTGGGGGACGGGGCAAGGACCGGACTTCTGAGCATGCTTGTGTGCTAGGTTCTTGGTCCTGGAGAGGGATCTATGAGGATACGGGGTGGCAGTACACGCCGTACTCATAGTCCGCTTTGTGGGACTACAGGTGTGACTGCTCACCCTGTATCCCTTCCGGAAAACCTGAAAAGAAACGACGCACATTGAGGTAGATAAGGGTCTAATGAAAGACCTGTGTCCACCTCCTACTGACACTAAGCTAAACTGAAGAGTATAATGCCAGTGGGTGGGGTGTACACTGCAGAGGAGGAGCTAACTTTTTTATTTGCATAGTGGCAGCCTCCTAGTGGCAGCAGCATACGCCCATGGTTCCTCTGTCCCCCAAGGAGAGGCGATAATGAAACTAAAACCCCAAAAACAATGCTGGCATTTTTGTTTCTTCGTTTTTTTCACAGCATTCTTTCCCAATTTTACAGGAGTCATTCAAAATTACAACTTGTCCCACAAAAAACAAGCCCTTGTAAGATGATGCCAATGGAAGAATAAAGTCATGGCTCTTGGAGAAAAAAAAAAAGGTAAACTTGAAGGAGCAAAAGTGAAAATTGGCTGCAGTGGCAAGGGGTTAAACTTAAAGGGCCTTTCTGCAATTCTTTAAAAGTTGTTAGAGAGAAGGCATGCTTACAAATAAACAAAAAGGTGGAAAACTTACCCCCACACATCCACACTGAATGACAGCACTTCTGCTCCGTCTGTCTCTACTGGACAGGAAGCGATAACATCACGACCACCTGTCACCTGATCACAGAGGACACCGATTGGCTCCTTAGTCACGTGACTGGTAGTCGTGATGACATCTCTTCTGGTCCAGTGAAGACAGAGCTACACTGCTGGAGCAGAGGGAAGATTACATGGTTAGCAACCATTTGTTTTGTTCTTTCACAAGCATAACTTTACACTGCTAACCTTTAGAGAATAATGTACCTCTTTAATGTAAATTGTTTTTTGTAATCCATTTATCATTTCTGATTGCAAATTTTATTTAATTCTATTGTCTATACATGATTATGGGTAGTGACCAGTAAACATTAGATTTGAGCAAAAAGATTTGAAGGACCCTGATCCAAAGGCCACAGCTAAGCAAAGACCTGCAAACCTCCTCCTTCTTGCTATCATACCCAGGGCCTTTTCTTCAACATCATCAGGCCTACTAATCAGAAGAGGCACGGGCGTCAAGCAGGTAGGAGGAGGGTCGCAAGGCACTGACACTATTTTTGCTCAACTCCAGTTAACAGTTTCTCTATCGCTTCATTGGGGGACACAGGTAACCATTAGTGATGAGCGAGTGTACTCGTTGCTCGGTTTTTGCTGAGCACGCTCGGGTGACCTCCGAGTATTTGTTATCACCGCTGCAGAATAATTTACAGCTACTAGCCAGGCTGAGTACATGTGGTGGTTACCTGGTTGCTAGGGAATCCCCACATGTATTCAAGCTGGCTAACAGCCGTAAAGCATTCAGCTGAGGTGATGAAAACTAAATCTCCGAACCCTAACAAATACTCGGTGGTCACCCGAACGAGTACACTCGCTCATCACTAGTAACCATGAGTGTATGCTGCAGCCACTAGGAGCCTGACACTAGGCATTCCTCTCTATTCCAAAGAAAATTGTCCTTCCATCCTTTTGCTCATCCCCATCCCATCCTGCAACAGTTTCTCCACAAGCTAGATCTTCTCAAGGTCTTACGTCGGTATCTCTCAAGAACAGCATCCTTCAGACGCTCCGATTCCTGGTTTGTGATTTCTGAAGGTCGTTACAAGGGAGTCCTGCCTCTAGGGCCATTATTACTTGCTGGATCCACTCTGCCACACTAGAGGCATATCGAGTCAAGAATAGACCACCCCCACCGGGAGGTCTCACTCCACCCATGCGTTGGGGACTTCCTGGTCCGTTGGCCACCAGGCCTCTGCGACGCAGATCTGCAAGGCCGATACATGGTCTTCCTGTCATACCTTTTTCCAAATTCTACAGGGTGCATACATACGCTTTTGCTGATGCAACCCGAAGCAGGAAGGTTCTGACAGCGGCGTTTGTACGTCACCGGTCTGATATGGGCATGTTCTTCTGTTCCCTCCCTTGGGACTGCTTTTGGACATCCCATGGTTACCTGTGCCCTACAATGAAGCGATAGAGAAAAGAGGATTTTGGGTACTCACTGTAAAATCGCTTTCTCAGAGCCTTCATCGGGGGACACAGCACCCTTCCTGGTTTGCGCCTTTGTTGGGCCTGTTTAAGGTTGTTTTATTGTTGCTTCTCCTACATCTTTCTCACGAACGGATTCGCTTTGTGCCAGTTTGTGGGTGTACCCTGCTGAGGAGCGAACGTTTTCTGCCTAGTGTCAGCCTCCTAATTCCAGCAGCATACACCCATGGTTACTTGTGTACCTCAATGAAAACTCCCAGAAAGATTTTACTGTGAGTACCCAAAATCCTCTTTTAATGTTTTACAGCTGCCAAAGAGACCACATGAAACAAAAGACTGGAAAATTTCAAACCCACTTTTCGGTATTCCTGGAGAACAGTCAGGATTTGCTTGAGTTCAGGATGATTGGGCAGAAAATATATTTCATGGAGGAAGTCTTGTACAGCATGTCTAACAACATAAGAGATAAGTCACATCTATAACAGCTTTACATTAAAAAGAAAACAAAACAAGCAAACATACATGAATAAACTGATAACAAGTAACATACATCTAGGTTATGTGGCTTAACGAGAAGAGGTAATCAGGATCACGCATTATAAACTAAAGGCATGTGCATAAAGGCGCTGTTATATTGATTTAACAGGTACTTTCACAGTATTAAGCCACAGCCTGGTTATCCTTTAGTCACCATTAAAAGTTTTGGTGCAATAATCCGTTCATGCATCGTGGCGGGACTGTGGGTAGGGTCTTCATCTCTGCCACATTCCCTCAGCTGCCTCTGGTGTAAGCATCTTCATACTGCTTAAAGTTGAGCGCTGGCGTAGCCACGGGCAGCGCAGGTGCAGACCTATCTGGTTGCAGGTTTTAGTAAAATGGCGCCAGTGTTGGTGCATGCGCACATGAACCCCCAGCAGGTAGCAGCGTATGTGCAGATTGAGACCTCTGTTCATCATTAAACCGAGATCTCTGTGCATATGTAGCCATTTTTCTGAAGACTGCCGGGAGGCTAATATGCACTTGAGCTGACACCATTTTACTGAAGTCTACAACTAGCTCAATCTGCGCAACCGCCAGCCGTGGAATTTTATTCAGTATGAAAATAATTACACAAGAGGCAGCTGAGGAGCCGTCGCAGAGATGAAGACCATACCCACTGTCTCGCCCAAACAGATTATTACACTAATATTTCTAATGGTGATTAAAGAACAACCAAGCTGCTGATTTCTAAAGTGAAAACACCCATTAAATCCGCATCACAGCGCCTTTATGCCCATACCTTTACTATATAATGCCTGATCCTGGTAACAGCTTCCCTTTACATTATCTAGCAGTAGAATGACTAAAGCAGCGGCAGAGTACAAGAGGGACAAAAAAAATGAAATACTTCAGAATCAGAGAAAAACCAGCCACAAACCCCCTCTATATCTCCAGAATTATAAATTACGTATTATGAAAGTAATGTACTGTAATTGTATATAAGCATATATTACGTGTACTGAAGCCGCTCGTCCACCATACCTGTTCTCCACAATTAGGTAATGAAAAATCGCCACAGTTTCTTTAGGATGGATATGTAAGAGGGGCAATAAAGCAACTATCACGTGACTGAGAAGAGAGCCCAGGTAGGTCTGGTCCAGGCACCGCACAAACAAGTCCCATGACCTAAAAAATATCATGAACACAAAACACAGCTCATTATGCTCATAATATTCAGTATATCCCACAAGACTAATGTAACATAGTACCTGCAACACAGCTCTGGAAAATCCTCCTTGTATCTAAGGCCAGTCCTCAGGGTCGTCATCATCTTTACTCGTACAGAACTAATGTGTCTGGGTCCCATGAGTTTCATCAGAGAGACCAGGCTGCTCAAGGCCTGAGAATAACAAGACACTGCTCAGAATCTGCACAATACCACATTACCATATATCGAAGATGGTCGATTTGCTTTATTTTTGGAACTGGCATAGCAACTGCAAATTTCATGATACTAGAATAAAGCTAAACTGCTCTACTGCAGGGAGCTGAAATGCAATTTGGTCACAGCAGCCAAGATCTTGAGGAATAGTACCAAGTGTGTAAGACTACACCATACCTCATTTCCGTAGTAAAGTCTAATATTCAATGGACCAGATTTATCAAGGCTTTTACACCAGAATAAAAAAGCTTTGAAAAGTTGCATAATTTTGTCTCAATTTGAGGCAGTATTAGTTTTGGTTCTCAACAAAGTGGGCATAGCTAGGGCAGAATGGGCAGGCATGGCGACTGCAGCTCATCAAATTCATGACGAGCGGCAGGCTTAGTAATACCAAAATTCATACTCCAGCAGAGAATGGAGTATGATGTAAGGCAAGGTGCACATAGAGGTGAACGCCACTCCTACCAAGTTCCTGATTCATGAAGTGGCGCACGCCTCTTCATGAATCAAGAATGTCTGACCATAGCACACCTCCTCATCAAGACCGGTGTGCCCACAGAGTTTTGTTAATTCTGTAACGATTATATAATTATACTGAGCAGCACGCACATGCTTCACTGGCACTATATCCAAACTACTCCCAAAGTCTGGTCTCTAACCCCGATACTAGCCATCTGTTACCCTCCCTTCCTTTGAGGTGCACACTGGGCGCATCTACTCCCCCTCCAACTGGCTGTCATTTACCGCCCCCCAGGGCCAGCCACCACCTTCTTTGACCACTTCACCACCTGGCTACTTAATTTCCTCTCAGCTGACATCCCCACTATCATCTTGGGTGACTTCAACATGCCCATTGACACTTCCCTCTCAGCTGCCACTAAGCTTCTCTCACTTCCTCCTTCAGCTTCACTCAATGGTCTTCTACAGCCACCTATAAAGATGTCCACACACTGCACCTCATCTTCACCCGCCTCTGCTTCCTATCTAACCTCTCTAACTCACCTCTTCCTCTTTCTGACCACAACCTACTCACATTCTCTTCCCTCTCCACTCCTTGTCTACAACCCCCAAACCACAAACTTGCACACCCTCGCAGAAATCTTAAACACCTCGATCTACACTCACTCTCTGAATCCCTTCTCCCTCTTAGGCTGCCGTCACACTAGCAGTATGTGGTCAGTATTTTACCTCAGTATTTGTAAGCCAAAACCAGGAGTGGGTGATAAATGCAGAAGTGGTGCATATGTTTCTATTATACTTTTCCTCTAATTGTTCCACTCCTGGTTTTGGCTTACAAATACTGATGTAAAATACTGACCAAATACTGATAGTGTGACGGCAGCCTTACAGAAATAGGTTCCCTACACAATGTGGATGATGCTGCCGCTCTATATAACACCACAATAGCTGTAGCTTTGGAACCTGTTGCCCCTCTCACACATACCAAAGCTCGCAAAATCAACAGACAGCCCTGACACACCAGCCTGACCAAAGAACTGAGGCAAGCTTCCAGGGCTGCTGAGCGGAGATGGTAAAGATCCCACTCCAACGAGCACTTCATCGCATTCAAGCAGTCCCTCACTACTTTCAAGGCCACACTCTCCACAGCTAAACAAACCTACTTCTCATCTCTCATATCCTCCCTGTCTCACGACCCTAAACAGTTATTCAACTCCTTCAATTCACTCCTCCGTCCCCCAGCACCTCCTCCCTCCCCACTCAGCTGAAAACTTTGCCTCATTTTTCAAGCAGAAGATTGATAACATCAGAGACGGTTTTGGTCAACAACCCCCAGAGCCCTTCCTCCCAACTGCCCAGCCCTCCACCTCCAAAACCAACTTCTCCACCATTACAGAAGATCAACTCTCCACTCTACTCTCAAGATCACATCTCACCACCTGTGCACTTGACCCGATCCCTTCCCACTTCATCCCAAACCTCACCAGTCTTCATCCCAACCCTAACCCATCTCTTTAACCTATCACTAACAAATGGTGTTTTCCCCTCAAGCTTTAAACATCACACCTATCCTCAAAAAGCCCTCTCTTGACCCATCCTCTGTATCTAGCTATCGCCCTATATAACTTCTCCCCTATGCCTCAAAACTACTGGAACAACACCAGTCCATCTTGAACAGACCTCCCATCTCTCTTCCTACTCCCTCTTCGACCTCTTACAATCTGGCTTCCAGTCACACTACTCCACTGAAACTGCCCTAACTAAGGTCACCAATGACCTATTAACCGCAAAGAGCAAGTGACACTACTCTGTCCTCCTCCTCCTGGACCTGTCCTCTGCATTTGAGACAGTGTACCATTCCCTATTATGACAGACCCTCTCATCCCTTGGCATCACAGACTTGGCCCTATCCTGGATCGCGTCATAGCTAACAGACGGGACATTCAACGTCTCCCACTCACACACCACCTCCTCACCTCGCCCCCTATCTGTCAGAGTCCCGCAAGGTTCAGTCCTAGGGCCACTGCTCTTCTCCATTTACACCTTTGGCCTGGGACAGCTCATAGAATCTCATGGCTTTCAGTATCACCTCTATACTGATGACACACAGATCTACATCTCTGGACCAGATATCACCTCCCTACTAACCAGAATCCCTCAATGTCTGTCCACTATTTCATCCTTCTTCTCCGCTAGATTTCTGAAACTTAACATGGACAAAACAGAATTCATCATCTTTCCCCCATCTCACGCGACCCCCCAACAAATTTATCCATTACAGTAAATGGCTGCCCACTCTCCCCAGTCCCACAAGCTCGCTGCCTCGGGGTAATCCTTGACACTGATCTCTCCTTCAAACCACATATCCAAGCCCTTTCCACTTCCTGCCGCCTTCAACTCAAAAATATTTACGGATCCGTACATTCCTAAACCAAGAATCTGCAAAAACCCTAGTCCATGCCCTCATCATCTCCTGCCTCGACTACTGTAACCTCCTGCTCTGTGGCCTACCCTCGAACACTCTCGCACCCCTCCAATCTATTCTAAACTCTGCTGCCCGACTAATCCACCTGTCCCCCCACTATCCCCTCTATCAATCCCTTCACTGGCTCCTCATTGCCCAGAGACTCCAGTACAAAACCCTAACCATGACATACAAAGCCATCCACAACCTGTCTCCTCCATACATCTGTGACCTCGTCTCCCGATACCTACCAGCACGCAACCTCCGATCCTCACAAGATCTCCTTCTCTACTCACCTCTTATCTCCTCTTCCCACAATCACATACAAGATTTCTCTCGCGCATCACCCCTACTCTGGAACTCTTTACCACAACATATCAGACTCTCGCCTACCATCAAAATCTTCAAAAAGAACCTGAAGACCTACCTCTTCCGACAAGGCTACAACTTGCAGTAACCACCGATCGACCAAACTGCTGCACGACCAGCTCTACCCTCACTTATTGTATCCTCACCTTTTCCTTGTAGATTGTGAGCCCTCGTGGGCATGGTCCTTTCGCCTACTGTACCAGTCGTGACTTATATTGTTTAAGACTATTGTACTTGTTTTTATTATGTATACCCCTCCTCACGTGTAAAGCGCTACGGAATAAATGGCGCTATAATAGATAATAATAATAAAAAGCTCACCATTTTTTTTTCTTCAATGCCAATACTGGAACTCAATAAATGCATATTAAAGAAAGCCAGGATTCCTAGTAGTTTGGGTTGTAGATAATGAGCCTGAAAAATAAAGCAACGTTTCATGTCTTAGAGCAAAGTCTCATTGCTCCGAAGCCTGTATTTCTACACTTTCCTCTTACCATTATTTCAGGTTTAGTAATGTTCCTAGGTCCCTGGTAAGGGTCATCACTGGATGCGAAGGAAGCCAATATTGACAGCCCATTGAACACCTGCTGGTAATGCTCCCCGAGTCGCAGCAGCAGTTCATTGTGTAGTCCCTGGTAGTCTTGTCTAAGCAAGCTGCCCAGCTCTATCTCCGTCTCATTCTGCAGATTCAAGACAATGATTACCACAAATGTATAATAAAATGTGGCTGGTAATACATTGTAAATTGTGTTTTTAGATTTGTTCCTCCTCTCACTATTGTACACAATACATATGTTGCATAGATAAAATCTTAGGACAAAAGGAAGGAATCAAGCAAAGTCCCCCTAAAGTGAAGCTGGCAGCAAGACTAATTAAACTTCAGAGACAAATGTAGAGTACCTTTTGCTTGATTGTTTGGCCACTCTAGTTAAGGTACCTTCACACTCAGCGACGCTGCAGTGACACCGACAACGATGTCGATCGCTGCAGCGTCGCTGTTTGGTCGCTGGAGAGCTGTCACACAGACAGCTCTCCAGCGACCAACGATCCCGAAGTCCCCGGGTAACCAGGGTAAACATCGGGTTACTAAGCGCAGGGCCGCGCTTAGTAACCCGATGTTTACCCTGGTTACCAGCGTAAAAGTAAAAAAAACAAACAGTACATACTTACCTTCTGCTGTCTGTCCCCGGCGCTCTGCTTCTCTGCACTCCTCCTGCACTGGCTGTGAGCACAGCGGCCGGAAAGCAGAGCGGTGACGTCACCGCTCTGCTTTCCGGCTGACCGACGCTCACAGCCAGTGCAGGAGGAGTGCAGAGAAGCAGAGCGCCGGGGACAGACAGCGGTAGGTAAGTATGTAGTGTTTGTCTTTTTTACTTTTACGCTGGTAACCAGGGTAAACATCGGGTTACTAAGCGCGGCCCTGTGGTTAGTAACCCGATGTTTACCCTGGTTACCAGTGAAGACATCGCTGGATCGGTGTCACACACGCCGATCCAGCGATGTCTGCAGGAAGTCCAGCGACGAAATAAAGTTCTGGACTTTCCTCAGCGACCAACGATCTCCCAGCAGGGGCCTGATCGTTGGTCGCTGTCACACATAACGATTTCCTTAACGATATCGTTGCTACGTCACAAAAAGCAACGATATCGTTAACGATATCGTTATGTGTGAAGGTACCTTAAGACTAGACTAGGCACATTCTCCTTTTCGGAGCCTTTTTCATTCCTTAAAAAAAAGGCAGCGGCAAACCCAATTGACTCCATTATAATCAATGGGGTACCTCAGGTGCCAATGTTATGAGCCATGATGGAACAGAAATACATAATCCTTCACAAAGATGTGAAGCTAGCCTCAGACACCTATAGATAGAGCCATACATATTAATTGTAGAAACAATAGCAATCTTTCCCCCATTTGACCTGGATTTGGAACACCAATGGGGGCCCAAGGTCTGGTTCTTCTTTTGTATGTGCCTAAAATGTTTTTGGCTAAAATCCCTCAAACATCAAAAAAAAATCCAGCAGTCATATTAATATTGCTACATACCTTCAGATAGTGAAGAGACTTTTCAAGTTCATCCTTGGTGCAGGAACAAACGAGGTGAGAGAAGATGTACTTGAAGTTATTGATCAAGATCTCCCTGCGATTAGCATTCAGCTGCTTAGCAATTGTTCGGATTAATGCGGAGGCTCCCGGGCTGGCTTTGGCAGCTAGATATGGAAGCAAAAGCTGCAATGTCTTCTGTTTAAAGAAAAAAAAAGATAATACAGAAGAAATTAAGATTCACTGAATATTTAGATGTACAATAGATACACTGCAGCTACTAAAAGCACGTAAATCACAACATACAAAACACTCAAAAAGGGAATTGAGAAAATAAAGCAGAAAATCCTTACTGTTAAAAAGCGGTTGAGATCTGGAAAATCAAAAACGTTCGCAATTTCAGACAATATTTCCAAGGCGACTTCTCGGTGATGTACTGCCTCCTGCTTCTGCATGTCGCTGCTGCGTCCCGGTGTGCCGGACAGCAGGGCTTGCTGGCTGGTGTGCAGGGACTCTACAAGGAACTTGATGACAAGATAGCAATTGCTAAATATACGTAATTGTTTTCTTTTCAGCAATTTTAATAGGAGATGTCTGGGGACAGATAGTTATGGCATATCCACGAGTTCTGCCCTTAAATGTCTGCCATGAAACAACCCCATACTAAGAGGTTTCCGCGTGTGTGTAGAGACCCATTCTTAGTGCAGTTTTCTGGGAGGACGATCAATCAATGCGAGTCCCTTATCAGGCTAATAAATGATTAGTGTTATGGTGATATTTTCACGTACAAAAATTTGGTTTATTTAGCAATTTTAAAAATCCCCTATGTTAAAAAATGCTTATAAGCAAAGACACGTTCTCACCTTGCATATAGGTTTTTTATAGTGGCTGAAAAAGTCCTGCAGGCGCATAGATTTTGCAGCTGCCAGCGATCGAATTTCAGTGTAGGAAGCTCCAGCAACTGATGTAGATTTGGATAAGAGACAATGTAACAGGTGTAACAGAGCAAATGGCACCAGGTCTCCCTTAGCAGCTCTGAAAGGTATAGAAAAAACACATTTTAGGTAATATTCGGTTTTTAATGCACTCACTAATCCCGATTTCCTATACTCACCGACCTATGTCTCCAGTTGTAAGTATAAGAGTGTCCTTCATTTCGTTATCTCTAGCCAATTTAGCATTGGTATATGCCTTCTTTATTCTACCGACTAACAGCTGCATTGCCCAGGTGCAAAATAAAATAATTATATTGAAAAACAATAATAATAATACATATAGCATAAACATTCTATTACATTTTCAGAAGAGATCAATATATGAGGCTCATCCACAGAGATGTACGTGTATGGGCCAGTGCCTTTTAATAAGCCATAATCCCCTATCCACACCGTACAGTCCGAGCATTAGAGGTCCTTAAACTCACATATTCTTAAAATGTCTGTACCTCATTTAAGCTCCCTTCTTCACAGTTTATTGACTCCAAGACATATCGGATGTTCCCACTGAATGCTATTCTCACATCCTTATCTGGATCTTCCATGAGGGTCAGTAAGGTCTCAATCATAGATCTCAAATCCTGCTCATCTCTCTGGACATTTAGGTGTGTAAACAAGTCAGGAATATTTTCTATGAATGCTAGAAAAACAATTTTCCATTAGAACAAACCGCAAACTAAAGCAGGTCTTATACTTTTAATAACTGTCAGCCAGACACTTCAGGCCCCAGCCATTCCTCCCGACACCTCCGCATATACATGAATGCTTCCGCTGGGCCGACCATGTATGTGTTTTCAGTGGAGAGAGAAGAAAGAAACCACAGTCAGACACCTCTGGCAACAGATGATCTACCTGAAAACACAGCCTCTGGCATGTAGAAATTCAGCATGCCAGATTCCTTTAACTCCTGACATAAGATGGTCGGCTGGTACCAACAAAATCGTTGGGTTCAGCCAAACTTAGTCTAACATAAATGGCTTCCCCTTCAACAGAATCCGCTTTGAGAATTTTATACTTCTACATAATCCTTGGCTAGATGAAGAGAATGGGGCATCAGACTGCGCTGCTCGCCGGTCAGAATAATGTACCAGAGAAGTCTGGGTGTGGTGTTTTTTTGTTTTTTTCTTTGAAAGGAGGCGTCTCCATGTGCCTTCTTTTGCTATAAATACAAGACCCTGTATGTGTATGTGTATAGACTGTCCTGAGGAAGTGGTGTGATCCCACGAAACGCGTAGAAATAAAGTCTATTCTCTATTACTTCTATTTGGACTTCTCTGGTACATTATTCTGACCGGCGAGCAGCGCAGTCTGATGCCCCATTCTCTTCATCTAGCCAAGGATCATCACATCGGGGCTTGCAGCAGCCGCCAATGCTAAGTGCAGTGGTTGTGTCTTACACAACCATAATAGGTGAGTAAATTTATACTATCTCTCACGAATATTCTCTTTATCTCGGATAAGACCCTATGTGCGCTCTATATTCCTTCTAGCTACCTTGATACTTCTACCTAATGACATGTATGTACAGGCAATTAGAGGCTGACTAGCGTGTACCAGGGGAATGTGCAGATCTACTCACCGGGTCTATCGACGTCACAAGTGCAGCCCCTGGCACTACCCGTGTTTTCGAGAGATCTCGTATAAAGTTTCAATGAAGGATTGTTGAGAAACACCCCAACGCATTTCTACTACCAAGATACGGATTTAATCAGCCTCCCTCCAGTTGATGGCACATACATGTTAGTAGCTTGAGGCATAAAATCCCCATGACAGGTTGGCTTTAACTATGTCACGCAGACTGGAACACTATAGGTAGAGAACTTACCCATTTTTACGGAGCTTGGCATGCTTCGGTCCAGAAGATAAAAGAAAGGCTTAAAAAAAGAAGCACTGATGGCAGAAGGACGAGACAAAGGAAGCAAGTTTAGTCTCAAGCTGCAACACAGCAGATCACAGTCTATAGCTGGTCCTTTCCCTGAATCCTGGAGGGTGAATCCAATAGTAACGCCACATGCTAGCTTGGTCATAGCTTGGGCTAACTCCTTCTTTACAAGCTGCGAGTTATCATTCAAGTGTTCTCTACAAAAGAAGAAATAAATCAGAATAAAACATGTAGTGAAGGGAAAAAACACTGAAAGTATCATCTCCTTGATGTGGAACTCTCTGCTACCAAGAATTTTGGGAGATCTTAGATTATTGCAGTAGCTGTTGTGGTATCAAAGATATTATCAATATTCCCAACCTGCAATATTCCTGTAAAGGATATTATTCAATATCCAGCAATTTTATATATCACTGCATTATTTTGCTCTTCTACAGTAATATAATCTAATGTCTAATAAGTCTTCTAGTGCCTATCCAAATCTGGAAGTTGATTTAATAGCCCTGGCTGCAATAGTTTATTGTTAAGGTGCCCAGTGTCTGATATTCCTCAACACGCCAGGTAATCAGTGCTCAGATATCTCATCAATTGGGCTGGTATCCTATATTGAATGCAGCGATTCCCCAAGCTTTGCAATGGTTCCCTGGGCTTGCAGCTGTGGCATAGCAGCGGGTCACAGGAGGCAGGAGCCAGCTGCTGCGGCTTACACCTGTGCTCGCTATTGAAGTAAATGAATATTCACTGCTCTTCGCCCGTACTCCCTCCCGCCTCTTTGCACTGAAGGTATTGCCGAGAGGTTTGGAAGACTATAGGCGTGTGGAGCATTGAACATTCATTCTGTTTAATAGTTGGCAAACTGTTAGCTGCAGCCGCCGGCTTACTTCAGCAGAATGAATATTCACTGCTCACCATGCCCAGTGAGTATAATCAGCGGCCTGACATCACTGCCATTCACTGCTTGTAAGTTGAAATCAGCTACTGACATCAGAACAGGACGCTGCAAGGGAGCGGAGGAAAGGTAAGTAGAATGCTTTATGTTTTTTGTGTGCAGCTTGATGGGGGCCATATATACCAGGATAGGGATGAGGGGCCATGTATACCTGTATTGTGGACATATACAGTACAGACCAAAAGTTTGGACACACCTTCTCATTTAATGATTTTTTTGTATTTTCATGACTATGAAAATTGTACATTCACACTGTAGGCATCAAAACTATGAATTAACACATGTGGAATTATATACGGTACTTAAAAAAGTGTGAAACAACTGAAATTATGTCTTATATTCTGGGTTCTTCAAAGTAGCCGCCTTTTGCTTTGATGACTGCTTTGCACACTCTTGGCATTCTCTTGATGAGCTTCAATAGGTAGTCAGGATAGGGGATATTAGTATCCCCCCATAACAGTGCGTCATGACATTTTTTACTTCAATGTTTTATTTCTTTCTATTTTCCTCCTCTAAAAGCTAGGTGCTCCTTCTGGTTTGGTGCTTGCGTCTTTTAGTCCGAAAAATAGGGATTTTTGTGTACTCATCGCAAAATCCTTTTCTACGAGCCAATCATTGGAGGACACAGGACCATGCCACAAGGAGGACACTAAGTGAACAGAAAAAAGATTAACTCATCCTCTGCAGTATACATCCTCTCGCTGGCTGAAATTCAACCAGTTCGGTAACAAAGCAGTAGGAGTAATAAACAAAGGACAATAAACTATGTCAAAACCAAGGAACTTAACCTAGCCATAGGCTAACAGGGTGGGTGCTGTGTCTCCCAATGATTGGCTCGGAGAAAAGGATTTTACGGTGAGTACACAAAAATCCCTATTTATCCTACGCCTCTTTGGGGGACACAGGACCGTGGGACGTCCTCAAGCAGTCCCTGGGTGGGGAGCAACACAACTGCTAACACCCCATGTACCACTGGCTTACAGCTGTGGTATTGCAGATTGCAGAATGCGCCTGCCTAGAGCAGCGTCTGCAGAAGACTAAGAATGAACGTCGTAGTGTTTTGTAAAAGTATGCAAGCTGGACCAAGTCGCAGCTTTGCAGACCTGCTGTGCTGACGCTTCATGCCGAATGGCCCAAAAGGCGCCCACTGACCGAGTAGAATGCGCCTTAATCCCTGCTGGGACAGGAGCGCCCCTGACACGGTAGGACTCCTGAATAGCCGAACGAATCCACTTGGCTAGTGTGGCCTTTGAAGGGGCTAGACCCTTCCTATGCTCCTTTGGAAGCACGAACAGGACATCTGACTGGCAGAAGGGAGCCGTCCGCGAAATGTACCGTCTAAGAGCCCTAACCACATCGAGAGTGTGAAGAGCTTTCTCGATACTATGGACCGTTGCCGGACAGAATGTGGGCAGAACAATTTCCTCATTGAGGTGAAAAAAGGAAACAACCTTGGGCAGGAAAGAGGGCGACGTCCTCAAGACTGTCTTGTCTGGATGAAAAATCAGGAACGGGGGTCAAAAGGAAAAGGCTGCCAACTCCGAGACTCGTCTGATTAACGTAATTGCCACTAAGAAAACCACCTTCCAGGAAAGAAAGGTTAGTGATACCTCCTGCAGTGGTTCGAAAGGGGCCTCCTGTAGGACTCCGAGAACCAAATTAAGATCCCGTGAATCCAACGGCATTTTATAGGGAGGCGCCATACGGGAAACTCCCTGAATGAATGTCTTTACCGGTAATCTGGTGGCAAACTTGTGTTGGAATAGAACTGACTGAAACGCGTCCTTTGAACGAACTAAGTGCGAGACCCGACTCTAATCCTGATTGGAGGAATTCTAGTATGGAAGGAATGGAGAACACCAGAGGAGATCGTCCATGGGCGTTGCACCATGAGAAGAAGATTCGCGAGGTGCGATGATAAATGCACATGGACACGGGCTTTCTAGCACTAATCATGGTGGACGTAACTGCAGGAGAGAATCCAGCTTGGGCTAAAATCCAGGATTCAATGGCCACGCCGTCAAAGACAGGGCCCCGGAGCTCTTGTGGTAAATCGGGCCCTGCGAAAGTAGATCCAGGCGATCTGGTAGCCGCCAGGGAACGTCGGCGACCAGTTGCTAGGAACTCTCCTTTTTCCATGGACGCGACAACAGAACGGAGGGATTCCATTCTGAAGAGTCAAAACTTGACGAACTTGTTTAAAAGCTTTAAGTCTAGTATAGGCTGCAGCGATCCGTCCTTTTTTGAGACCACAAATAGGTTTGAGTAAAACCCCTTGAACCTTTGGTCCTGAGGAACCGGAATAAGGATTCCGTCACTTCGTAGCGCCTGTACGGCCTGAAGAAATGCTGTTAACTTTGTTTTGGGAGGAGAAGAGGGGAAAAAAGTGTTGGGGGAGGTGAAGAAAACTCTATTTTGCATCCAAAGGACACCAGCTCTCTGACCCACTCGCCGTGGACGACCGAGAGCCAGGCATGACAGAACAAAAGAAGGCGGTCGCCTACCTTGTTGGTGTCCGCAGGATATCTCGACGAGTCATTGTGTAGAAGATCTAAGGGGTCTGGTTCCCTTAGATCCAGAAGACCTCAGTCTGGGTTTCCAGGTACGGTTAGGTCTGAATGAGACCTGGGATCCGCTGTCTCCGTGTTAAGCTCGTCCTGATCCAGAAGAGAAGGTTGTAGGGGACCAACTGGAGTTGTTGCGAAAGGGCCGGAACCGAGGCTGTTGTCGATTCCGAAACGGCCGGGTAGGCCTTTGTTGAGGAAGAAATTTACGCTTTCCTCCGGTAGCGTCAGAAATTATTTGGTCCAGTTTCTCACCAAATAAGCGACCAGCTTGGCAAGGCAGAGAGGTCAACGATTTTTTTGGAAGCAGAATCTGCTCGCCAATCTCGGAGCCACAGGGCCCTTCTGATGGAAACTGCATTTGCAACTGCATGTGCAGCGCAATTGGTCGCATCTATGGAAGTGTTAACTACAAAGTCCCCGGCTTGGGCTATGTGACTAGCGAGGTTGGCCACCTCTGGGGGAAGATTGCTGTCGTGGAAGGTTGCGGCTAACGCCTCTGCCCAAGTGACCATTGCCTTAGGTACCCAGGTCGTGGCGAAGGAAGGAAAGAGTGCCGCTCCTGAAGCCTCGAAGACAGAGCGAGCCAGGTAGTCAATTTGACGGTTAGTGGGGTTTTTGACTGAGGAACCGGCAGACAAAGATAGAAGTGTTCTGGATGCGAGACGCGATACGGCAGGATCCACTGAGGGGAACTGCAGCCAATCCTTCATTAAATCCGGGGCGAAAGGACATTTGGACTCGATGGGCTTTTGGCCCGTGAATCGTTTATCTGGTCGGTCCCTATGTTTCTGGACAATGTCCTTAAACTCAGGGTGATTGGCAAATACTTTTTGGACGTGTTTAGTTTTCTTAAAAGACACCATGTGTTCAGGAGTGGAAGTGGATTCCTCGTCCACTCTCAGGATCCTGTTGATCGCCTCAATGAGGGAATCAAGCGTCTCCTGACAAGTCGAGGAATCCTGGTCTACAGATGCATCAGACTCGTATTCAGAGTCATGTGCGCTGAGACCCTCAGGAGAAGGGGAGAGAGAAATTGAGCTTGCAGATGCCGAAGCACGAGCGTGATTGGGGGACGCGACATGGGTCTTTTTTCTGGAGACCTGAGCTCTCTGCAACGGATTACGCCCCCTGCTGGTGGTCGGTTCCCTACGGTCGCCAGAGTCCTCTGCGGTCAGCAAGGTGACATTCTGACTTAGAGAGGGTCCCCGGAGAGAGTCTATTGCCTTGGCCAGGGAAACCATAGAATGTGACAGGGAAGAGGCCCACTCAGGGGGACTAGGCTCCGCAGGGTCGGAGGTGGCGTTGGCGGCGGCAGGAGGCGGCTGCACACAGGCCGGGTCGCAATCCGTGCATAACAGAGTATTGTTAGCACGAGGTAAGGCATAATTGCAAGTGGCACATGAGGTAAAAAATACTATGTGTTTTTTGTTAACTCGTTTGTCCTTAGATTAAGACATAGTGTGTGCCAGAGAGTTAAAGGCAGAGGGTGCGCTATAGGTGCATAGGAGGGGTTAAGCCAGTGGTCCCCAACTCCAGGCCTCGAGGGCCACCAACAGTGCAGGTTTTCAGGATTTCCTTAGTATTGCACAGGGGTTGGAATCACCTCCTGTGCAGATGATCACATTACCACCGATGCAATACTAAAGAAATCCTGAAAACCTGCACTGTTGGCGGCCCTCGAGGCCTGGAGTTGGGGACCCCTGGGTTAAGCTCTCTTCCAGAGATTGTATGCAGCTTACCCAAGGTCCTGTGCCTGTGTCCCCAGGGAAGGAGTCGCGGTCTGGAAAAAAAAAAGCAGAAGGATGTGCGCCGGTCCTGTAGCGTTGCGGGCTGAAAGTCAGCGTGGTCCCACAGCAGTAGGCTAAAAGGACATGGCCCCCGAGATTAGCAGGGCGCGTCTCGTTCAGGACGAAAAGCGCCAGGAACGTGGGTAGAACTCCTGTGGTGGGCGGTGCCATTAAAAATAGCAGCCTAGTCCGGTTAAAAGCCGGGGGCTAAATTTCTGGAGCCTGCCGGCGGCGCGCGCCGACTGGGAAGAAGGGAAGCGTGACGGGACGCCGATCGACTGCCGCTGGCACCAGGCCAGCGGCACCTCTCCCCGGGGTCAAGGACCCGCACCATCCATCGCAGGGAAGCGCAAGGGGGCTCATACTCACGGAGAATGAAGCAGAGCCGGAGTTGTGCAGCACCTCCTCTCTGTGTAAGGGTATGAGCTCAATCCATCCTCCCTATAGCGGGGGATGGAGAGGACCTCGCCAGTGGTTGTGGGGTTTCTGCCATTAGTGCCTCTGTCCATCCAGTTGTGGGTTCTTCTCTGCCCCGGAGAGGAACATGAAGGGAAAAACTCCATGAGGTTAGGCATGCCCCAGTCGTCGCAGGAGAGGGTACGGGAAGATATACTTTGCGTAGTCGCCTGTTGATGGTTCAGGGGAGAGCGGACCCTTGAAAAGGGATCCGTTGCCCCTTCACTCCGTTAACCCTGCTGTTCTGTTCGGTCTGGGGAGACCTATTTTGAACTTTGGTATTTTTGGGGGTGTTCAAGATGCGGTTCTGAAACTTGTGGTTGATTGAATTAAATGAGGATGGGTCGGTCGGCCACGGGTTTCAGAGCCGCATCTTGAATATTTTAAAGAATATTGAAGTTCAAAGTCGGTCATTTTTGACCAACAGAACAGCAGGGTTAAGTAAAAAAAACAAAAAACGTTGGGGTCTGAAACAGACCCAAGTGCCTCCTACAGACACTAAGCAAGAACTGGTTGAATTTCAGCCAGTGAGAGGGTGTATACTGCAGAGGAGGAGTTAATCTTATTTTGTGTTCGCTTAGTGTCCTCCTAGTGGCAGCAGCATAACACCCCATGGTCCTGTGTCTCCCAATGAGGCGTAGGAGAAATACTGTATAATATATATACAAGCGCAAACACACATCATGCACCGACACTTCTGATTCATTGTTATGCCACATGAGTCCTGCAGCCAATCAGCGGCTGATCAATACTTGGTAGAAACTGAATTAGTAAGAGCACAGAGGCCGTACGTGCTCACTAATTCAGCTGCAGTGTGATCGTGGCCTAACAATGTCACAGGAGACCTGGCACCAGTGAGAGGTGAGTATATACAGTACTTTTACTGTACAAGAGGAGCTACTTAATTTAAAAAAGGGATGTCCAAGTAGTAACCAATCCCTTTTAAAATGGGTTTCTTAACTCCTTACAGACATTCGCTGTACATGTACGGCATATAGTTGGCAGCGGATGTATGGAGTGGGCTCATGGGTGGTGGACTTCTACGCACAACTGTTAACCTGTTAAATGCCGCTATCAAACTCTGACAGCAGCATTAACAGTGCGTTGGCATGGGGGCATGTCAATCTATACGCCCATGTGAAGTGATCAACCAACCGCCATACTTACAGCAAAGCTTTGGGAAGTGGACTGCCGGCCTCCTGCTTAATGTGTTGTTTCAGTACAGGGAATCCTTTCACGCAGAAGGCACGAACAACTTCATGTTGGCTTTCTAGTGACCACTGGTAAACCGCCAACCTCCAGTCCGGCATTATGTGTTTGGGAAAAAGTGACAGAAGAAAGAGACATTGGGACTGAATCACTGGTACTGCGGAATAAAGAGAAGAAACCACACCATCAATTAACAACTGCACATACAACACAGGATTTTTTTTTTTTTTTTTTTAACTACAAGAATCCATTCTATTATTGATTACAGGAATGGTAATATCAATCCATGTTACTTACAGACTTCTTCATGGATCCTATGACTTATTGTTAAGAGGGATGAGTCAAACGCGGCCACCTTACAGGAAGCATGACTTGAATGGCTGTGAATCCAAGGCAAAGAGACCAGTCCACACAAATCCACCAGTGTTTGATCCGGTAAACGATGTTTCACTTTAAGTAAAATAGAGGAGAATGATTGGTTTAGTATAGTATATATAGAAACAGGATCAGTAACCTACACCCAACATCCTTACAGGTGTGTCACATCTACAGCTGTGAGCTATAGTGCACAAGGGATGAATTTCAGCAGAACATAGTGTAGCTCTTCTTTGCTTTGTATCATCTCTTTCCCCAGAAGAGCAATGACAATTCACATATATATTATTAATATTCCTACTGGGTGCATTTTGTAACCAAGACACAAGCTACATGCGTGTAACTGAGGAATTTCTAACTAAAGAACTGCAAAAGTGAACTTACAGCGTGATTTAAGTATGGAGTGTTTCCTATAGTCTTATCTATAGATCAAAAAGTAATAATGTGGAGGAGCCCGAAAATTGCTACTTTAAAAGAAAACTATTATATCATGTTTTAATTAAGCAGTGAGATTCCTGGCTAGCTGTACATGAGCACATGTGGAGGCCACTAAAAGCATGGAAATAACTGTTCGGAATGTTAAGACTATAAAAAAGTAATAAATTAGACATAGGACAAATTATATCAACTCCAGCTACATCATTTATGATATCAGATGTTGGCTCACCATGTATATAAAGTAAGGCATCAAATATTTGGACTATCTTTCTCAGCATGGGATCTACGTGGTGGTATCCAGAATTAAGAAGCTTTGTGCAGATATTAAGTACTCTCACAATCTCTTCAGGGCCAACCCAAGAAAGCTGCTGTACTACCCCTGTAACTTGGGTGCTAGACATCCCTTCTGGGGTCTTTGGCGATACACTGTGTGGACATTAAAAACATAGTAAAAATAAAATCAGTTCTCATCACACCGGTAAAGTTCTTTCAATGTATAACAGTCTTTAGCATAAAAGGTGTATTCTCAAGTTGTCTCTTGAGCAGATCTGGGCTCTGCACTCTCCTTAGGGTACCGTCACACAGTGCAATTTTGATCGCTACGACAGCACGATTCGTGACGTTCGAGCGATATAGTTACGAGATCGCAGTGTCTGACACGCTCCTGCGATCAGGGACACCGCTGAGAATCGTACGTCGTAGCAGATCGTTTGAAACTTTCTTTCGTCGTCTAGTGTCCCGCTGTGGCTAGATTGCATGGTGTAACATATATCGTATACGATGTGCGCATAGTAACCAACGGCTTCTACATCGCACATACGTCATGAAATTATCGCTCCAGCGTCGTAGATTGCATAGTGTGACAGCAGTCTACGACGCTGGAGCGATATTGTTACGACGCTGGAGCGTCACGGATCGTACCGTCGTAGCGATGAAAATTGCACTGTGTGACGGTACCCTTACTTCCTGTGTGTTTGCGGGGGGAGGGCACTCCTACTTGAGTGACAGTTCTCATCCAATAGCTTTGTCCTGCTACAGCACATTAAACATCAGTCCTTGTTTGTTCAACACTGTTATCACTACCTTTACACATAGAAATAACAGGGCCTTTGAACAGTATCACGGCTCAGGAAAGTGAGAGCTGTGATTAGGAAAATTGTTCTTGATGCTGCAGATCCTGGTGGGCTGGGGTATTGTGAATTTACAAGACTGATATGAGGTTTGTCAATAGGCTGGAGAGAACTGGGATGATATGAGTTAACTCATTTCCTGGAATGTATTTACTGAACATGCTGGGCCAGGCTCTGGTGGCCGAGCTCCCTGGCAACAAGCTGTACTCTGTGTAAGATAAAAACTCTGGAGGAGGATGGCAGTAGATATAAAAATACTAAATCAACTGCAAACTTGCTTACTTTTATGCTATGTAACTAAAGCAATTTAATAACGAGAATGACCAGTTAAAGGCTGACATGTTTTGCGACACTATACACTGTATATGCAAGGAGCAACATTTGGTACAAGTATAGATAACTCCATAGACTTGAAGAACCAAACACGAGATTACTCTTTCAGTACGCATGAAAAGAGAATTCTGCTCAGCATTCTTTTTATTACAATAGACATCAATGACACATGTAAACAATAGCATAAAGTTGTATATATGCCTGGGGCACAAGTTTGGCAGCAGAGCAGGGCACACCAAACATATTATTTAATATTAGACCATTCATATTTCTATGATGTAAGGGCCATAACGTGCTTGAAATGTATTCAGATTAATGTGTTTTTAAACACAAATATATTCTTTCTGCTTCTTGCATATTACTTTCAGGGCTGGAGAACTCGTGCTGCTAACTACTGTTCAACTTATTGGGGGTCTCTACTGTGTATTTCAGTTCTTACAGACAGGCTACAAAGGAAAAAAATGGCTCCCAAAGTCGACAGCAGGGATTCCCAAACCTGTGACCATGTGGGAACCCCTAAATGATACCAGGGAACCCATACATCCGCAAAGCATCATTTCTTGAGTGCTTTACTTGCTCTCGTGCCAATCCCCTTTAAGAAGACTAAATTTAATTTGCCATCCTCACTGTTAAAAGACAACTCATACTGCTTTCTTCTAAGAAAACCATGGTTAGGGTCCCAAGGAGACAATGGTGTACAGTATTTTGGTTCTACCTTAGAATTAAGTACCGTAATTCAGTTCCCCTAGTGTGTCACAGTACAATGATTGACTATTTCCTAGACAGTCCCTTTCCATGATACATAGCACTTACATGACAGAATCACTAGCAGTGGTGCAGACAGCAGCCAAGCGCAATGTCACTGTGACACCTTCCAATGGGCAAATGACGGCATCTTCAGCCAGGTCTTCTCCTTCCAACGTGTGCAGGAGAGATGAATATTTCTTGTGTATTTCTCTCCAGATTGAAAGCTTAGACTTCACATCCACTGGATTCACCCTGTAAATGTCACAAAAACAAGTACATTTAAAAAAAAAAAAATGAACCAAAATACTGTACACTAGTGATAAGCGAGTGTACTGGTTGCTCTGGTTTTCCCCGAGCACACTTGGGTGACCTCCGAGTATTTGTTAGTGCTCGGAGATTTAGTTTTCATCCCGGCAGCTGAATGATTTACAGCTACTAGCCAGGCCTGGTTGCTAGGGAATCCCCACATATAATCCAGCAGGCTCCTAGCTGTAAATCATTCAGCTGCCGGGATGAAAACTAAATCTCGGAGCACTAACAAATACTCGGAGATCACCCGAGCGTGCTCAGTAAAACCCGAGCAAGGAGTATACTCTCATCACTGGACACCATTGTGCTCGACCAACCAGACTAACAAAGTAATGCGAACAGGGGTAATGAAAAATACCTAACATACAAATATATACACAAACAACAGAGGAATGCACCGGAGAGTGGAGTATGGGGTTAAACCAAAGTAGGAGACGAAAGGACATTTTCAGACACTCAAAACCTAGCAAAAGTCAGACATAAATCCACCAAATGCCTTTTCCAATAATAACCACCAATAACCTCCAGTCATGCAGCATAATCAACTCTGACAATGAGTGCTAGCCAGAGCCCAGATCTCAACAGAGCAGATTAACCCCTGCACTGCCTAAAGAAATTTACACCATATCATAAGAAAGTGAAATACTTCTAATCCGTGCAGGAATAGGAGAACTCAGAACTTATTTTCATAAATCACATAACAGCACCTGAGAGAGCGGGATCCGCCCCCATCGCTGGACAGGAAGCCAAGAGCACAAATAATAAGGTAACTCACACTTTTTCCTTCAATGCAGTTTCCAAGTATTCAAGTAAGAGTCACCCAAATTACAATCATTATTCATACATTCACTTACGCCTGTTCTTCATTGTGAGAAAATTGAAAACCAACACCAACCATAAGCCAGAGGGAGAGAACAAATCGGGGTGCTGTCATGGGTTTCAGGAAAATCAAATCACCAGTAAGTAATTATAATTTTTCCTCTCCCCCATGTCAGAACCTGAGAGACAATGACCAAGGAATAAAAATGCTGAAAGAAGTGGCACACACTACTGTGCAAAAAAACATGCAAAGCACAAAATACTGATGACAAAAAAAACAACAAGATGTGAGAATGAGATTTCTGAAATCTCATAGACTTTGCTGGTGCTGTAAAACGCATTGCCTCACCCCCCAGGCTAACAACATCAGCTCTCAGCCACCCCAGAAATGGCACATCCATAAGATCCGCCAAATCTGAGACTTAGCCTCGCTATTCCCACTTGACGCGTGGCAGTGACAAGTGGGGTAATAGGTTTGGGGTTGATGTCAGCTTTTTATTGTCAGCTGACATCAAGCCCAGGTGTTAGTAATGTAGAGGTGTCTATAAGATGCCCCCATTACTAACCCATAAGTTTTGAAATCAACACACTGCAAAAATAAAATCCTTTATTTAAAACAAAACACCCTGTTTAACACCAGGCTTTCCGCGTAAATTTCTGAAATACATGATTCAGATGGAACCTGGGTAAAAGATTCCCTATAATGAGGCATATGGAGGAACTTTGGACGACATCTGGCCTGTGATCCGGCGGTGTCCGTCTTTTCAGGTGTGCACAAAAGCCTGGTCCGCAACAGTTTGGTGCAGTATGTCACTCCGGGATTAAGATGGAAACCCCAAGTGCTCAGCATAGAGTACCAGATGAATGTGATCCAAATTATTATGTAAAATGTTCTCAAAAAAGGTTTCAACTCAATTCACAAAAAAAAAATCAACTTTCCTCTTAGGTATGTCATCTGTTATCGGAAATATAAGTGGCTTCCACATTACTGGTAGTACAAATGCTCTGGGAAAGTGAAATGGCTCCTCACAGTGGGTCAGGGTACCAGCAAACTGTATCTGTAAAATCTGCACTATAATATGGCGCTCATTCCCTTCTGATCTTTGCACTTTGCTGGATAAGTATTTCCCAATAACATGTATGGTTTTGGCGCACTCAGGAGAAATTTTTACAACAAACTGAGGTCCATTTTTAAATACTAGTCCTTAGAAAAATTAAAAACTTGGGGCTAAAACTAAATTATGGTGGTAAAAATGTAAATATTTTTTCTTTGGCGCCCAATGGAATAAAATTCTGTAACATGAGGTCACTTATGTGACAATTCTACTGTTATGGCACCTTGGGAGCTCTGCCAATGTGACATAGCACCCTCAAACCAGTTCAGCAAAATATGGTGCTTCTTGTCTTCTGAGCTTCGCACTGTGCTTGAAAAGTAGTTTTAGACCCCATATGGGGTATCGGCATACTGAGGAGAAATTGCACAACAAATTTTGGCATCCATTTTCACCTGTTACCCTTGTGAAAATAAAAAAAAACAATTGGTTTGAAAGTAACTTTTTTTGTGAAAAAAGTTAAATGTTCATTTCTTCTTTCCACATTCCATTAATTCCTGTGAAATACCTGAAGGGTTAATAAACTTCTTGAATGTGTTTTTGAGTACCTTGAGGGGTGCAGTTTTTAGAATGGTGTCACTTTTGGGTATTTTCTGTCACATAGGCCCCCCAAAGTCTCTTCAAATATGATCCCTAAAAAAAGGTTTTGTAAATTTTCTTGGAAAAATTAGAAATTGCTGAACTTCCTAAAAAAATAATGTTTTAAAAATTGTGCTGATGTAGACATGTGGGAAACCTTATTTATGAACTAGTTTGTGTGTTATACGGTAGCGCTGTTTAAGGGCATAAAATGTTTGAAAATCGCTTAATTTTTACCAAATTTCCATTTTTTCACATATAATTGCAAGTCATATAATTTTAACTCTATCATGAAGTACAATATGTTGTGAAAAAAAAAAAATCTAAAAAGCAGTGAGATCCGTTGAAACGCTCCAGAGTTATTACCACATAAGGTGACATTGGTCAGAATTGTCAAATTTGGCCTGGCCATGAAGGTGTAACAGTCTTGTGGGATAAAGGGGTTAACAGAAGCAGAGGTTAGGTGATTCAAAAAACCTGGTATTATTAACAGAGCCATAAGTAGTTTCCTAGTTGCCAATGGACCCAGCAACTGCATCTGCTTAAACTATTACTTAACATCTAACTCCAAATTGTTGACATTTTCCATTGAAGTAAGGTCACCTTTAAGGTCAAGATCTGGTGTCAATGATTACCTAATGGTTCAAAATATCTGTGAAACACTATGCTATCAAGGGTAGATTGAGCATCCCAGAATGCCAAAGTATTTTGAAATATTACTTCTTTTTTTTTAATCCAACTTTAACAAATCTTTTTTTTCTTTTGGTGTGTTCCTTAGTTTGTAATGTTACGTCCTCCTAAGAAACTTATTTAAGCTGAAAGAGACAACTATAGTTTGAGATTTCCACCTTAGAGAATTTCTGGTTACTCTTAACCAAGTACTAAGACCTGATACAACTAGAACAGCAAAAAAAAAGAAGAGAAGTCTGATCTATTCAATATACAGAAAAGCCTCGATCAAACATTTATTAATGATAGGGATGATAGAATTTATCCTATTCTCTATTAACGCCATCCATTCCACAACTTAAATGGATGCTAATAACACAATCCAACTATGAAAATTGTTAGTTGAAAACAGTCAAATGCAAAACAGATTCGTTTTCAAGCACACAGATGATGGTGCACCACTTTTTTTTCCCCCCGTTCCCCACGAGGAAGCAACTTAGTCAGAAAAAAGATAACAGACCTCATATGGTATTGGTCAAAGCTCAAATGGCCTGAAACCAAGGTATTAGAATCCTGTCCCCTCAACCATGTACGTTATGGACATATCATCCTGTTCTTGAGTAATAATCAGAACTGTCTTACCTTATGTGAAAGCATTTGTGTTAACTTGCGAAGATGTTGATGGCGAACTCAGTCGGGGGGTTCAAGAGAGGCCTGGATGTCTTCCTGGAGCAGAACAATATTGTATCATACAATTAGGTTCTGTAGAAGGACGTAGATCTGGGTATTTATTATGATGGAATATAGGCTGAACTGGATGGACAAATGTCTTTTTTCGGCCTTACTAACTATGTTACTATGTTACTATGTTCCTCCTTCGCCACAAGAGTCTGACAGATAAGGGGGACATTTTAACTCATCCATCAATTCTTCCTCTTATAGGTTTATTGAAGAGTTGCCCTTTTATTACCCCAAGAGCGCACAGACGATATATATCAAACTTACCACTTATTTCAATCTGCCAGTTTTATGACTTCAACCCCTCAATACTTATTGGGTATAATGGCTCTACTGACTTAATTTCTAATGAGTCTATTTTCTGACTTCAACCAGGAGGATACACTGGTCCAGATCAGATATCACCATGTCTGTAATGCAACTCCAATTAGGAGGGTAGACTGGGATATTGTTGGTTTCTCTGCCCCATACCGGTGAGTCCAACTCGCACCTCCATTAGAAGTGCAGACGGGTACAGTGCCCCCAGACCTGGCACAATCACATCCGTCTTACCACTCCATAACAGATTGGGGAAATTGAGGATTCATCAGCCACACATCGGAGAGTTCAACTTGCACCTCCATTAGGAATGCAGACCTGTATAGTGCTGCTCGACTTGGCACAATCAAATTCATCTAATCATTCTATACCAGTAGGGTAGATTGGGGCATTGAGAGTTTAATCACTAAGTCCCCTTTTCACACATCAGTTTTTTGCCATAAGTCGCAATCCGTCGAATTTAAAAAAAAAAAAAGATCCGGCGACTGATGCCACATGACCCGTTTTTCTCATAGACTTGTATTAGCGACGGATGGCCTCACGTTTCATCCACCGTTCGCCGGATCTGTCGAAAATTGTTTGTCCGGCAGCCGGAGACAACGGACATAGTAAAGTTTTTTGTGTCTGTCTAAAAAACGGACAGCGACCGTTGCCATCCATCGTTTGCTAGAATGGAAGCCTATGGAGCCGGATCCGTCAAATGATGGATTCCATTTTTTTAAACTGAGCACGCTCCGATTTTTTTAGGATCCAATTAGCGACATCAGCTAGTCGGATCCGGTGAAAAAACGGATCTGTCGCATCAGTTTTTCACAATCTGCGACAGATCCGTTTTTTTTCAAAATTCGACAGATTGCGACTGATGGCAAAAAACGGATGTGTGAAAGGGGCCCTAGTGTCCACAAGGCCATTTTACAACTGCAAGTAGGAGCCCAACTGGATTTACGATGGTTTTATTCAGCTTAGAGCAGCCTTTACCATCTTGCAACTTCAACTAGGATGGTAAACTGAAATGTAAATATTTATCAACATAAATGCTTAGCAGTCCATTTTATAACACCAGACTGGGAGGATCAACTGGACTTAAACTGGTATTAATCAGATTAGCAATGCAGAAGCTACAAATCCCACTAGAAGGATAACCTAAGTGATTAACTAACTTAAATGCCAAACAGCCAAAATTTTAACTCCAGACACCAAAGATTAAATGTACTTACAATAATTTCATTTGGGTTATGACAACCATGACCAACTTTAACTAGAAGCATAACTGAGACATAGATGTTAAATGCAGACCAGTTCAATATTCCACCCAAGTATGAGGGATTGAATGGAAATCTGTTGGACTCAGCAGCTACCCTCAAGACTGTATTTTATTAAGGCCCCCTTCCTTATTGTTTAATAGAATCACCACAGACCGACGGTATGATCCAAAAGTAATCCTTACCAATACCAGCAGGAGCGATAGTAAAGGGTAATGAAGCTTTGAGACAGTAGTGAAAACATAACTACAAGCCCTAAGTCGGCCGGATAACCAGGCAAAAAGGCACAGCCCCCAAAAGATGCACATTCCACTGAACGTCATACTCCACCAAAGGCCACATGAAGTCCCACCAGTGAGGCAAAGGCAGCCGAAGAGATCCCTAGACCTTAGGTGGCAGGCTATTCAACAACTACGAAACGTCCGGAAAACCTTCAGGCAGGCAAAACATGAGACATGGGGTGGCAGGCCCAACGCATCAGACATGGGGCAGCAGGCCCAACACACAAAACAAGACATGAGGCGGAGGTTCAACACACTAGACAGGAGGCCAGACGGCCCAACATACAAGACACAAGGCCAAACACTACTGATTTTCGAACACAGGTTCTGTTGACAAGACAAGTGCTTTAACCAACTAAGCCACAGCATGAAAACGAGAGATGCCAGGCCGCAAAGCTAAACGCCAGGCCGCAGGCCAAACAAGAAATGACAGGCTGCTAGACATGCGAGAATCACAAGGCCCCAAGCCAGACATCAAACATACAGTACAGACCAAAAGTTTGGACACACCTTCTCATTTAAAGATTTTTGAAGCTCATCAAGAGAATGCAAAGAGTGTGCAAAGGAGTCATCAAAGCAAAAGGTGGCTACTTTGAAGAACCTAGAATATGAGACATAATTTCAGTTGTTTCGAACTTTTATGTTATGTATATAATTCCACATGTGTTAATTCTTAGTTTTGATGCCTTCAGTGTGAATGTACAATTTTCATAGTCATGAAAATACAGAAACATCTTTAACCCCTTCATGACCCAGCCTATTTTGACCTTAATGACCTGGCCGTTTTTTGCAATTCTGACCAGTGTCCCTTTATGAGGTAATAACTCAGGAACGCTTCAACGGATCCTAGCGGTTCTGAGATTGTTTTTTCGTGACATATTGGGCTTCATGTTAGTGGTAAATTTAGGTCAATAAATTCTGCGTTTATTTGTGATAAAAACGGAAATTTGGCGAAAATTTTGAAAATTTCGCAATTTTCACATTTTGAATTTTTATTCTGTTAAACCAGAGAGTTATGTGACACAAAATAGTTAATAAATAACATTTCCCACATGTATACTTTACACCAGCACAATTTTGGAAACAACATTTTTTTTTGCTAGGAAGTTATAAGAGTTAAAATTTGACCAGCGATTTCTCATTTTTACAACGAAATTTACAAAACCATTTTTTTTAGGGACCACCTCACATTTGAAGTCAGTTTGAGGGGTCTATATGGATGAAAATACCCAAAAGTGACACCATTCTAAAAAATGCACCCCTCAAGGTACTCAAACCCACATTCCAGAAGTTTTTTAACCCTTCAGGTGCTTCACAGCAGCAGAAGCAACATGGAAGGAAAAAATGAACATTTAACTTTTTAGTCACAAAAATTATCTTTTAGCAACATTTTTTTTATTTTCCCAATGGTACAAGGAGAAACTGAACCACGAAAGTTGTTGTCCAATTTGTCCTGAGTACGCTGATACCTCATATGTGGGGGTAAACCAATGTTTGGGCGCACGGCAGGGCTTGGAAGGGAAGGAGCGCCATTTGACTTTTTGAATGAAAAATTGGCTCCACTCTTTAGCGGACACCATGTCACGTTTGGAGAGCCCCCGTGTGCCTAAAAATTGGAGCTCCCCCACACGTGACCCCATTTTGGAAACTAGACGCCCCAAGGAACTTATCTAGATGCATAGTGAGAACTTTGAACCCCCGGGGGCTTCACAAATTGATCCGTAAAAATGAAAAAGTACTTTTTTTTCACAAAAAAATTCTTTTAGCCTCAATTTTTTTCATTTTCACATGGGCAACAGGATAAAATGGATCCTAAAATTTGTTGGGCAATTTCTCATGAGTACACCGATACCTCACATGTGGAGGTAAACCACTGTTTGGGCACATGGTAAGGTTCGGAAGGGAAGGAGCGCCATTTGACTCTTTGAATGAAAAATTATCTCCATCGTTAGCGGACACCATGTCGTGTTTGGAGAGCCCCCGTGTGCCTAAACATTGGAGCTCCCCCACAAATGACCCCATTTTGGAAACTAGACCCCCCAAGGAACTTATCTAGATGCATATTGAGCACTTTAAACCCTCAGGTGCTTCACAAATTGATCTGTAAAAATGAAAAAGTACTTTTTTTTTTTCACAAAAAAATTCTTTTCGCCTCAGTTTTTCATTTTCACATGGGCAATAGGATAAAATGAATCCTAAAATTTGTTGGGCAATTTCTCCAGAGTACGCCGATACCTCATATGTGGGGGTAAACCACTGTTTGGGCACACGGCAGGGCTCGGAAGGGAAGGCGCGCCATTTGACTTTTTGAATGGAAAATTAGCTCCAATTGTTAGCGGACACCATGTCGCGTTTAGAGAGCCCCTGTGTGCCTATGCATTGGAGCTCCCCCACAAGTGACCCCATTTTGGAAACTAGACCCCCCAAGGAACTTATCTAGATGCATATTGAGCACTTTAAACCCCCAGGTGCTTCACAGAAGTTTATAATGCAGAGCCATGAAAATAAAAAATAATTTTTCTTTCCTCAAAAATGATTTTTAGCCTGGAATTTCCTATTTTGCCAAGGGTAATAGGAGAAATTGGACCGCAAATGTTGTTGTCCAGTTTGTCCTGAGTACGCTGATACCCCATATGTGGGGGTAAACCACTGTTTGGGCGCACGGCAGGGCTCGGAAGGGAAGGCACGCCAATTGGCTTTTTAAATGGAAAATTAGCTCCAATCATTAGCGGACACCATGTCACGTTTGGAGAGCCCCTGTGTGCCTAAACATTGGAGATCCCCCACATATGACCCCATTTTGGAAACTAGACCCCCAAAGGAACTAATCTAGATGTGTGGTGAGGACTTTGAACTTCCAAGTGCTTCACAGAAGTTTATAACGCAGAGCCATGAAAATAAAATAAAAATTTTATTTTCTCTAAAATGATCTTTTAGCCTGCAATTTATTATTTTCCCAAGGGTAACAGGAGAAATTTGACCCCAAAAGTTGTTGTACAGTTTCTCCTGAGTACGCTGATACCCCATATGTGGGGGTAAACCACAGTTTGGGCACATGTCGGGGCTCGAAAGTCAAGTAGTGACATTTTGAAATGCAGACTTTGATGGAATGCTCTGCGGGCGTTACGTTGCGTTTGCAGAGCCCCTGATGTGGCTAAACAGTAGAAACCCCCCACAAGTGACCCCATTTTAGAAACTAGACCCCGAAAGGAACTTATCTAGATGTGAGGTGAGCACTTTGAACCCCCAAGTGCTTCACAGAAGTTTATAACACAGAGCAGTGAAAATAATAAATACGTTTTCTTTCCTCAAAAATAATTTTTTAGCCCAGAATTTTTTATTTTCCCAAGGGTTACAGGAGAAATTGGACCCCAAAAGTTGTTGTCCAGTTTCTCCTGAGTACGCTGATACCCCATATGTGGGGGTAAACCACTGTTTGGGCACACGTCGGGGCTCAGAAGGGAAGTAGTGACTTTTGAAATGCAGACTTTGATGGAATGGTCTGCGGGCGTCACGTTGCGTTTGCAGAGCCCCTGGTGTGCCTAAACAGTAGAAACCCCCCACAAGTGACCCCATTTTGGAAACTAGACCCCCCAAGGAACTTATCTAGATATGTGGTGAGCACTTTGAACCCCCAAGTGCTTCACAGACGTTTACAACGCAGAGCCGTGAAAATAAAAAATCATTTTTCTTTCCTCAAAAATGATGTTTTAGCAAGCAATTTTTTATTTTCTCAAGGGTAACAGGAGAAATTGGACCCCAGTAATTGTTGCCCAGTTTGTCCTGAGTACGCTGATACCCCATATGTGGGGGTAAACCACTGTTTGGGCACATGTCGGGGCTCGGAAGTCAAGTAGTGACGTTTTGAAATGCAGACTTTGATGGAATGGTCTGCGGGCGTCACGTTGCGTTTGCAGAGCCCCTGGTGTGCCTAAACAGTAGAAACCCCCCACAAGTGACCCCATTTTGGAAACTAGACCCCCCAAGGAACTTATCTAGATATGTGGTGAGCACTTTGAACCCCCAAGTGCTTCACAGACGTTTACAACGCAGAGCCGTGAAAATAAAAAATCATTTTACTTTCCTCAAAAATGATGTTTTAGCAAGCAATTTTTTATTTTCTCAAGGGTAACAGGAGAAATTGGACCCCAGTAATTGTTGCCCAGTTTGTCCTGAGTACACTGATACCCCATATGTGGGGGTAAACCACTGTTTGGGCACACGTCGGGGCTCGGAAGGGAAGGAGCACCATTTGACTTTTTGAATAAAAGATTGGCTGGAATCAATGGTGGCGCCATGTTGCGTTTGGAGACCCCCTGATGTGCCTAAACAGTGGAAACCCCTCAATTCTTACGCCAACACACCCCTAACCCTTATCCCAACTGTAGCCGTAACCCTAACCACAACCCTAACCGCAACACACCCCTAACCACAACCCTAACCCCAACACACCCCTAACCCTAACCACAACCCTAATTCCAACCCAACCCTAACCCTAAGGCTATGTACCCACGTTGCGGATTCGTGTGAGATTTTTCCGCACCATTTTTGAAAAATCCGCGGGTAAAAGGCACTGCGTTTTACCTGCGGATTTCACCTGCGGATTCCTATTGAGGAATAGGTGTAAAACGCTGCGGAATCCGCACAAAGAATTGACATGCTGCGGAAAATACAACGCAGCGTTTCCGTGCGGTATTTTCCGCACCATGGGCACAGCGGATTTGGTTTTCCATAGGTTTACATGGTACTGTAAACCTGATGGAACACTGCTGCGGATCCGCAGCGGCCAATCCGCTGCGGATCCGCAGCCAAATCCGCACCGTGTGCACATAGCCTAATTCTAAAGGTATGTGCACACGCTTTGGAAAACGCTGCGGATCCGCAGCAGTTTCCCATGAGTTTACATTTCAATGTAAACCTATGGGAAACAAAAATCGCTGTACACATGCTGCGGAAAAACTGCACGGAAACGCAGCGGTTTACATTCCGCAGCATGTCACTTCTTTCTGCGGATTCCACAGCGGTTTTACAACTGCTCCAATAGAAAATCGCAGTTGTAAAACCGCAGTGAAATGCGCAGAAAAACCGCGGTAAATCTGCCATAAATCCGCAGCGGTTTAGCACTGCGGATTTATCAAATCCGCTGCAGAAAAATCCGCAGAGGACCAGAATACGTGTGCACATACCGAAACCCTAACCCTAACCCTACCCCTAACCCTACCCCTACCCCTAACCCTACCCCTAACCCTACCCCTACCCCTAACCCTACCCCTAACCCTAACCCTACCCCTAACCCTACCCCTAACCCTAACCCTAACCCTAGTTCTAACTCCAACCTTAGTGAAAAAAAAAAAAAATTCTTTATTTTATTATTGTCCCTATCTATGGGGGACAAATGGGGGGGGTCATTTACTGTTTTTTTATTTTGACCACTGTGATAGATTATATCACAGTGATCAAAATTCACATTGGAACGAATCTGCCGGCCGGCAGATTCGGCGGGCGCACTGCGCATGCGCCCGCCATTTTGGAACATGGCGGCGCTCGGGGAAGAAGACTGACGGACCCCGCCAGGATCGGTAAGTATAAGGGGGGGAGATCAGGGCACAGGGGGGGGAGATCAGGGCACGGGGGGGCGTCGGAGCACGGGGGGGGAGGGATCGGAGCATGGGGGAGAGTGATCGGTGTGCGGGCGGGTGGATCGGTGTGCAGGGGGGGGGGATCGGTGTGCAGGGGGGGTGGTTCGGAGCACGGGGGGGGATCGGAGTGCGGGGGGGTTTGATTGGAGCACGGGGGGGTGTGATTGGAGCACGGGGGAGCGGACAGGAGGACGGGGGAGCGGAGCACAGGACGGAGGGGAGCGGGCCACAGATCGGGGGGCTGGGGGGGCGATCGGAGGGGTGGGGTGGGGGCACATTAGTATTTCCAGCCATGGCCGATGATATTGCAGCATCGGCCATGGCTGGATTGTAATATTTCACCATTTTTTTAGGTGAAATATTACAAATCGCTCTGATTGGCAGTTTCACTTTCAACAGCCAATCAGAGCGATCGTAGCCACGAGGGGGTGAAGCCACCCCCCCTGGGCTAAACTACCACTCCCCCTGTCCCTGCAGATCGGGTGAAATGGGAGTTAACCCTTTCACCCGGCCTGCAGGGACGCGATCTTTCTGTGACACAGCATATGCGTCACAGGTCGGATTGGCACCGACTTTCATGACGCATACGCTGTGTCACAGGTCGGGAAGGGGTTAAATGAGGTGTGTCCAAACTTTTGGTCTGTACTGTAATTAGGTATTGAAGCATTAAATGTAGATTCTCCCAAAATGATATTAATATTTCAGCACCCATCTGGGCACCTGTACTCACTGCTCCACCCGTGTGCTCAATGCTCCTGCATCCAAAGGACAGGAAACCATAATGATGGAGGAAGTGGGAGTTGCCTTTTTTTGTGCTCTTGGTTTCCGAACCAGTGACAGTAATAAAATTAACTTTCTATAATGAGGGAGCATCTAGATTCCATTCTGTCTGTGGTTACCATTAAACCTTTTGCACAGAAGGATGTGACTACATGTTGGCACTAGGGTCCACATGTGGAGAGGAGGCTCTCGAGCTCAGGTACAGTAACAGAGCCAGCATCTGTCTCTAAAAACAGTGGCAATGCTGCCATGATTTTCTGATAGTGTATTTAAGTTGAATTGGTCACCAGTATGCACGAGCATCAGCAAATTCAAGTCTCCTATGGACTAAAAAAATAAGGTTAAAAAAAAGCAATGCTATGAATGTGATGACAATTACATGCCAGGCCGGCCAGGTTTCTTCTGCGTTTTTGCTGTTAAACTTAAGCGAGGCCTCTTCTCCTGAATCTCATCACTGCTGCTCCCGCCACCTTCAGACGAGCTGGGCGGCAGTGTAGGGGTCTGCAGCTGATGGAGGAAGTCCTCTCTTTCCTTCTGTAGAGCCACATACATAGAGGCCAGCAAGTACTGAGAGAAGAGCAAACACACATAAAATCATTAATGACCAATATAAAATAAAGCGCAATCAATAAAGACCCGACTAGCCCTCCCAGTAATGCTTGTATTTCATTATAATTTGTGTATCCATTTATCCTATGTGACCGACATTAACCTATATGACGCGTACGTGTATACATTAACCTATATGACGCGTACATGTATACATTAACCTATGTGACCAATTTGTGTATACGTTATGCATTATCCTATGTGACAGACATGTATACATTAACCTATGTGACCAATTTGTGTATACGTTATGCATTATCCTATGTGACAGACATGTGTATACATTATCCTGTGACAAGTACGTAGGTGTATACATTAACCTATGTGAAAAGTATGTGTATACATCATGCTATGACCAACACGTGTACATTATTCTAAATGACCTATATTTGTATACATTTCATTCTATATGACCGTTATCTGTGTATATTTTATTCTATATGGCTGATATAAGAATGATTTAAGATAATTCTCAAGATCTTGAGTGAGTAAAATTGGAAAGTGTTTGTAAAGACTTTTAGTATTTTTTTCTTATTAAAAATCCTCTCTACTCCTAAGAAGGAAGTTTTATTGTTTACTGCTCATTGCCTAGGTTACTGACCACCTCTGCAGTCTATCAGTGGTGGCCACTCTCCTGTGTAAGGAGTGCAGCTCTTACAAGCTCTTTGCTCTAAAGCTTGTAAGTGCGGCTCTGCAGCTGGCTGGATCCAGCCCTTGCACTCTTCTCATGCTAGAGATACAGCTGCTTCATTTAGGAGCAGTTGCGTACAATTCAGGCCAGACATGCGACCATACTGCTGGCCCGATCTATCAGTCAGGAGCGCACCAAACCCCCCGACAAGCAGTAACTCAGGAGGCTGGGGAGCAGTGTGCTCCTGAAGACAATGCAAGCGGAGACAAGCATTGTAACAAATATGCCTGGAGCCTTGCCTTACAGTAATAACATTTCTTACCATTTGCTGACTCTGATTTCCTAGGACATCAACAAAGGCCTTGCAGATACGACGGACATGATCACTGCGGACCTCATTAGCAGATTCATAACCTGGAGGTACAATGGTCAGAAAGTACTCTACTATACGACAAAGTGCTTCTCTTAATGTGCCTGACTGGACAACCTTCAAGATACCACCTTCAAACATAAGTGCTAGCTTGTTCAGCAGAATATTAAGGTAGACAGGTTGTATGTTTACATACGACTCCGGCTCAGGAGGAAACAAAACCTTCACTACATCCAGTAGTGGAACGTCAAATAACAATTGTTCGTCTACATCCATGTCATTAATATACGCCAGCATCCCAAAAAATACAGTGAAGAAAAGGTGTGCAGCCTGCTCTGGTGGTCCTCCCAAAATGATGAGCTCCTTTACAAAATGTAATGCCAACACTTTCAGCTCTGAACCCCCGTAGTCTAACAAAGAACATCCAATCCCCCAAAGGACCAGGTCCTGTCTTTGAAAATAAAAAGCAGAGATGTCAGCAACATAGTCAGTCAGGACCATTAACATGGTTGTTTCTAGTGACTCCACTTGCTGTAAATTCGTCAATTGAAAAGGAGCGGGCCTCAGATTTGCCTGGCTCTCCATACCAATGCATAAGAACCTGCTGAAAGATGACGGCCACTCTGCAGACCCCGCCAAGCTTTCTTTGTGCAAATGAATGAGATCTTCAAATAGATGCAGAAAATCACTTGTAAGTTTGCCAAACACAGATGGACTTTTATTTCTGAAAAGGAACAGCAGCGAATGTAAGACGCCAGCAATTTTCTTGTGTAAGGGTTTGCAGCTTGGGGTAGCAGCAATCCGGAGAAGCCTGGTGATTATCCAATTGCTGAACTCTGGTAGGAAGAAAACACATTGGGGACTTCAGTGTCATGCGTGGTTAGAGTACATGCAATGTACACCCTTATAAAGTTAACTTTATCCAATGTATCTGTGATTGAAAATATTCTAGTCTTTTGGAGTCCACAGCTCTTATGCTGACCTACGTGCTTCCATGTTGCGTCTACAGCAGAGTATTTCTCTTTCAGAAAACTATTTTTTTCCCCACTAGTCAATTTGTATATTTGATAGCCTTTTGATAGATTAAGCTAGAAGAAGGGGAAAGGACGGAATTATTTTTATAGGCCAGTCAATCTCACTGCTGTCAATACGGCCTTCACAATAATAATGTATGAATCATGAGTATGTGGCAGGAGGATCAGAGCGAGCAGATTGTCCACAGCCAGCCACCCATAAAGTACAAGCACCTATGGAATACATAACGGAGAAATGGGCATGTAAAAGGGAGGTTTATAAGACTAATTAACCAGAGCATTTCCTGCTCTTATAGCTCATCAAGGTGGTCACTGGAATTACTAATAGAAATGCATTAGATAATATCTCTACTAGTGATGAGCGCGTGTAACATAGTAACATAGTTAGTAAGGCCGAAAAAAGACATTTGTCCATCCAGTTCAGCCTATGTGTACTTGTTGCTCGGGTTCTCCTGAGCACGCTCGGGGAACCTCCGAATATTTGTTAGTGTTCGGAGATTTAGTTTTCATCGCCGCAGCTGAATGATTTACAGCTATTAGCCAGGCTGAGTACATGTGGGGGTTGCCTGGTTGCTAGGGAATCCCCACATGTAATCAAGCTGTCTAGTAGCTGTAAATCATGCTGCTGAGGCAATGAAAACTAAATCTCCGAGCAGTCAAATGTCACGCTCACGCCCTGACTGGTGGGCGTGAGCTCGGGGGGTTTGTGGCCCCACTGAGCCACAAACCAGACTACCCTGGAAGGGGCGTGACTATGACAGCTGCCTGGGTTTTCACTGGAGCCTCTGATGGTGAGGTCAGGCTTGTGCAGCAGGCAGCTGCCAGGTGCTACTCCAGGGTGGTGTCTGGCTGTGGTTGCTGATCCCACTTGGGAGACAGGAACACCTGGATTGGTGCGGGCATTAGGCAGGACTGGCAGAAGAGCACGGCTGGAACACAGACGAGTAGGCTGGCACGGCTGAGACAGGACTGGCAGAGACACGGCAGAGAACTCAGGGCTGGCAGAGACACCGCAGGAAACAGGACTGGCTAGGACAGCAGGAACACAGGACTGGAAGGCAGGGCAGGAACGGCAGGACTGGTAGGAACACAGGATTGGGAGGCACTGCAGAGAACACAGGACTGGAAGGCAGGGCAGGAACGGCAGGACTGGTAGGAACACAGGATTGGGAGGCACTGCAGAGAACACAGGACTGGAAGGCAGGGCAGGAACGGCAGGACTGGCAGGAACACAGGATACACAGGACTGGTTGATGTGGTCTATGAATCAGGCTGCACTCAGATGACACCCGAGTGCAGTCCTATTGTGAGTGTGATGAAGGAACAGGTAGGGACCTGTACACACAAGATGCAGGTACGGAAACAAGCCAGAAGGAAAGGAGAATGAAGGAACAGGTAGGGACCTGTTCACACAGGAGGACCAAGTAACAAGTAGAAGGTGGAACTAAGAGAAGAGAAGGAGAAGGCAGAGCCAAGGGCGGAGCCGCAAGAGGCGGAGACGCTGGAGGCGGAGCCAAGAGCGGAGACGCTGGAGGCGGAGCCAAGAGCGGAGACGCTGGAGGCGGAGACGCTGGAGGCGGAGCCAAGAGCGGAGACGCTGGAGGCGGAGCCAAGAGCGGAGACGCTGGAGGCGGAGCCAAGAGCGGAGACGCTGGAGGCGGAGCCAAAAGCAGAGACAGAGCCAAGTGCAGAAACACAGGAGGCGGAGCCAGATAGTACCGCAAAGAGCGGAGCCAGATAGAACCGCAAAGAGCGGAGCCACAGAGCAAAGCCGGGGAGGGCGAAGCAAGGTCTGAGTGCGGAGTGTAAGCAGACAGAAAACACAAGGAAAGAAAGCAGGGAAGGAAGCCACAGAAAAGGAGACCGAGAAAAGACAAAGTACAGACAAGGCAATAAAACAAGACACAGGGACAAAGACACAGGGACCAGGATATTCTGCCTCCTGGAGGGCGGACTACAAGAACAAGGCAAAAGCACAGAGAAAAGCTCAGAGGGAGTAACTCAGAGCAAGGCCAGGCAAACTCAGCAGCTAAACACTAACTGAGCTAACACATTGCACAGGCCCAGACCACAGGGTGGAGCTGCACTATATACAGGAGGCCTCTTGGTAATTGGTCAGGAACTGATTGGACAGGTGCACCTGATTCCTATAAGAACCAGAGAGTTCAGGCGCCGGCCCCCTATACACATAGCCATGAGGCATGCAGAGAGCAAACACACAGAACATGGAGCTGGCATTAAAGAGAGAGCACATCATGGTCTGGAGCAGTGGGTAAGATTGTGTGAGAGATGTGAGGCCATGCTGTGATGCCAGCAGAGTTGTTACATCAAATACTCGGAGGTCACCCGAGCGTGCTCAAGAAAACCCGAGCAACAAGTACACTCGCTCATCACTCATCTCTACATGTTCCTGGCTTCCACAACAGCTGACTGACTGATTGAGCCAGGGGAAGAGGCCGCCTGTCAGATCACATCTCTGGGCACCTGCTGTTGTGGAAATGTTAGATTACATAGAGGCCATTTCAATAAATGGCCTTCTTAGGCTGCGCTCGGACATCCATTTTCTGTGATTTTAAGTTCTGTGGATAGAACATGTCCAGTTTTGATTGGGGTCACTGATCAAAATTACTAATATAACTGTATGGGACAGTGAAAATTAGGGACACCACTTAGATGCCATCTGTGTGGTCTGTGTAAAGGTACCTTCACACTAAACGACGCTGCAGCGATCCAGACAACGATTCGGATCGCTGCAGCGTCGCTGTTTGGTCGCTGGAGAGCTGTCACACAGACCGGTCTCCAGCGACCAACGATGCCGGTAACCAGGGTAAACATCGGGTTACTAAGTGCAGGGCCGCGCTTAGTAACCTGATGTTTACCCTGGATACCATCCTAAAAGTAAAGAAAAAACAAACACTACATACTTACCTTCCGCTGTCTGTCCCCGGCGCTGTGCTTCTCTGTACTGGCTGTGAGCACAACGGCCAGAAAGCACAGCGGTGACGTCACCGCTCTGCTTTCCGGCCGCTGTGCTCACAGTGAGTGCAGGAAAGCACAGCGCCGAGGACAGACAGCGGTAGGTAAGTATGTAGTGTTTGTTTTTTTTACTTTTAGGATGGTAACCAGGGCAAATATCGGGTTACTAAGCGCGGCCCTGCGCTTAGTAACCCGATGTTTACCCTGGTTACCAGCAAAGACATCGCTGAATCGGTGTCACACACGCCGATTCAGCGATGTCAGCGGGAGAGCCTGCCACCAAATAAAGTGCTGGCCTTCTAGCCCCGACCAACGACATCACAGCAGGATTCTGATCGCTGCTGCGTGTCACACTGAACGATATCGCTAGCCAGGACGCTGCAACGTCACGGATCGCTAGCGATATCGTTTAGTGTGAAGGTACCTTAACAGTATATTGGATAGGAGAAACTTTGTCATCTATTTATTTTATCAATTAGAATCACTGAAGAAACACTGGTGGTAAAAACTGACCCACAGACCTAACACTGATAAATAATGGTTTGCGTTTTCACGTACATAAAAACATCTGAAAGTGGCCTTGTAATACAATGAAGGCTCAATTCCAAGAACAGGAACTGCTCCTTAACAGCGTCTCTCCAAGTCCATCACACAAAAATTGAAGAAAAAAAAAAGCTATATAGGCTATCATATAGGGGTTTAAACCCCTAAAAAATTCATAATGATGTTGTAGATTTTAGTAAATGTGTTTTATAGGAAAACTGTTTTATGACATATGTAAATGAGGGGGTTTCAGTGCAGCCATGGCATGGCCAATGGCTTGGTGCACCTTTCCACCCCCTCAATTACAGTACCCCACCCCTCTTCTTGTGGTGATTGGCAGAACTTGCATTGGAGAGTGGTCTGATCTAACTCACCAGCCCTGTATATACTGATCCTAGAGTGGCCGAGCTTCTCTATAGACAGTGTAAGTACATGCAAGGCTGAGTTTTCTCCGTCTCCTGTGTATAGCAGCCATTTGCAGCACACAGAATTACAACGCAGCCGATGATAAGGAGAGGGAGAGGAGTATGAACACAATTTTAGCATGTGCATAATCTCCCCTTCTTCGCCTGCACGCAGTGGTCGCATGTTGCAAGAGAGAGATGAGAACTCTGCCCCTGACACACCGACGCTGTGTATGCGGACGCCCGGCCCCTCTAAATGTCAGTATGCTCAGGGCACGCGAGTCAGATCAGACAGTGCTCCAAAGCAAGCGCATGGAAAACACATTTACTAAAATCTAAAGTAACAGTGTGATTTTATAGTGACTAAGTTCCCTATATAAAAGGTTTAAGTAGTTCAATTTCAGTTTTGGTGGTGACAAACTCCCATTTAAAAGGAAGTGAGGAAACAGATTAAGACTAGTGATGAGCGAATATACTCGTTACTCGAGTATATTCGCTCGGGTGTCCTCCGAGTATTTTTTAGTGCTCGGAGATTTAGTTTTCTTCGCCGCAGCTGAATGATTTACATCTGTTAGCCAGCATAAGTACATGTGGGGGTTGCCTGGTTTCTAGGGAATCCCCACATGTAATCAAGCTGGCTAGTAGCTTTAAATCATCCAGCTGCGGCGAAGAAAACTAAATCTCCGAGCACTAAAAAATACTCGGACGACACCCGAGCGTGCTCGAGAAATCTCGAGTAACGAGTATATTCGCTCATCACTAATTAAAACGCTAAAATACATGGCAATATTAATTGAGAAGCTGAAAAATTACAAATCAAAAACAACTTTCGTGCAATGTCATTTATGTGACAGAGAAAACAATACTACACTTTTTAGAGAAATAGAAAAAAAAAGGAGGTACAAGTAAGTCATACTAAAATTGTGCAAATGTCGCATGTAACATCAAAAATGGCTCCAAGACTGCTGACTGGAATATATCTTCCATGCTATTACGGATTTTTTAAATCAGTAAATAAAGTTTGCATTATAAAGTAGCAACCTACCAATACAGCTGTGATCTGCTTCATGGGACCGAGAGCCATGGATGGAATTGACAAACATACGAGGGGATGACCTCATGATCTGCTGAATGAAGTCCAGCAACATTACTGAACTTGGTTGATACTCTGTATTTTTTGACAGCTCAACAGCCACTAGAGAAAAAACAAACACAAATGATTCCCTCTTTGCAAATCCCTTCACTGGCTCCCAATTTCCCAGCGTATCCAGTTTAAATTACTAACACTGACCTACAAAGCCATCCATAATCTTTCTCCTCCGTATATTTCCACACTAATCTCTCAATATCTTCCCTCACGTAATCTCCGGTCCTCCCAAGACCTCCTCCACTCCTCTACGCTTATTCGCTCCTCACTCAATCGCCTCCAAGACTTCTCCCGAATATCCCCCATCCTCTGGAATTCTGTGCCCCAACACATCCGGTTATCCACTACTTTCGGATCCTTCAAAAGAAACCTGAAAACCCACCTCTTCAAGAAAGCTGACAGCCCGTAATGACCACACGGCCACCTCAACACCATCGGAGCTACTGCAACCCTCGACCTACTGTCTCCTTCCCCATAATCCTGTAGAATGTAAGCCCGCAAGGGCAGGGTCCTCGCCCCTCTGTATCAGTATGTCATTGTTAGTTTTGTTTACTGTAAGTGATATTTGTATTTTGATGTAACCCCTTCTCATGTACAGCACCATGGAATTAATGGTGCTATATAAATAAATAATAATAATAATAATAATAAAAATGAATGTTAAAGGGAACCTGTCACCCCGTTTTTTGAGATTGAGCTATAAATACTGTTAAATAGGGCCTGCGCTGTGTGTTCCTATAGTGTATGTAGTGTACCCCGATTCCCCATGTACGCTGAGAAATAACTTACCAAAGTCGCCGTTTTCGCCTGTCAATCAGGCTGGTCAGGTCGGGAGGGCGTGGTGACATCGCTGGTTCTTCCTCAGCTTTACGTTGGTGGCGTAGTGGTGAAGACACAGCGCGTGATCTGCGCTGTCATCCCTTTCGTCGGTGGGGGCGGCCATCTTCCTGGGGCCGCACGTGCGCAGATCGAGTGCTCTGCTGCACGGGGCTTCAGGAAAATGGCCGCGGGATGCCGCGCGTGCGCATTAGAGATCGCGGCGGCCATTTTCCCAAAGCCGAGTTTGCATCTCGGCTTTGGGAAAATGGCCGCCGCGATCTCTAATGCGCACGCGCGGCATCCCGCGGCCATTTTCCTGAAGCCCCGTGCAGCAGAGCACTCGATCTGCGCACGCGCGGCCCCAAGAAGATGGCCGCCCCCACCGACGAAAGGGATGACAGCGCAGATCGCGCGCTGTGTCTTCACCACTACGCCACTACGCCACCAACGTAAAGCTGAGGAAGAACCTGCGATGTCACCACGCCCTCCCGACCTGACCAGCCTGATTGACAGGCGAAAACGGCGACTTTGGTAAGTTATTTCTCAGCATACATGGGGAATCGGGGTACACTACATACACTATAGGAACACACAGCGCAGGCCCTATTTAACAGTATTTATAGCTCAATCTCAAAAAACGGGGTGACAGGTTCCCTTTAACAGAAGACTTCATGTGAGTTTATCATGCACTATCCCTCAAATTGTTTGGATTTTTCACAAAATGTAGGTGCCAATTCATAGTTTCTTCTTTTTTTAAAGTGACTTTTCATTTTTGCCTTGTGGTTTTTGTTGCCGATTTTGTACTGAATTCTTCTTCAAAATGGTGCAAGTGTGTTGATGAATTTTATGTAAAATCAAAGATGCTCTTTTTGTCTTTCAGGCTCATTTTAAAAGCAGAAATTTGTATAATCTTTTAAAATGGCATCAACTGTGCGGAAATAGCCTACACAATGTAGCACAGCTCTTAGACAATGCATGGAGCGGGCGTCAAGCATGTGCACCGAAACTTAACCAAGAAGGGGTTGTGCAGAGCCAAATTATCATGGGTCCACAGATCATTATTTCCAATCATATGGATGTGTTATGGTCACAATCACACTTCATTTATCAGTTATGTTCCCTTATGGTCTATTTTTCACACCATGGTCTATTCTGATAAAGTCACAACATACTGTGATCTAGCCAGAACATAGTCATTTCATACAGTGATGTTTTTTTCTTTTATATCCGTCTTACTACTGGACGGATGTTAGAATGGTATGTATCTTTACTTACAAGCTAGGTTTCCTCGCAATGATGTCATAATGACTTGTGTATTATTGTAACGCCATGTTTTACATTAACAAATTATTGACAAAACAGGACTTGTTATCACTAATACAATGTCTTCTATTGATGTCACAGCAGTCATTGCTTTAATGGTAATCTGATTCTCTATACTATCGATGTCACATCGGTCTCTCTCTCACGGTATGGCAACTGACGCTGTATCCAACTTCTCAGCTAATTGTGCCCCTTTTCACATCCCTCTTGTCAAAGTATTGGGTCAGACCATGTGCTTAGCTCAAATAAAACAATTAGGAGTATTTAATTGCTTCAGGACCACCCAACAGAAATAAACATCGGGGTGATCATTGCTGAGCAAGTAGCTGAAAGATCGTGGAGCTGGGAACCGGCTGTTAGATAATGCTGGACCCCCAATGAGAAAGCAAAAATGGCTTATTACCACCTCTGCCTTTCCAGTCTCTATACATACACAAGGCTGAACAAGTGCTGTGAATACAGTATAAGACGCCCTAACAGCGCTTCCTCCTCTAGTCACAGGGATCATGTGATTGCTGGGTGCCAGGAGGAGCAAGGTATGTTGGGTCCTAGACCCAGATCAGCTCAGCAGTTTAAGAAGGAGGCTGGATTTGCCCTGTAAGTGCGGGTTATATTACAGCCCCAGTTACAGGAAAACAAGATATATAAATGTATTTAAATGTTACCTTTTATGACCTAATGTGGGCACAATATTTGAAATAAATAAAAAACAATGTAATGAAAAAGCAATAAAAAAAAAAAAAGCCACTGCCAGTCCAAATCGCAGTTCCTAACTTTGGGGTCATTCCACATCAAGTGGACCAGTTTTAAAAATCGTCCCCACTCGACCATCTCCGATTTTGCTGAAAATTTATAAGGATGTACATGTATGTTTGAAAAGAGGTTCTGTAAATTTTTAGGGCCAGATCTCAAATACATTGGGCACTGTTGACCTTTCACTGGAGGTTCCACCAAGCCTGCGGCTTCAGCTAAGTGGATTTTGCAAACTTTGGCACATAGCCATTAGAGTTCTATACTGGCTATGATGCTGAAATTTGGCATACTAGCTCAACTTTTGCTGCTAAACACGATAAAATTATTACCGGCTATGACAAAACAATATTTCGGCCGCAATTTTGTGTCAAAGTAGCTTGAAAGACGCGTTGCATAAAATTTATGCCAAACTTTACCCATATATAACTCAAGACCAAAAACCAATAGTAACTGGTGCTTTGCCCTATACACCAAACATCTACATGACTTTGCATTGCTGCAATATCACGGTCAAAGCATATGTATTTGTGCAAATATTCACACCCACATATGATGAAAAACGTAAAAAAAACGAATTTTACCTATTTTTAGGTCAAATTTCTCAAAAAGGGTACCCCTATGGGGCTGTCAATTCTCGAAAAACAGCATTATTACAATTCTTAATAGGATTATAACACCAATTCTTAGGGAATTTGTTGTGGTAAAACCACCATGGACCAACGCAAGGGTTTGAATAGTGCAGTTACCATTCATTGCATATTAATAAATAACACCATGTTCAGTGGCATTTTTCATTTCTTAAACTGAGAGACTCCAAAAAACAAACAATGATCCTTGTAGAGAAAAATGTGCTCTTTCTAATGATATCAAAATTAATATATTTTAGGGGTACCCTTTTTGAGAAATTTGACCTAAAAATAGGTAAAATTTGTTTTTTTTTAAGTTTTTCATCATATGTGGGTGTGAATATTTCCACAAATACATATGCTTTGACCGTGATATTGCAGCAATGCAAAGTCATGTAGATGTTTGGTGTACAGGGCAAAGCACCAGTTACTATTGTTTTTTGGTCTTGAGTTATATATGGGCAAAGTTTGGCATAAATTTTATGCAACGCGTCTTTCAAGCTACTTTGACACAAAATTGCGGCCGAAATATTGTTTTGTCATAGCCGGTAATAATTTTATCGTGTTTAGCAGCAAAAGTTGAGCTAGTATGCCAAATTTCAGCATCATAGCCAGTATAGAACTCTAATGGCTATGTGCCAAAGTTTGCAAAATCCACTTAGCTGAAGCCGCAGGCTTGATGGAACCTCCAGTGAAAGGTCAACAGTGCCCAATGTATTTGAGATCTGGCCCTAAAAATTTACAGAACCTCTTTTCAAACATACATGTACATCCTTATAAATTTTCAGCAAAATCGGAGAAGGTTGAGTGGGGACCACTGGTCCACTTGACATGGAATGACCCTTTGTGACGATAAGTGTTCATGATGTACCCCTAAACGTCTTTACTTTCTAGCAAAACGATCCAGTGAGAGATTCTCATGCACCATTGTTAGCTCCGTGCTATCTCAGCATGACCCCCCACAAGGTCCAAAACGGTAGAAATTCTAGCGATTCCAAGGCACCAGAAAATTTATATTGGAATAAAACCTAGCTTTTATGCCATCCTTAAAATTACATAGTGACAATACAAAAATGAGGCAGACAATGCAATCTTTCAGCCATGATAGGCATTTATCAAGCCGGAAGTACAATAAAAATATGGCAGAATCTTATCATTGTATTCTGGCTTGACAAAGGCTGAAACGTTGCATTGTCTACCTTATTTTTGAATTTAAGATATGTAATTTTTAGTGGTGAGTGAGTGTACTCGTTGCTCGGGTTTTCCCAAGCAAGCTCGGGTGACCTCTGAGTATTTGACTGCTCGGAGATTTAGTTTTCATCGCGGCAGCTGAATGATTTATAGCTACTAGACAGCTTGATTACATGTGGGGATTCCCTAACAAACAGGCAACCCCCACATGTACTTAGCCTGGCTAATAGCTGTAAATCATTCAGCTGCGGTGATGAAAACTAAATCTCCGAACACTAACAAATACTCAGAGGTTACCTGAGCGTGCTCAGGAGAACCCGAGCAACAAGTACACTCGCTCATCACTAGTACCGTATATACTCGAGTATAAGCCGAGATTTTCAGACCATTTTTTGGGGCTGAAAGTCCCCCTCTCAGCTTATACTCGAGTCATACCCGGGTGTCGGCAGGTGGAGGAGGGGCGGGGGCTGTCTAATTATACTTACCTACTGCTGGTGCGGTCCCTGGATGTCCCTGCTTCTTCCAGCGCTGCAGATTCTTCCTGTGCTGAGCGGTCACATGGTACCACTCATTACAGTAATGAATATGCGGCTCCACCTCCCATAGAGGTGGAGCCGCATATTCATTGCTGTAATGTGCGGTAACTGTGACCGCTCAATACAGGAAGAAGATCCAGCGGTGGAAGAAGCAGGGACGCGCAGGGATACAGCGCCAGCAATAGGTGAGTATACGGGGAGGGGGAGCGCAGCGCTGCGCGATATTTACCTCTCCTCGTTCCAGTGCGGCTCCGTCTTCAGCGTCCTCTGGCTGTGACGCTCAGGTCAGAGGGTGCGGTGACGTAGTCAGTGCACGCCCTCTGCTGAACGTCAGTGCTGAAGACGGAGCCGCACGAGGAACAGGTAAATATTGCCAGTGCCGGGGTCCTGAGCGAAGAGAGGTGAGTATGTGATTTTTTTTTTTTTTTTTTTTATCGCAGCAAAGGCATATGGGGCAAGTGGCTATACGGAGCATCTTAAGGGGGAATAACACTTGTGCAGCACTATAAGGGCCAAGTGACTGTGCGGAGCATCTTATGGGGCCATAACACTTGTGCAGCACTATAACGGGCAAGTGGCTGTACGGAGCATCTTATGGGGCCATAACACTTGTGCAGCATTATAAGGGGCAAGTGACTGTACGGAGCATCTTATGGGGCCATAACACTTGTGCAGCACTATATGGGGCAAGTGACTATATACGGAGCATCTTATGGGGCCATAACACTTGTGCAGCACTATATGGGGCAAGTGGCTGTACGGAGCATCTTATGGGGCCATAACACTTGTGCAGCACTATATGGGGCAAGTGACTATATACGGAGCATCTTATGGGGCCATAACACTTGTGCAGCACTATATGGGGCAAGTGGCTGTACGGAGCATCTTATGGGGCCATAACACTTGTGCAGCACTATATGGGGCAAGTGGCTGTACGGAGCATCTTATGGGGCCATAACACTTGTGCAGCACTATATGGGGCAAGTGGCTGTACGGAGCATCTTATGGGGCCATAACACTTGTGCAGCACTATATGGGGCAAGTGACTATATACGGAGCATCTTATGGGGCCATAACACTTGTGCAGCACTATATGGGGCAAGTGGCTGTACGGAGCATCTTATGGGGCCATAACACTTGTGCAGCACTATATGGGGCAAGTGGCTGTACGGAGCATCTTATGGGGCCATAACACTTGTGCAGCATTATATGGGGCAAGTGGCTGTACGGAGCACTATATGGGGCCATAACACTTGTGCAGCACTATAAGGGGCAAGTGACTGTACGGAGCATCTTATGGGGCCATAACACTTGTGCAGCACTATATGGGGCAAGTGACTGTACGGAGCATCTTATGGGGCCATAACGCTTGTGCAGCATTATATGGGGCATCTTATGGGGCCATGACACTTGTGCAGCACTATAAGGGGCAAGTGACTGTACGGAGCATCTTATGGGGCCATAACCCTTGTGCAGCATTATATGGGGCAAGTGGCTGTATGGAGCATCTTATGGGGCCATAACACTTGTGCAGCACTATATGGGGCAAGTGGCTGTACGGAGCATCTTATGGGGCCCTTATTACCTTTTATGGAGGATTATATGTGGCATATTTTAATATGGAGCATCTAATGGGGCCCATCAAACTTTATGGAGCATTATATGGGGTTCCTGATTCAATATGGATATTCAAAAACACTTAACCTACTGATGTCTCAATTAATTTTACTTTTATTGGTATCTATTTTTACTTTTGAAATTTACCGGTAGCTGCTGCATTTTCCACCCTAGGCTTATACTCGAGTCATTACGTTTTCCCAGTTTTTTGTGGCAAAATTAGGGGGTTGGCTTATACTCGAGTCGGCTTATACTCGAGTATATATGGTAATTTTATGGGTGGAAGAAAAGCTAAGTTTTATCCCAATACAAATTCTCTAGTGCCTCAGAGTCTCTGGAATTTCTAACAAAAGTCAGCTCTCCATAGTCCTTCCATAGACATCCAGCGATGTCAAAGCCGGGTCTCCCGAGGCTCGTATGACATGGTTATGCAGCCAATCAGTGGTCACTAATGGGTAGTTGTGCTCTCAATTCCTTTGGACAAACCTCAGACATCCAAAGGAAGTGAGAGCAGAGAAGCTCATTAGCGACTGCTGTTTGGCTGCAGGGCTTTCGCGGCATAACAACGTCAAGCGAGCTTCAGGAGACCGGGCACTGATATTGCTGCAGTACAGGAGGGAAGAGTCGAGTATTTTTATTTTACATTGGGGAACATAGTATTTAAGAAATTGTTGTCTAACAAGTGGAGACACAGATCAAGTAAATACCCAGACAGGACAAAAAAAAAAATCTATAGTGTGTATCAGAGGTATACATCAGGATATGCGAATGGGGGATTATAGATACATTTATTATTTGTTATGTAAGCTTTTGCACAACATATGGCAAACAGAAAGCATCCTAAGTAACTGATCTAACCCTCATTTTTAAACAGGTTAAAAAAAAATTTCAGGTCAATGGAAAACAGACTTATTTCTTGTTACTTGACATTTCTAGTGTGACCATTCCTCCATTCACTACAGTATTGCACAGGAATACAGCCCCAGTATAACAATACATCTTAACTTAACATCACTTACCGACATCGACGTCTGTAAGGATCCGGTCTATGAACTGGCACAGAATCTGTCTTGGTTTCTGAACGACCGTCCCGTAGGAGTCTGAGCTGGCACTAAAACAAGGCACATAGCATGTCATGTACAGTACAATTTATACTGCAAATACAGGAAAAATACAAACTGGTACATGGATATATGAGTAAAGCGTCCAGACACGCTTTCCATGAAAAATTACAAAGCAAAAAAAGAAGTTTAACAGCATCCAAGTAGGAAAGTGCTAAAAGCTTTATTGACCCCATATTGGCCTACAAGGAGGCTTTTCTTTAGTTTCAAGAATGTAATCCACCAGGGTTGGTCTTGATCTAATCTAATTGCTATGAAGGAAGAACATTTGTCTAAAGGTACCTTCACACTCAGCGACGCTGCAGCGATACCGACAACGATGTCGATCGCTGCAGCGTCGCTGTTTGGTCGCTGGAGAGCTGTCACACAGACAGCTCTCCAGCGACCAACGATCCCGAGGTCCCCAGGTAACCAGGGTAAACATCGGGTTACTAAGCGCAGGGCCGCGCTTAGTAACCCGATGTTTACCCTGGTTACCAGCGTAAAACTAAAAAAAACAAACACTACATACTTACCTACCGCTGTCTGTCCCCGGCGCTCTGCTTCTCTGCACTCCTCCTGCACTGGCTGTGAGCACAGCGGCCGGAAAGCAGAGCGGTGACGTCACCGCTCTGCTTTCCGGCTGACCGACGCTCACAGCCAGTGAAGGAGGAGTGCAGAGAAGCAGAGCGCCGAGGACAGACAGCTGAAGGGAAGTAATAATAATAATCTTTATTTTTATACAGCGCTAACATATTACGCAGCGCTTTACAGTTTTGCACACATTTTCATCGCTGTCCCCATTGGGGCTCACAGTCTAAATTCCCTATCAGTATGTCTTTGAAATGTGGGAGGAAACCGGAGTACCCAGAGGAAACCCACGCAAACACGGAGAGAACATACAAAGTCTTTGCAGATGTTGTCCTTAGTGGGGCTTGAACCCAGGACTCCAGCGCTGCAAGGCTGCTGTGCTAACCACTGCGCCACCGTGCTGCCCAAGTATGTAGTGTTTGTTTTTTTTACTTTTACGATGGTAACCAGGGTAAACATCGGGTTACTAAGCGCGGCCCTGCGCTTAGTAACCCGATGTTTACCCTGGTTACCAGTGAAGACATCGCTGGATCGGTGTCACACACGCCGATCCAGCGATGTCAGCAGGAAGTCCAGCGACGAAATAAAGTTCTGGACTTTCCTCAGCGACCAACGATCTCCCAGCAGGGGCCTGATCGTTGGTCGCTGTCACACAGAACGATTTCCTTAACGATATCGTTGCTACGTCACAAAAAGCAACGATATCGTTAACGATATCGTTATGTGTGAAGGTACCTTAACTTAAGAATTGTGATGTTGGATGTCTGGAAAGCAGTAAGTATATAGTAATACAATAGCCAGGTTAGGCATATACAAGAGACAATATAATGTGCCACAATCTGCAAATGGAGCAGAACGCATTAAGGTACCGTCACACTGGACGATATCGCTAGCGATCCGTGACGTTGCAGCGTCCTGGCTAGCGATATCGTCCAGTGTGACAGGCAGCAGCGATCAGGATCCTGCTGTGATGTCGTTGGTCGGGGCAGAAAGTCCAGCACTTTGTTTCGTCGCTGGCTCTCCCGGTGACATCGCTGAATCGGCGTGTGTGACGCCGATTCAGCGATGTCTTCGCTGGTAACCAGGGTAAACATCGGGTTACTAAGCGCAGGGCCGCGCTTAGTAACCCGATGTTTACCCTGGTTACCATCGTTAAAGTAAAAAAAACAACCACTACATACTTACCTACCGCTGTCTGTCCCCGGCGCTCTGCTTCTCTGCTCTGGCTGTGAGCGCCGGGCAGCCGGAAAGCACAGCGGTGACGTCACTGCTCTGCTTTCCGGCCGCTGTGCTCACTGCCAGAGCAGAGAAGCAGAGCGCCGGGGACAGACAGCGGTAGGTAAGTATGTAGTGGTTGTTTTTTTTACTTTAACGATGGTAACCAGGGTAAACATCGGGTTACTAAGCGCGGCCCTGCGCTTAGTAACCCGATGTTTACCCTGGTTACCGGCATCGTTGGTCGCTGGAGAGCGGTCTGTGTGACAGCTCTCCAGCGACCAAACAGCGACGCTGCTGCGATCCGGATCGTTGTCGGTATCGCTGCAGCGTCGCTTAGTGTGACGGTACCTTTAGAGCTATGAAAGACGGTGTAAGTGAACTGGGGAATGCAGTATTTATAGAAATATAGGAATTTTCCATCCCTCTGTATTTGTCTAGTGACTATATATACTATCTTGATGTGTTTTATCAACGGTGGCATGTAAGGGTATGTGCACCCCAGATCAAAATTACTGTTATTGGTAACATTTAAGCAAGTTGAAGATGAAGTGATATCTAAAAGGCCCAAAGTTAAAGATGACACAATTCCTTGGTATTTTAGAAAAAAAATAAATAAAAATTTATATATATCTATAATATAACGCTGGGAGCGTCACTGTCAGAAGCCTTTATAGACTGCGCTGGCGCAAGCGCTGGCGCCGTCTGGCCCCCACAGAGTGACGCTCCCAGGAGATCGCGGTATGCGTAAACACTGAACGCACACCGCGATCTCCAATGGAGAGTCAGGGACCGCCAGGAGGGTAAGTATATTCACCTTTCCCCGTTCCAGCGCTGCGTGCGGCTCCGTCTCCCGGCTCCTCTGCTGTGACAGTTCAGAGGGCTCGATGACGCACTTAATGCGCGCCGGCGCCGCCCTCTGACTTACCAGTCACAGGCAGAGGAGCCGGAGTGTGTCTTCAAGAAAATGGCGCCGGAAAGCGCGGACTGCACAGGCGCCGATTCCTGCTGCCGGAATCGGCGCATGCGCAGTCCGCGCTTTCCGGCGCCATTTTCTTGAAGACACACCTGCAGTGGAGCCGGACGATAGGTGAGTATGGTATTTTTTTTTTTTTTATATGGCAGCAGCATACGGGGGCATACACACTGGAGCGTCTTATGGGGGGCATATCATACAATGGTGGCGCAGGATGGGAGCAGCACATGACAGAACGGGGGCAGGATCGCAGCAGCACATGACAGAACGGGCGCAGGATGGCAGCAGCACATGACAGAACGGGCGCAGGATGGCAACAGCACATGACAGAACGGGCGCAGGATGGGAGCAGCACATGACAGAACAGGGGAGCAGGATGGGAGCAGCATGACAGAATGGGAGCAGGATGGCAGCAGCACATGACAGAACGGGCGCAGGATGGGAGCAGCACATGACAGAACGGGCGCAGGATGGCAGCAGCACATGACAGAACGGGCGCAGGATGGGAGCAGCATATGACAGAACGGGCGCAGGATGGCAGCAGCACATGACAGAATGGGAGCAGGATGGGAGCAGCACATGACAGAACGAGGGCGCAGGATGGGAGCAGCACATGACAAAGGGGGCGCAGGATGGGAGCAGCACATGACAGAACGGGGGCGCAGGATGGGAGCAGCACATGACAGGATGGGAGCAGCAAATGACAGAATGGAGGCACAGGATGGGAGCAGCACATGACAGAACGGGGGCGCAGGATGGGAGCAGCACATGACAGAACGGGGGCGCAGGATGGGAGCAGCACATGACAGAACGGGCGCGCAGGATGGGAGCAGCACATGACAGGATGGGGATGCAGGATGGAGCAGCACATGACAGAATGGGGGCGCAGGATGGAGCAGCACATGACAGAATGGGGGCGCAGGATGGAGCAGCACATGACAGGATGGGGACGCAGGATGGAGCAGCACATGTCAGGATGGGGATGCAGGATGGAGCAGCACATGTCAGAATGGGGGTGCAGGATGGGAGCAGCACATGTCAGAATGGGGGTGCAGGATGGGAGCAGCACATGACAGGATGGGGACGCAGGATGTCATGTGCTGCACCCATCCTGTGCCCCCATCCTGTCATGTGCTGCACCCATCCTGCATCCCCATCCTGTCATGTGCTGCACCCATCCTGCGTCCCCATCCTGTCATGTGCTGCACCCATCCTGCACCCCCATCCTGGTATGTGCTGCACCCATCCTGCGTCCCCATCCTGGTATGTGCTGCACCCATCCTGCGTCCCCATCCTGTGTCCCCATCCTGTCATGTGCTGCACCCATCCTGCGCCCCCATCCTGTCATGTGCTGCACCCATCCTGCGTCCCCATCCTGTCATGTGCTGCACCCATCCTGCGCCCCCATCCTGTCATGTGCTGCACCCATCCTGCGTCCCCATCCTGTCTTGTGCTGCACCCATCCTGCGTCTCCATCCTGTCATGTGCTGCACCCATCCTGCGTCCCCATCCTGTCATGTGCTGCACCCATCCTGCGTCCCCATCCTGTCATGTGCTGCACCCATCCTGCGTCCCCATCCTGTCATGTGCTGCACCCATCCTGCGTCCCCATCCTGTCATGTGCTGCACCCATCCTGCTTCCCCATCCTGTCATGTGCTGCACCCATCCTGCGCCCCCATCCTGTCATGTGCTGCACCCATCCTGCGCCCCTATCCTGTCATGTGCTGCACCCATCCTGCATCCCCATCCTGTCATGTGCTGCACCCATCCTGCGTCCCCATCCTGGTATGTGCTGCACCCATCCTGTCATGTGCTGCACCCATCCTGCGTCCCCATCCTGTCATGTGCTGCACCCATCCTGCGCCCCCATCCTGTCATGTGCTGCACCCATCCTGCGTCCCCATCCTGTCATGTGTTGCACCCATCCTGTGTCCCCATCCTGTCATGTGCTGCACCCATTCTGCGTCCCCATCCTGGTATGTGCTGCACCCATCCTGCGTCCCCATCCTGTCATGTGCTGCACCCATCCTGCGTCCCCATCCTGGTATGTGCTGCACCCATCCTGCGTCCCCATCCTGTCATATGCTGCACCCATCCTGCGTCCCCATCCTGTCATATGCTGCACCCATCCTGCGTCCCCATCCTGTCATGTGCTGCACCCATCCTGCGTCCCCATCCTGGTATGTGCTGCACCCATCCTGCGTCCACATCCTGCGTCCCCATCCTGCGTCCCCATCCTGGTATGTGCTGCACCCATCCTGCGTCCCCATCCTGTCATGTGCTGCACCCATCCTGCGTCCCCATCCTGGTATGTGCTGCACCCATCTTGCGTCCCCATCCTGCGTCCCCATCCTGGTATGTGCTGCACCCATCCTGCGTCCCCATCCTGCGTCCCCATCCTGGTATGTGCTGCAACCATCCTGCGTCCCCATCCTGCCATGTGCTGCACCCATCCGGGGGCCTGAGCAGGCGGGGACACCGGCGCGCTGTGGGGGTCAGGTGCCGGTATCGCCGCCAGCTCAGGCCCCCCAGCACTTACTATACTCACCTGTCTGTCCCGTTCCAGCGCTGCGCGCTGCCATCTTCCCGGTCTCCTGGCTGTGACTGTTCAGTCAGAGGGCGGCGCCGGCGCGCATAAAGCGCGTCATCGCGCCCTCTGAACTGAAGGTCACAGGCCGAAGACCGGGAAGATGGCAGCGCTCAGCGGTGGAACGCAGGACAGGTGAATATGGCCGATACTCACCCTCCTGGCGGTCCCTGCTTCTCTGTTGGAGATCGCCGGGGTGCGTTCAGTGTGAACGCATACCGCGATCTCCCGGGAGCGTCACTCTGTGAAGCCCAGACTGCGCCGGCGCTTGCGCCGGCGCAGTCTATAAAGGCTTTGGACAGAGTGACGCTCCCAGCGTTATATTATAGATACACACACACACACAGTACAGACCAAAAGTTTGGACACACCTTCTTATTTAAAGATTTTTCTGTATTTTCATGACTATGAAAATTGTACATTCACACTGAAGGCATCAAAACTATAAATTAACACATGTGGAATTATATACTTAGGAAAAAGTGTGAAACAACTGAAAATGTCTTATATTTTAGGTTCTTCAATGTAGCCTCCTTTTGCTTTAATGACTGCTTTGCACACTCTTGGCATTCTCTTGATGAGCTTCAAAAGGTAGTCACCGGAAATGGTTTTCACTCCACAGGTGTGCCCTGTCAGGTTTAATAAGTGGGATTTCTTGCCTTATAAATAGGGTTGGGACCATCAACTCAATTTTGTTGTGCAGACGTCTGGTGGATACACAGCTGATAGTCCTACTGAATAGACTGTTAGAATTTGTATTATGGCAAGAAAAAAACAGCCAAGTAAAGAAAAACGAGTGGCCATCATTACTTTAAGAAATGAAGGTCAGTCAGTCTGAAAAATTGGGAAAACTTTGAAAGTATCCCCAAGTACATTGGCAAAAACCATCAAGCGCTACAACGAAACTGGCTCACATGAGGACCACCCCAGGAAAGGAAGACCAAAAGTCACCTCTGCTTCTGAGGATAAGTTTATCCGAGTCACCAGCCTCAGAAATCGCAGGTTAACAGCAGCTCAGATTAGAGACCAGGTCAATGCCACAGAGAGTTCTAGCAGCACACATCTCTACAACAACTGTTAAGAGGAGACTTTGTGCAGCAGGCCTTCATGGTAAAAGAGCTGCTAGGAAACCACTGCTAAGGACAGGCAACAAGCAGAAGAGACTAGTTTGGGCTAAAGAACACAAGGAATGGACATTAGACCAGTGGAAATCTGTGCTTTGGTCTGATGAGTCCAAATTTGAGATCTTTGGTTCCAAACACCGTGTCTTTGTGCGACGCAGAAAAGGTGAACGGATGGACTCTACATGCCTGGTTCCTACCGTGAAGCATGGAGGAGGAGGTGTGATGGTGTGGGGGTGCTTTGCTGGTGACACTGTTGGGGATTTATTCAAAATTGAAGGCATACTGAACCAGCATGGCTACCACAGCATCTTGCAGCAGCATGCTATTCCATCCGGTTTGCGTTTAGTTGGACCCTCATTTATTTTTCAACAGGACAATGTTGTGTAAGGGCTATTTGACCAATAAGGAGAGTGATGGGGTGCTACGCCAGATGACCTGGCCTCCACAGTCACCAGACCTGAACCCAATCGAGATGGTTTGGGGTGAGCTGGACCGCACAGTGAAGGCAAAAGGGCCAACAAGTGCTAAGCATCTCTGGGACCTCCTTCAAGATTGTTGGAAGACCATTCCCGGTGACTACCTCTTGAAGCTCATCAAGAGAATGCCAAGAGTGTGCAAAGCAGTCATCAAAGCAAAAGGTGGCTACTTTGAAGAACCTAGAATATAAGACATAATTTCAGTTCTTTTACACTTTTTTGTTAAGTATATAATCCCGCCCCAATATCGCTGAATGGTCACACCGGCTCGCCACGACCAATCAACGAAGGGCGATTTAAAACCCGAACCAATGTCGCTGACTGGTTGCGCCGGCTGGCCGCGACCAATCAGCGAAGCGGTGGGACCGAAGCATCGTGAGCTGCAGGAAAAGCTGCTGCAGAGGCGACGGAAGGTGAGAATATCACAATTTTTTATTTTTCTTATTATTTTTAACATTATATCTTTTTACTATTGATGCTGCATAGGCAGCATCAATACTAAAAAGTTCATCACATAGGGTTAATAGCAGCGTTAACACACTGCGTTACACCGCGTTATGCCACGGTGTAACGCAGTCGGTTTAACGGACTGCTACAACGCTATGTGGGTGGCGGGCGCTGAGCGGGGGGGAGTATGGAGGAGGCACTGACTGCAGGGGAGTAGGGAGCGGCCATTTCGTGGCCGGATTGTGCCCGTCGCTCCCAAGAGTGCATTGCGGTCTCGCGAGATGATGACGTAGCGGTCATCTCGCGAGACCGCAATGCATGGACCGGAACCGTCGGAAGGAGCGAGAAAGGCCTGGGCTGTATCCGGGGGGCCGACAGAAGGTGAGTATATAATGATTTTTTATTTTTTTTAAATTATTTTTAACATTAGATCTTTTTACTATTGATGCAGCATCAATAGTAAAACGTTGGTCACACAGGGTTTATAGCAGCGTTAACAGAGTGCGTTACACTGCGGCCATTAACCCTGTGTGAGCGCTGACTGGAGGGGAGTATGGAGCGGGCACTGATGGCTGGGGAGTAGGGAGGGACTAATTCTCGGCCGCGACCAATCAGCGATGCGGGATTTCTGGGACAGACAGACAGAAAGACAGACAGACGGAAGTACCCCTTAGACAATTATATAGTAGTCCAGATGGTTGCCCGATTCTAAAGCATGTGCATGTCCACGTAGTATATTGCCCAGCGACGTAGTATATTGCCCAGTCACGTAATATATTACCCAGTCACGTAGTATATTGCCCAGTGATGTAGTATATTGCCCAGCCACGTAGTATATTGCCCAGTCACGTAGTATATTGCCCAGCGACGTAGTATATTGCCCAGTCATGTAGTATATTGCCCAGCCACATAGTATACAGCACAGCCACGTAGTATATTGCCCAGTGACGTAGTATATTGCCCAGTCACGTAGTATATTGCCCAGCGACGTAATATATTGCCCAGTCATGTAGTATATTGCCCAGCCACGTAGTATATTGCCCAGTGACGTAGCATACAGCACAGAGCCACGCAGTATATTGCACAGCGATGTAGTCTACAGCACAGAGCCATGTAGTATATTTTGCCCAGCCACATAGTATATTGCCCAGCCACGTATGTCATCGGTTAAAAATAAACATACTCACCTTCCGATCCGAGGGCCCCTTGTAGTTCTAACATACTCACCATAGTTGTAGTTCTGTCGGCTGTGCGAGGTACAGGCGGCAGCTTCCGGTCCCAGCCTGCTCGCGCAGGCGCGCAGGGCTTGTGATGACGTCGCGGTCACATGACCGTGACTTCACGGCAGGTCCTGGTCGCGCAGGGCCTGTGATGACGTCGCGGTCACATGACTGTGACGTCACGGCAGGTGCTTCTGCCAGACCATCTATGCCAACGGAACGTGGCGGTTGCATCTCGAGGAGCGGGAAAGGCGGCGTAGGTGAGTATATAATCGTTTTTTATTTTTTTAATTATTTTTAACATTAGATGTTTTTACTATTGGCCCTGCATAGGCCGCGTCAATAGTAAAAAACTTGGTCACACAGGGTTAATAGCAGCGGTAACGGAGTGCGTTACACCGCGGGCCGTTACCGCTGCCATTAACCCTGTGTGAGCGGTGAGTGGAGGGGATTACGGAGCGGGCTCCGGGCAGTGAGTGCAGGGGACTGGAGTAGAGAGGGACTAATCGGACTGTGGCCGTCGCTGATTGGTCGCCGGCAGCCATGACAGGCAGCTGCCGAGACCAATCAGCGAATGAATAACCGTTACAGAAGGACAGACAGACAGACGGAAGTACCCCTTAGACAATTATGTATATAGATACGGCAGTTAACTTGTCTGTGTTTTAGGCAAATTGTGTGCTCATAAAGTTACAGCGATATGACCGTATAGAATTGGCATCGTGGATGAATAGTACCCAAACAAGTCTATGGGTCCATGAAAATCAGAGACCACAGATGGCATCAGAGTCTGTGTGCAGTCCCTGATTAACAGTGCAATAAATAGCAGAAGCTGTTCCATATTTATTTATGTTTTCACGGATGGTAAACACTGATAAGTTTTTTCCTATAAGCTCCGTTAGTAGTAAAAATCTGCACTTTACTCACCCACCCTGGGATCAGTGTTGAACGTCTGATGCTGTTCCTAGTGTGTGATGACAGCGTTGCAGATAATAAAGGAGTTCAGCACTTCTGCCCATGGGTACAGTAGAGTTTAGTTTTCTATAAATGGAGCTTATGAGAAAAACTTTTCTGAAAGGGGACAACCTCTCTAAGGAGATGACAACATCAGGAAATCCTCGGTGACGGAACCGATCCCACACGAATATCCAGGCTGGCAGCTTATATTACCATACTACACAGCATACGGCAAATCCTTCACTGCGTCACAACGTAAATGTTAGTGGAAACGATAACCCTGATCTGGCTCTGCTGTGTTCACTGCTGAGCTATTAAAGACATTTCTGTAGGGCTACGTTCACATGTTGCGTTTTTTCTGCAGGCAAAACCTGCTCTCTTGGCAGTAAAGCAGCAGCCAGTCCTCGCCCTCACAGCTCCACACCGCAGCTCCTGGCTCGTGCCATTTGCAGTGGGAGCAGTGGTAGGCTGTCATGTAGAGACAACATTTTTAAAAGTGTAAATCCCCTTTATGTCCAGAGTGGTGGTTCCCATGTGGGGCTCCATACACGGCCTGTACACAGGGTCCTGACACAGAAACCCGGGGTCCGATCATTGGGGGCCGTGGGGTTAGTATTTACGGTCAGCAATAGACATTAAAATATTCCCCAAAAAATAAAACTGCGGCTCATCTGACCAAATAACCCGTCCTCCCCGGAAATCCCACACAGACACTGCGGCAACCATGGCATCACCATCAGCAGTGGGGGCCATCACTGGACGGCACATAACAGCTGAGGTTACTGATTGGCCACAGTGGGTCACATGATTTCTGCTTGTAAACAAATACCAGGAGCCACACTGGACCTTCTGCACAGAAAGCTGCTCTGGGGGAGGAAGTCTTGTCGGGGATGTGATTCTGGGGTCGGCGGTCTCCGCTCTGTATACTGTCTGGGGTCGGCGGTCTCCGCTCTGTATACTGTCTGGGGTCGGCGGTCTCCGCTCTGTACACTGTCTGGGGTCGGTGGTCTCCGCTCTGTATACTGTCTGGGGTCGGTGGTCTCCGCTCTGTACACTGTCTGGGGTCGGCGGTCTCCGCTCTGTACACTGTCTGGGGTCGGCGGTCTCCGCTCTGTACACTGTCTGGGGTCGGCGGTCTCCGCTCTGTACACTGTCTGGGGTCGGCGGTCTCCGCTCTGTACACTGTCTGGGGTCGGCGGTCTCCGCTCTGTACACTGTCTGGGGTCGGTGGTCTCCGCTCTGTATACTGTCTGGGGTCGGCGGTCTCCGCTCTGTACACTGTCTGGGGTCGGCGGTCTCCGCTCTGTACACTGTCTGGGGTCGGCGGTCTCCGCTCTGTACACTGTCTGGGGTCGGCGGTCTCCGCTGTGTACACTGTCTGGGGTCGGCGGTCTCCGCTCTGTACACTGTCTGGGGTCGGCGGTCTCCGCTCTGTACACTGTCTGGGGTCGGCGGTCTCCGCTCTGTACACTGTCTGGGGTCGGTGGTCTCCGCTCTGTATACTGTCTGGGGTCGGCGGTCTCCGCTCTGTATACTGTCTGGGGTCGGCGGTCTCCGCTCTGTACACTGTCTGGGGTCGGCGGTCTCCGCTCTGTACACTGTCTGGGGTCGGCGGTCTCCGCTCTGTACACTGTCTGGGGTCGGCGGTCTCCGCTCTGTACACTGTCTGGGGTCGGCGGTCTCCGCTCTGTACACTGTCTGGGGTCGGCGGTCTCCGCTCTGTACACTGTCTGGGGTCGGCGGTCTCCGCTCTGTACACTGTCTGGGGTCGGCGGTCTCCGCTCTGTACACTGTCTGGGGTCGGCGGTCTCCGCTCTGTACACTGTCTGGGGTCGGCGGTCTCCGCTCTGTATACTGTCTGGGGTCGGCGGTCTCCGCTCTGTATACTGTCTGGGGTCGGCGGTCTCCGCTCTGTATACTGTCTGGGGTCGGCGGTCTCCGCTCTGTATACTGTCTGGGGTCGGCGGTCTCCGCTCTGTATACTGTCTGGGGTCGGTGGTCTCCGCTCTGTACACTGTCTGGGATCGGTGGTCTCCGCTCTGTATACTGTCTGGGATCGGTGGTCTCCGCTCTGTACACTGTCTGGGGTCGGTGGTCTCCGCTCTGTACACTGTCTGGGGTCGGTGGTCTCCGCTCTGTACACTGTCTGGGATCGGTGGTCTCCGCTCTGTACACTGTCTGGGATCGGTGGTCTCCGCTCTGTACACTGTCTGGGATCGGTGGTCTCCGCTCTGTACACTGTCTGGGGTCGGTGGTCTCCGCTCTGTACACTGTCTGGGGTCGGTGGTCTCCGCTCTGTACACTGTCTGGGGTCGGCGGTCTCCGCTCTGTATACTGTCTGGGGTCGGCGGTCTCCGCTCTGTATACTGTCTGGGGTCAGTGGTCTCCGCTCTGTGTACTGTCTGGGGTCGGTGGTCTCCGCTCTGTACACTGTCTGGGGTCGGTGGTCTCCGCTCTGTACACTGTCTGGGGTCGGTGGTCTCCGCTCTGTACACTGTCTGGGGTCGGTGGTCTCCGCTCTGTACACTGTCTGGGGTCGGTGGTCTCCGCTCTGTACACTGTCTGGGGTCAGTGGTCTCCGCTCTGTGTACTGTCTGGGGTCGCTGGTCTCCGCTCTGAATGCTGTCTGGGGTCCTCACAGACAAGATCTGGATTTTAGGGTTTTCTAATGCTAAAAAGTTTGGAAAACCCCAAATACCGACGTGTCAGGAGTGGAGTTACCGGTGGCAACCAATCCGATTCCACCTCTCAGTCTTCAGAGAAGCGTTGGAAAATAAGAGCTGAAGCCTGATTGGTGGGAGATAATCCCCGTGCCTGAGGTAACCGCTGCTGCATCACCTCAGTGACCCGCACATAATATGTGCTTCTGCACACACCGTCAGCTCCCGGCGGATATAGTCCGCACACCCCGAGCTCGTACTGCACATGTGCTGCACTCTATCTGCCCTGTTACCTGGCCAACTCCCTCAGGGCCGGAATCATAGAGGCCATCTCCAGCCCGGGATCTGCCGCCATGGTGAGGACGGAGCCTGCCGTCATCTGCTGCCTCAGTTCCCGGGAAAACAATCCGAAACCAACTGAGTGACAGACACACCTCGCTCAGTACGGAGGCCGCGTAGGGCCAAAACTTCTCAACTATCGCGAGAATATATCCTTTGCTGTTACTTTGTTGCTCTGAGATACGACGGGGTGTAACTGTATTGTATTATTGTACAGTAGTGGCTCTACAGGTCACCGCCCGGCCTCTCACCCGGCTCTGCAGGGAAAGAACCGGCCACTCACCCGGCACTACAGGGAAAGAACCGGCCACTCACCCGGCACTACAGGGAAAGAACCGGCCACTCACCCGGCACTACAGGGAAAGAACCGGCCACTCACCCGGCACTACAGGGAAAGAACCGGCCACTCACCCGGCACTACAGGGAAAGAACCGGCCACTCACCCGGCACTACAGAGAAAGAACCGGCCACTCACCCAGCACTACAGGGAAAGAACCGGCCACTCACCCGGCACTACAGGGAAAGAACCAGCCACTCACCCGGCTCTACAGGGAAAGAACCAGCCACTCACCCGGCTCTACAGGGAAAGAACCGGCCACTCACCCGGCACTACAGGGAAAGAACCGGCCACTCACCCAGCACTACAGGGAAAGAACCGGCCACTCACCCGGCTCTACAGGGAAAGAACCGGCCACTCACCCGGCACTACAGGGAAAGAACCGGCCACTCACCCAGCACTACAGGGAAAGAACCAGCCACTCACCCGGCTCTACAGGGAAAGAACCGGCCACTCACCCGGCACTACAGGGAAAGAACCGGCCACTCACCCAGCACTACAGGGAAAGAACCAGCCACTCACCCGGCTCTACAGGGAAAGAACCGGCCACTCACCCGGCACTACAGGGAAAGAACCAGCCACTCACCCGGCACTACAGGGAAAGAACCGGCCACTCACCCAGCACTACAGGGAAAGAACCAGCCACTCACCCGGCTCTACAGGGAAAGAACCGGCCACTCACCCGGCACTACAGGGAAAGAACCGGCCACTCACCCAGCACTACAGGGAAAGAACCGGCCACTCACCCGGCTCTACAGGGAAAGAACCGGCCACTCACCCGGCACTACAGGGAAAGAACCGGCCACTCACCCAGCACTACAGGGAAAGAACCAGCCACTCACCCGGCTCTACAGGGAAAGAACCGGCCACTCACCCAGCACTACAGGGAAAGACCGGCCACTCACCCGGCACTACAGGGAAAGAACCGGCCACTCACCCGGCACTACAGGGAAAGAACCAGCCACTCACCCGGCTCTACAGGGAAAGAACCGGCCACTCACCCGGCACTACAGGGAAAGAACCGGCCACTCACCCGGCACTACAGGGAAAGAACCGGCCACTCACCCAGCACTACAGAGAAAGAACCGGCCACTCACCCAGCACTACAGGGAAAGAACCGGCCACTCACCCAGCACTACAGGGAAAGAACCGGCCACTCACCCGGCACTACAGGGAAAGAACCGGCCACTCACCCGGCACTACAGGGAAAGAACCGGCCACTCACCCGGCACTACAGGGAAAGAACCGGCCACTCACCCGGCACTACAGGGAAAGAACCGGCCACTCACCCGGCACTACAGAGAAAGAACCGGCCACTCACCCAGCACTACAGGGAAAGAACCGGCCACTCACCCGGCACTACAGGGAAAGAACCGGCCACTCACCCGGCACTACAGGGAAAGACCGGCCACTCACCCGGCTCTGCAGGGAAAGAACCGGCCACTCACCCGGCACTACAGGGAAAGAACCGGCCACTCACCCAGCACTACAGGGAAAGACCGGCCACTCACCCGGCACTACAGGGAAAGACCGGCCACTCACCCGGCACTACAGGGAAAGAACCGGCCACTCACCCGGCACTACAGGGAAAGACCGGCCACTCACCCGGCACTACAGGGAAAGAACCGGCCACTCACCCGGCACTACAGGGAAAGAACCGGCCACTCACCCGGCACTACAGGGAAAGACCGGCCACTCACCCGGCACTACAGGGAAAGAACCGGCCACTCACCCAGTACTACAGGGAAAGACCGGCCACTCACCCAGCACTACAGGGAAAGAACCGGCCACTCACCCGGCACTACAGGGAAAGAACCGGCCACTCACCCGGCACTACAGGGAAAGAACCGGCCACTCACCCGGCACTACAGGGAAAGAACCGGCCACTCACCCGGCACTACAGGGAAAGAACCGGCCACTCACCCGGCACTACAGGGAAAGAACCGGCCACTCACCCGGCACTACAGGGAAAGAACCGGCCACTCACCCGGCACTACAGGGAAAGAACCGGCCACTCACCCGGCACTACAGGGAAAGAACCGGCCACTCACCCGGCACTACAGGGAAAGAACCGGCCACTCACCCGACACTACAGGGAAAGAACCGGCCACTCACCCAGCACTACAGGGAAAGAACCGGCCACTCACCCGGCACTACAGGGAAAGAACCGGCCACTCACCCAGCACTACAGGGCACCGGCCACTCACCCAGCACTACAGGGCACCGGCCACTCACCCGGCACTACAGGGAAAGAACCGGCCACTCACCCGGCTCTACAGGGCACCGGCCACTCACCCAGCACTACAGGGAAAGAACCGGCCACTCACCCGGCACTACAGGGAAAGAACCGGCCACTCACCCGGCACTACAGGGAAAGAACCGGCCACTCACCCGGCACTACAGGGAAAGAACCAGCCACTCACCCGGCTCTACAGGGAAAGAACCGGCCACTCACCCGGCACTACAGGGAAAGAACCGGCCACTCACCCGGCACTACAGGGAAAGAACCGGCCACTCACCCAGCACTACAGAGAAAGAACCGGCCACTCACCCAGCACTACAGGGAAAGAACCGGCCACTCACCCAGCACTACAGGGAAAGAACCGGCCACTCACCCGGCACTACAGGGAAAGAACCGGCCACTCACCCGGCACTACAGGGAAAGAACCGGCCACTCACCCGGCACTACAGGGAAAGAACCGGCCACTCACCCGGCACTACAGGGAAAGAACCGGCCACTCACCCGGCACTACAGAGAAAGAACCGGCCACTCACCCAGCACTACAGGGAAAGAACCGGCCACTCACCCGGCACTACAGGGAAAGAACCGGCCACTCACCCGGCACTACAGGGAAAGACCGGCCACTCACCCGGCTCTGCAGGGAAAGAACCGGCCACTCACCCGGCACTACAGGGAAAGAACCGGCCACTCACCCAGCACTACAGGGAAAGACCGGCCACTCACCCGGCACTACAGGGAAAGACCGGCCACTCACCCGGCACTACAGGGAAAGAACCGGCCACTCACCCAGCACTACAGGGAAAGACCGGCCACTCACCCGGCACTACAGGGAAAGAACCGGCCACTCACCCGGCACTACAGGGAAAGAACCGGCCACTCACCCGGCACTACAGGGAAAGACCGGCCACTCACCCGGCACTACAGGGAAAGAACCGGCCACTCACCCAGTACTACAGGGAAAGACCGGCCACTCACCCAGCACTACAGGGAAAGAACCGGCCACTCACCCGGCACTACAGGGAAAGAACCGGCCACTCACCCGGCACTACAGGGAAAGAACCGGCCACTCACCCGGCACTACAGGGAAAGAACCGGCCACTCACCCGGCACTACAGGGAAAGAACCGGCCACTCACCCGGCACTACAGGGAAAGAACCGGCCACTCACCCGGCACTACAGGGAAAGAACCGGCCACTCACCCGGCACTACAGGGAAAGAACCGGCCACTCACCCGGCACTACAGGGAAAGAACCGGCCACTCACCCGGCACTACAGGGAAAGAACCGGCCACTCACCCGACACTACAGGGAAAGAACCGGCCACTCACCCAGCACTACAGGGAAAGAACCGGCCACTCACCCGGCACTACAGGGAAAGAACCGGCCACTCACCCAGCACTACAGGGCACCGGCCACTCACCCAGCACTACAGGGCACCGGCCACTCACCCGGCACTACAGGGAAAGAACCGGCCACTCACCCGGCTCTACAGGGCACCGGCCACTCACCCAGCACTACAGGGAAAGAACCGGCCACTCACCCGGCACTACAGGGAAAGAACCGGCCACTCACCCGGCACTACAGGGAAAGAACCGGCCACTCACCCGGCACTACAGGGAAAGAACCGGCCACTCACCCGGCACTACAGGGAAAGAACCGGCCACTCACCCGGCACTACAGGGAAAGAACCGGCCACTCACCCGGCACTACAGGGAAAGAACCGGCCACTCACCCGGCACTACAGGGAAAGAACCGGCCACTCACCCGACACTACAGGGAAAGAACCGGCCACTCACCCAGCACTACAGGGAAAGAACCGGCCACTCACCCGGCACTACAGGGAAAGAACCGGCCACTCACCCGGCACTACAGGGAAAGAACCGGCCACTCACCCGGCTCTACAGGGAAAGAATCGGCCACTCACCCGGCACTACAGGGAAAGAACCGGCCACTCACACGGCACTACAGGGAAAGAACCGGCCACTCACCCGACACTACAGGGAAAGAACCGGCCACTCACCCAGCACTACAGGGAAAGAACCGGCCACTCACCCGGCACTACAGGGAAAGAACCGGCCACTCGCCCAGCACTACAGGGCACCGGCCACTCACCCAGCACTACAGGGCACCGGCCACTCACCCAGCACTACAGGGCACCGGCCACTCACCCGGCACTACAGGGAAAGAACCGGCCACTCACCCGGCTCTACAGGGCACCGGCCACTCACCCAGCACTACAGAGAAAGAACCGGCCACTCACCCGGCACTACAGGGCACCGGCCACTCACCCAGCACTACAGGGAAAGAACCGGCCAATCACCCGGCACTACAGGGAAAGAACCGGCCACTCACCCAGCACTACAGGGAAAGAACCGGCCACTCACCCAGCACTACAGGGAAAGAACCGGCCACTCACCCGGCACTACAGAGAAAGAACCGGCCACTCACCCGGCACTACAGGGAAAGAACCGGCCACTCACCCGGCACTACAGGGAAAGAACCGGCCACTCACCCGGCACTACAGGGAAAGAACCGGCCACTCACCCGGCACTACAGAGAAAGAACCGGCCACTCACCCAGCACTACAGGGAAAGAACCGGCCACTCACCCGGCACTACAGGGAAAGAACCGGCCACTCACCCGGCACTACAGGGAAAGACCGGCCACTCACCCGGCTCTGCAGGGAAAGAACCGGCCACTCACCCGGCACTACAGGGAAAGAACCGGCCACTCACCCAGCACTACAGGGAAAGACCGGCCACTCACCCGGCACTACAGGGAAAGACCGGCCACTCACCCGGCACTACAGGGAAAGAACCGGCCACTCACCCGGCACTACAGGGAAAGACCGGCCACTCACCCGGCACTACAGGGAAAGAACCGGCCACTCACCCGGCACTACAGGGAAAGAACCGGCCACTCACCCGGCACTACAGGGAAAGACCGGCCACTCACCCGGCACTACAGGGAAAGAACCGGCCACTCACCCAGTACTACAGGGAAAGACCGGCCACTCACCCAGCACTACAGGGAAAGAACCGGCCACTCACCCGGCACTACAGGGAAAGAACCGGCCACTCACCCGGCACTACAGGGAAAGAACCGGCCACTCACCCGGCACTACAGGGAAAGAACCGGCCACTCACCCGGCACTACAGGGAAAGAACCGGCCACTCACCCGGCACTACAGGGAAAGAACCGGCCACTCACCCGGCACTACAGGGAAAGAACCGGCCACTCACCCGGCACTACAGGGAAAGAACCGGCCACTCACCCGGCACTACAGGGAAAGAACCGGCCACTCACCCGGCACTACAGGGAAAGAACCGGCCACTCACCCGACACTACAGGGAAAGAACCGGCCACTCACCCAGCACTACAGGGAAAGAACCGGCCACTCACCCGGCACTACAGGGAAAGAACCGGCCACTCACCCAGCACTACAGGGCACCGGCCACTCACCCAGCACTACAGGGCACCGGCCACTCACCCGGCACTACAGGGAAAGAACCGGCCACTCACCCGGCTCTACAGGGCACCGGCCACTCACCCAGCACTACAGGGAAAGAACCGGCCACTCACCCGGCACTACAGGGAAAGAACCGGCCACTCACCCGGCACTACAGGGAAAGAACCGGCCACTCACCCGGCACTACAGGGAAAGAACCAGCCACTCACCCGGCTCTACAGGGAAAGAACCGGCCACTCACCCGGCACTACAGGGAAAGAACCGGCCACTCACCCGGCACTACAGGGAAAGAACCGGCCACTCACCCAGCACTACAGAGAAAGAACCGGCCACTCACCCAGCACTACAGGGAAAGAACCGGCCACTCACCCAGCACTACAGGGAAAGAACCGGCCACTCACCCGGCACTACAGGGAAAGAACCGGCCACTCACCCGGCACTACAGGGAAAGAACCGGCCACTCACCCGGCACTACAGGGAAAGAACCGGCCACTCACCCGGCACTACAGGGAAAGAACCGGCCACTCACCCGGCACTACAGAGAAAGAACCGGCCACTCACCCAGCACTACAGGGAAAGAACCGGCCACTCACCCGGCACTACAGGGAAAGAACCGGCCACTCACCCGGCACTACAGGGAAAGACCGGCCACTCACCCGGCTCTGCAGGGAAAGAACCGGCCACTCACCCGGCACTACAGGGAAAGAACCGGCCACTCACCCAGCACTACAGGGAAAGACCGGCCACTCACCCGGCACTACAGGGAAAGACCGGCCACTCACCCGGCACTACAGGGAAAGAACCGGCCACTCACCCAGCACTACAGGGAAAGACCGGCCACTCACCCGGCACTACAGGGAAAGAACCGGCCACTCACCCGGCACTACAGGGAAAGAACCGGCCACTCACCCGGCACTACAGGGAAAGACCGGCCACTCACCCGGCACTACAGGGAAAGAACCGGCCACTCACCCAGTACTACAGGGAAAGACCGGCCACTCACCCAGCACTACAGGGAAAGAACCGGCCACTCACCCGGCACTACAGGGAAAGAACCGGCCACTCACCCGGCACTACAGGGAAAGAACCGGCCACTCACCCGGCACTACAGGGAAAGAACCGGCCACTCACCCGGCACTACAGGGAAAGAACCGGCCACTCACCCGGCACTACAGGGAAAGAACCGGCCACTCACCCGGCACTACAGGGAAAGAACCGGCCACTCACCCGGCACTACAGGGAAAGAACCGGCCACTCACCCGGCACTACAGGGAAAGAACCGGCCACTCACCCGGCACTACAGGGAAAGAACCGGCCACTCACCCGACACTACAGGGAAAGAACCGGCCACTCACCCAGCACTACAGGGAAAGAACCGGCCACTCACCCGGCACTACAGGGAAAGAACTGGCCACTCACCCAGCACTACAGGGCACCGGCCACTCACCCAGCACTACAGGGCACCGGCCACTCACCCGGCACTACAGGGAAAGAACCGGCCACTCACCCGGCTCTACAGGGCACCGGCCACTCACCCAGCACTACAGGGAAAGAACCGGCCACTCACCCGGCACTACAGGGAAAGAACCGGCCACTCACCCGGCACTACAGGGAAAGAACCGGCCACTCACCCGGCACTACAGGGAAAGAACCGGCCACTCACCCGGCACTACAGGGAAAGAACCGGCCACTCACCCGGCACTACAGGGAAAGAACCGGCCACTCACCCGGCACTACAGGGAAAGAACCGGCCACTCACCCGGCACTACAGGGAAAGAACCGGCCACTCACCCGACACTACAGGGAAAGAACCGGCCACTCACCCAGCACTACAGGGAAAGAACCGGCCACTCACCCGGCACTACAGGGAAAGAACCGGCCACTCACCCGGCACTACAGGGAAAGAACCGGCCACTCACCCGGCTCTACAGGGAAAGAATCGGCCACTCACCCGGCACTACAGGGAAAGAACCGGCCACTCACACGGCACTACAGGGAAAGAACCGGCCACTCACCCGACACTACAGGGAAAGAACCGGCCACTCACCCAGCACTACAGGGAAAGAACCGGCCACTCACCCGGCACTACAGGGAAAGAACCGGCCACTCGCCCAGCACTACAGGGCACCGGCCACTCACCCAGCACTACAGGGCACCGGCCACTCACCCAGCACTACAGGGCACCGGCCACTCACCCGGCACTACAGGGAAAGAACCGGCCACTCACCCGGCTCTACAGGGCACCGGCCACTCACCCAGCACTACAGAGAAAGAACCGGCCACTCACCCGGCACTACAGGGCACCGGCCACTCACCCAGCACTACAGGGAAAGAACCGGCCAATCACCCGGCACTACAGGGAAAGAACCGGCCACTCACCCAGCACTACAGGGTACCGGCCACTCACCCAGCACTACAGGGCACCGGCCACTCACCCAGCACTACAGGGCACCGGCCACTCACCCAGCACTACAGGGCACCGGCCACTCACCCAGCACTACAGGGCACCGGCCACTCACCCAGCACTACAGAGAAAGAACCGGCCACTCACCCAGCACTACAGGGAAAGAACCGGCCACTCACCCAGCACTACAGGGAAAGAACCGGCCACTCACCCAGCACTACAGGGAAAGAACCGGCCACTCACCCGGCACTACAGGGAAAGAACCGGCCACTCACCCGGCTCTACAGGGAAAGAACCGGCCACTCACCCGGCACTACAGGGAAAGAACCGGCCACTCACCCGGCACTACAGGGAAAGAACCGGCCACTCACCCGACACTACAGGGAAAGAACCGGCCACTCACCCAGCACTACAGGGAAAGAACCGGCCACTCACCCGGCACTACAGGGAAAGAACCGGCCACTCACCCAGCACTACAGGGAAAGAACCGGCCACTCACCCAGCACTACAGAGAAAGAACCGGCCACTCACCCAGCACTACAGGGAAAGAACCGGCCACTCACCCGGCACTACAGGGAAAGAACCGGCCACTCACCCAGCACTACAGGGAAAGAACCGGCCACTCACCCGGCACTACAGGGAAAGAACCAGCCACTCACCCGGCACTACAGGGAAAGAACCGGCCACTCACCCGGCACTACAGGGAAAGAACCGGCCACTCACCCGGCACTACAGGGAAAGAACCGGCCACTCACCCGGCACTACAGGGAAAGAACCGGCCACTCACCCGGCACTACAGGGAAAGAACCGGCCACTCACCCGGCACTACAGGGAAAGAACCGGCCACTCACCCGGCACTACAGAGAAAGAACCGGCCACTCACCCAGCACTACAGGGAAAGAACCGGCCACTCACCCGGCACTACAGGGAAAGAACCGGCCACTCACCCGGCACTACAGGGAAAGACCGGCCACTCACCCGGCTCTGCAGGGAAAGAACCGGCCACTCACCCGGCACTACAGGGAAAGAACCGGCCACTCACCCAGCACTACAGGGAAAGACCGGCCACTCACCCGGCACTACAGGGAAAGAACCGGCCACTCACCCAGCACTACAGGGAAAGACCGGCCACTCACCCGGCACTACAGGGAAAGAACCGGCCACTCACCCGGCACTACAGGGAAAGACCGGCCACTCACCCGGCACTACAGGGAAAGAACCGGCCACTCACCCAGTACTACAGGGAAAGACCGGCCACTCACCCAGCACTACAGGGAAAGAACCGGCCACTCACCCGGCACTACAGGGAAAGAACCGGCCACTCACCCGGCACTACAGGGAAAGAACCGGCCACTCACCCGGCACTACAGGGAAAGAACCAGCCACTCACCCGGCACTACAGGGAAAGAACCGGCCACTCACCCGGCACTACAGGGAAAGAACCGGCCACTCACCCGGCACTACAGGGAAAGAACCGGCCACTCACCCGGCACTACAGGGAAAGAACCGGCCACTCACCCGGCACTACAGGGAAAGAACCGGCCACTCACCCGGCACTACAGGGAAAGAACCGGCCACTCACCCGACACTACAGGGAAAGAACCGGCCACTCACCCAGCACTACAGGGAAAGAACCGGCCACTCACCCGGCACTACAGGGAAAGAACCGGCCACTCACCCAGCACTACAGGGCACCGGCCACTCACCCAGCACTACAGGGCACCGGCCACTCACCCGGCACTACAGGGAAAGAACCGGCCACTCACCCGGCTCTACAGGGCACCGGCCACTCACCCAGCACTACAGGGAAAGAACCGGCCACTCACCCGGCACTACAGGGAAAGAACCGGCCACTCACCCGGCACTACAGGGAAAGAACCGGCCACTCACCCGGCACTACAGGGAAAGAACCGGCCACTCACCCGGCACTACAGGGAAAGAACCGGCCACTCACCCGGCACTACAGGGAAAGAACCGGCCACTCACCCGGCACTACAGGGAAAGAACCGGCCACTCACCCGGCACTACAGGGAAAGAACCGGCCACTCACCCGACACTACAGGGAAAGAACCGGCCACTCACCCAGCACTACAGGGAAAGAACCGGCCACTCACCCGGCACTACAGGGAAAGAACCGGCCACTCACCCGGCACTACAGGGAAAGAACCGGCCACTCACCCGGCTCTACAGGGAAAGAATCGGCCACTCACCCGGCACTACAGGGAAAGAACCGGCCACTCACACGGCACTACAGGGAAAGAACCGGCCACTCACCCGACACTACAGGGAAAGAACCGGCCACTCACCCAGCACTACAGGGAAAGAACCGGCCACTCACCCGGCACTACAGGGAAAGAACCGGCCACTCGCCCAGCACTACAGGGCACCGGCCACTCACCCAGCACTACAGGGCACCGGCCACTCACCCAGCACTACAGGGCACCGGCCACTCACCCGGCACTACAGGGAAAGAACCGGCCACTCACCCGGCTCTACAGGGCACCGGCCACTCACCCAGCACTACAGAGAAAGAACCGGCCACTCACCCGGCACTACAGGGCACCGGCCACTCACCCAGCACTACAGGGAAAGAACCGGCCAATCACCCGGCACTACAGGGAAAGAACCGGCCACTCACCCAGCACTACAGGGTACCGGCCACTCACCCAGCACTACAGGGCACCGGCCACTCACCCAGCACTACAGGGCACCGGCCACTCACCCAGCACTACAGGGCACCGGCCACTCACCCAGCACTACAGGGCACCGGCCACTCACCCAGCACTACAGAGAAAGAACCGGCCACTCACCCAGCACTACAGGGAAAGAACCGGCCACTCACCCAGCACTACAGGGAAAGAACCGGCCACTCACCCAGCACTACAGGGAAAGAACCGGCCACTCACCCGGCACTACAGGGAAAGAACCGGCCACTCACCCGGCTCTACAGGGAAAGAACCGGCCACTCACCCGGCACTACAGGGAAAGAACCGGCCACTCACCCGGCACTACAGGGAAAGAACCGGCCACTCACCCGACACTACAGGGAAAGAACCGGCCACTCACCCAGCACTACAGGGAAAGAACCGGCCACTCACCCGGCACTACAGGGAAAGAACCGGCCACTCACCCAGCACTACAGGGAAAGAACCGGCCACTCACCCAGCACTACAGAGAAAGAACCGGCCACTCACCCAGCACTACAGGGAAAGAACCGGCCACTCACCCGGCACTACAGGGAAAGAACCGGCCACTCACCCGGCACTACAGGGAAAGAACCGGCCACTCACCCGGCACTACAGGGAAAGAACCGGCCACTCACCCAGCACTACAGGGAAAGACCGGCCACTCACCCGGCACTACAGGGAAAGAACCGGCCACTCACCCAGCACTACAGGGAAAGACCGGCCACTCACCCAGCACTACAGGGAAAGAACCGGCCACTCACCCGGCACTACAGGGAAAGAACCGGCCACTCACCCGGCACTACAGGGAAAGAACCGGCCACTCACCCGGCACTACAGGGAAAGAACCGGCCACTCACCCGGCACTACAGGGAAAGAACCGGCCACTCACCCGGCACTACAGGGAAAGAACCGGCCACTCACCCGGCACTACAGAGAAAGAACCGGCCACTCACCCGGCACTACAGGGAAAGAACCGGCCACTCACCCGGCACTACAGGGAAAGAACCGGCCACTCACCCAGCACTACAGGGCACCGGCCACTCACCCAGCACTACAGGGCACCGGCCACTCACCCAGCACTACAGGGCACCGGCCACTCACCCGGCACTACAGGGAAAGAACCGGCCACTCACCCGGCTCTACAGGGCACCGGCCACTCACCCAGCACTACAGAGAAAGAACCGGCCACTCACCCGGCACTACAGGGCACCGGCCACTCACCCAGCACTACAGGGAAAGAACCGGCCACTCACCCGGCACTACAGGGAAAGAACCGGCCACTCACCCAGCACTACAGGGTACCGGCCACTCACCCAGCACTACAGGGCACCGGCCACTCACCCAGCACTACAGGGCACCGGCCACTCACCCAGCACTACAGGGCACCGGCCACTCACCCAGCACTACAGGGCATCGGCCACTCACCCAGCACTACAGAGAAAGAACCGGCCACTCACCCAGCACTACAGGGAAAGAACCGGCCACTCACCCAGCACTACAGGGAAAGAACCGGCCACTCACCCAGCACTACAGGGAAAGAACCGGCCACTCACCCGGCACTACAGGGAAAGAACCGGCCACTCACCCGGCTCTACAGGGAAAGAACCGGCCACTCACCCGGCACTACAGGGAAAGAACCGGCCACTCACCCGGCACTACAGGGAAAGAACCGGCCACTCACCCGACACTACAGGGAAAGAACCGGCCACTCACCCAGCACTACAGGGAAAGAACCGGCCACTCACCCGGCACTACAGGGAAAGAACCGGCCACTCACCCGGCACTACAGGGAAAGAACCGGCCACTCACCCAGCACTACAGAGAAAGAACCGGCCACTCACCCAGCACTACAGGGAAAGAACCGGCCACTCACCCGACACTACAGGGAAAGAACCGGCCACTCACCCAGCACTACAGGGAAAGAACCGGCCACTCACCCGGCACTACAGGGAAAGAACCGGCCACTCACCCAGCACTACAGGGAAAGAACCGGCCACTCACCCAGCACTACAGAGAAAGAACCGGCCACTCACCCAGCACTACAGGGAAAGAACCGGCCACTCACCCGGCACTACAGGGAAAGAACCGGCCACTCACCCGGCACTACAGGGAAAGAACCGGCCACTCACCCGGCACTACAGGGAAAGAACCGGCCACTCACCCAGCACTACAGGGAAAGACCGGCCACTCACCCGGCACTACAGGGAAAGAACCGGCCACTCACCCAGCACTACAGGGAAAGACCGGCCACTCACCCAGCACTACAGGGAAAGAACCGGCCACTCACCCGGCACTACAGGGAAAGAACCGGCCACTCACCCGGCACTACAGGGAAAGAACCGGCCACTCACCCGGCACTACAGGGAAAGAACCGGCCACTCACCCGGCACTACAGGGAAAGAACCGGCCACTCACCCGGCACTACAGGGAAAGAACCGGCCACTCACCCGGCACTACAGGGAAAGAACCGGCCACTCACCCGGCACTACAGAGAAAGAACCGGCCACTCACCCGGCACTACAGGGAAAGAACCGGCCACTCACCCGGCACTACAGGGAAAGAACCGGCCACTCACCCAGCACTACAGGGCACCGGCCACTCACCCAGCACTACAGGGCACCGGCCACTCACCCAGCACTACAGGGCACCGGCCACTCACCCGGCACTACAGGGAAAGAACCGGCCACTCACCCGGCTCTACAGGGCACCGGCCACTCACCCAGCACTACAGAGAAAGAACCGGCCACTCACCCGGCACTACAGGGCACCGGCCACTCACCCAGCACTACAGGGAAAGAACCGGCCACTCACCCGGCACTACAGGGAAAGAACCGGCCACTCACCCAGCACTACAGGGAAAGACCGGCCACTCACCCGGCACTACAGGGAAAGAACCGGCCACTCACCCAGCACTACAGGGAAAGACCGGCCACTCACCCAGCACTACAGGGAAAGAACCGGCCACTCACCCGGCACTACAGGGAAAGAACCGGCCACTCACCCGGCACTACAGGGAAAGAACCGGCCACTCACCCGGCACTACAGGGAAAGAACCGGCCACTCACCCGGCACTACAGGGAAAGAACCGGCCACTCACCCGGCACTACAGGGAAAGAACCGGCCACTCACCCGGCACTACAGAGAAAGAACCGGCCACTCACCCGGCACTACAGGGAAAGAACCGGCCACTCACCCTGCACTACAGGGAAAGAACCGGCCACTCACCCGGCACTACAGGGAAAGAACCGGCCACTCACCCGGCACTACAGGGAAAGAACCGGCCACTCACCCGGCACTACAGGGAAAGAACCGGCCACTCACCCGGCACTACAGGGAAAGAACCGGCCACTCACCCGGCACTACAGGGAAAGAACCGGCCACTCACCCGGCACTACAGGGAAAGAACCGGCCACTCACCCGGCACTACAGGGAAAGAACCGGCCACTCACCCGGCACTACAGGGAAAGAACCGGCCACTCACCCGGCTCTACAGGGAAAGAATCGGCCACTCACCCGGCACTACAGGGAAAGAACCGGCCACTCACCCGGCACTACAGGGAAAGAACCGGCCACTCACCCGACACTACAGGGAAAGAACCGGCCACTCACCCAGCACTACAGGGAAAGAACCGGCCACTCACCCGGCACTACAGGGAAAGAACCGGCCACTCACCCAGCACTACAGGGCACCGGCCACTCACCCAGCACTACAGGGCACCGGCCACTCACCCAGCACTACAGGGCACCGGCCACTCACCCGGCACTACAGGGAAAGAACCGGCCACTCACCCGGCTCTACAGGGCACCGGCCACTCACCCAGCACTACAGAGAAAGAACCGGCCACTCACCCGGCACTACAGGGCACCGGCCACTCACCCAGCACTACAGGGAAAGAACCGGCCACTCACCCGGCACTACAGGGAAAGAACCGGCCACTCACCCAGCACTACAGGGTACCGGCCACTCACCCAGCACTACAGGGCACCGGCCACTCACCCAGCACTACAGGGCACCGGCCACTCACCCAGCACTACAGGGCACCGGCCACTCACCCAGCACTACAGGGCACCGGCCACTCACCCAGCACTACAGAGAAAGAACCGGCCACTCACCCAGCACTACAGGGAAAGAACCGGCCACTCACCCAGCACTACAGGGAAAGAACCGGCCACTCACCCAGCACTACAGGGAAAGAACCGGCCACTCACCCGGCACTACAGGGAAAGAACCGGCCACTCACCCGGCTCTACAGGGAAAGAACCGGCCACTCACCCGGCACTACAGGGAAAGAACCGGCCACTCACCCGGCACTACAGGGAAAGAACCGGCCACTCACCCGACACTACAGGGAAAGAACCGGCCACTCACCCAGCACTACAGGGAAAGAACCGGCCACTCACCCGGCACTACAGGGAAAGAACCGGCCACTCACCCAGCACTACAGGGAAAGAACCGGCCACTCACCCAGCACTACAGAGAAAGAACCGGCCACTCACCCAGCACTACAGGGAAAGAACCGGCCACTCACCCGGCACTACAGGGAAAGAACCGGCCACTCACCCGGCTCTACAGGGCACCGGCCACTCACCCAGCACTACAGAGAAAGAACCGGCCACTCACCCGGCACTACAGGGCACCGGCCACTCACCCAGCACTACAGGGAAAGAACCGGCCACTCACCCAGCACTACAGGGAAAGAACCGGCCACTCACCCAGCACTACAGAGAAAGAACCGGCCACTCACCCAGCACTACAGGGAAAGAACCGGCCACTCACCCGGCACTACAGGGTACCGGCCACTCACCCAGCACTACAGGGCACCGGCCACTCACCCAGCACTACAGGGCACCGGCCACTCACCCAGCACTACAGGGCACCGGCCACTCACCCGGCACTACAGGGAAAGAACCGGCCACTCACCCGGCTCTACAGGGCACCGGCCACTCACCCAGCACTACAGGGAAAGAACCGGCCACTCACCCGGCACTACAGGGAAAGAACCGGCCACTCACCCGGCACTACAGGGAAAGAACCGGCCACTCACCCGGCACTACAGAGAAAGAACCGGCCACTCACCCGGCACTACAGGGAAAGAACCGGCCACTCACCCTGCACTACAGGGAAAGAACCGGCCACTCACCCGGCACTACAGGGAAAGAACCGGCCACTCACCCGGCACTACAGGGAAAGAACCGGCCACTCACCCGGCACTACAGGGAAAGAACCGGCCACTCACCCGGCACTACAGGGAAAGAACCGGCCACTCACCCAGCACTACAGGGAAAGAACCGGCCACTCACCCAGCACTACAGGGAAAGAACCGGCCACTCACCCGGCACTACAGGGAAAGAACCGGCCACTCACCCGGCTCTACAGGGAAAGAATCGGCCACTCACCCGGCACTACAGGGAAAGAACCGGCCACTCACCCGGCACTACAGGGAAAGAACCGGCCACTCACCCGACACTACAGGGAAAGAACCGGCCACTCACCCAGCACTACAGGGCACCGGCCACTCACCCAGCACTACAGGGCACCGGCCACTCACCCAGCACTACAGGGCACCGGCCACTCACCCGGCACTACAGGGAAAGAACCGGCCACTCACCCAGCACTACAGGGAAAGAACCGGCCACTCACCCAGCACTACAGGGCACCGGCCACTCACCCAGCACTACAGAGAAAGAACCGGCCACTCACCCAGCACTACAGGGAAAGAACCGGCCACTCACCCGGCACTACAGGGTACCGGCCACTCACCCAGCACTACAGGGCACCGGCCACTCACCCAGCACTACAGAGAAAGAACCGGCCACTCACCCAGCACTACAGGGAAAGAACCGGCCACTCACCCAGCACTACAGGGAAAGAACCGGCCACTCACCCGGCACTACAGGGTACCGGCCACTCACCCAGCACTACAGGGCACCGGCCACTCACCCAGCACTACAGGGCACCGGCCACTCACCCAGCACTACAGGGCACCGGCCACTCACCCAGCACTACAGGGCACCGGCCACTCACCCGGCACTACAGGGAAAGAACCGGCCACTCACCCGGCTCTACAGGGCACCGGCCACTCACCCAGCACTACAGAGAAAGAACCGGCCACTCACCCGGCACTACAGGGCACCGGCCACTCACCCAGCACTACAGGGAAAGAACCGGCCACTCACCCGGCACTACAGGGAAAGAACCGGCCACTCACCCAGCACTACAGGGTACCGGCCACTCACCCAGCACTACAGGGCACCGGCCACTCACCCAGCACTACAGGGCACCGGCCACTCACCCAGCACTACAGGGCACCGGCCACTCACCCAGCACTACAGGGCACCGGCCACTCACCCAGCACTACAGAGAAAGAACCGGCCACTCACCCAGCACTACAGGGAAAGAACCGGCCACTCACCCGGCACTACAGGGTACCGGCCACTCACCCAGCACTACAGGGCACCGGCCACTCACCCAGCACTACAGGGCACCGGCCACTCACCCAGCACTACAGGGCACCGGCCACTCACCCAGCACTACAGGGCACCGGCCACTCACCCGGCACTACAGGGAAAGAACCGGCCACTCACCCGGCTCTACAGGGCACCGGCCACTCACCCAGCACTACAGAGAAAGAACCGGCCACTCACCCGGCACTACAGGGCACCGGCCACTCACCCAGCACTACAGGGAAAGAACCGGCCACTCACCCGGCACTACAGGGAAAGAACCGGCCACTCACCCAGCACTACAGGGAAAGAACCGGCCACTCACCCAGCACTACAGGGAAAGAACCGGCCACTCACCCGGCACTACAGGGAAAGAACCGGCCACTCACCCAGCACTACAGGGAAAGAACCGGCCACTCACCCAGCACTACAGAGAAAGAACCGGCCACTCACCCAGCACTACAGGGAAAGAACCGGCCACTCACCCGGCACTACAGGGTACCGGCCACTCACCCAGCACTACAGGGCACCGGCCACTCACCCAGCACTACAGGGCACCGGCCACTCACCCAGCACTACAGGGCACCGGCCACTCACCCAGCACTACAGGGCACCGGCCACTCACCCGGCACTACAGGGAAAGAACCGGCCACTCACCCGGCTCTACAGGGCACCGGCCACTCACCCAGCACTACAGAGAAAGAACCGGCCACTCACCCGGCACTACAGGGCACCGGCCACTCACCCAGCACTACAGGGAAAGAACCGGCCACTCACCCGGCACTACAGGGTACCGGCCACTCACCCAGCACTACAGGGCACCGGCCACTCACCCAGCACTACAGGGCACCGGCCACTCACCCAGCACTACAGGGCACCGGCCACTCACCCAGCACTACAGGGAAAGAACCGGCCACTCACCCGGCACTACAGGGAAAGAACCGGCCACTCACCCGGCACTACAGGGAAAGAACCGGCCACTCACCCAGCACTACAGGGAAAGAACCGGCCACTCACCCGGCACTACAGGGAAAGAACCGGCCACTCACCCAGCACTACAGGGCACCGGCCACTCACCCAGCACTACAGGGCATCGGCCACTCACCCAGCACTACAGGGCACCGGCCACTCACCCGGCACTACAGGGAAAGACCGGCCACTCACCCGGCACTACAGGGCACGGCCACTCACCCGGCACTACAGGGAAAGACCGGTCACTCACCCAGCACTACAGGGCACGGCCACTCACCCAGCACTACAGGGCATCGGCCACTCACCCAGCACTACAGGGCACCGGCCACTCACCCGGCACTACAGGGAAAGAACCGGCCACTCACCCAGCACTACAGGGCACCGGCCACTCACCCAGCACTACAGGGCATCGGCCACTCACCCAGCACTACAGGGCACCGGCCACTCACCCGGCACTACAGGGAAAGACCGGCCACTCACCCAGCACTACAGGGCACGGCCACTCACCCGGCACTACAGGGAACGGCCACTCACCCGGCACTACAGGGCACGGCCACTCACCCGGCACTACAGGGAAAGACCGGTCACTCACCCGGCACTACAGGGCACGGCCACTCACCCGGCACTACAGGGCACGGCCACTCACCCGGCACTACAGGGAAAGAATCGGCCACTCACCCAGCACTACAGGGAAAGAACCGGCCACTCACCCAGCACTACAGGGAAAGAACCGGCCACTCACCCAGCACTACAGGGAAAGAACCGGCCACTCACCCGGCACTACAGGGTACCGGCCACTCACCCAGTACTACAGGGCACCGGCCACTCACCCAGCACTACAGGGCACCGGCCACTCACCCAGCACTACAGGGAAAGAACCGGCCACTCACCCAGCACTACAGGGCACCGGCCACTCACCCAGCACTACAGGGCACCGGCCACTCACCCAGCACTACAGGGCACCGGCCACTCACCCGGCACTACAGGGAAAGAACCGGCCACTCACCCGGCACTACAGGGCACCGGCCACTCACCCAGCACTACAGGGAAAGAACCGGCCACTCACCCGGCACTACAGGGCACCGGCCACTCACCCAGCACTACAGGGAAAGAACCGGCCACTCACCCGGCACTACAGGGTACCGGCCACTCACCCAGCACTACAGGGCACCGGCCACTCACCCAGCACTACAGGGCACCGGCCACTCACCCAGCACTACAGGGCACCGGCCACTCACCCAGCACTACAGGGAAAGAACCGGCCACTCACCCGGCACTACAGGGAAAGAACCGGCCACTCACCCGGCACTACAGGGAAAGAACCGGCCACTCACCCAGCACTACAGGGAAAGAACCGGCCACTCACCCGGCACTACAGGGAAAGAACCGGCCACTCACCCAGCACTACAGGGCACCGGCCACTCACCCAGCACTACAGGGCATCGGCCACTCACCCAGCACTACAGGGCACCGGCCACTCACCCGGCACTACAGGGAAAGACCGGCCACTCACCCGGCACTACAGGGCACGGCCACTCACCCGGCACTACAGGGAAAGACCGGTCACTCACCCGGCACTACAGGGCACGGCCACTCACCCAGCACTACAGGGCATCGGCCACTCACCCAGCACTACAGGGCACCGGCCACTCACCCGGCACTACAGGGAAAGAACCGGCCACTCACCCAGCACTACAGGGCACCGGCCACTCACCCAGCACTACAGGGCATCGGCCACTCACCCAGCACTACAGGGCACCGGCCACTCACCCGGCACTACAGGGAAAGACCGGCCACTCACCCGGCACTACAGGGCACGGCCACTCACCCGGCACTACAGGGCACGGCCACTCACCCGGCACTACAGGGCACGGCCACTCACCCGGCACTACAGGGAAAGACCGGTCACTCACCCGGCACTACAGGGCACGGCCACTCACCCGGCACTACAGGGCACGGCCACTCACCCGGCACTACAGGGCACAACCACTCACCCGGCACTACAGGGCACGGCCACTCACCCGGCACTACAGGGCACGGCCACTCACCCGGCACTACAGGGCACCGGCCACTCACCCGGCACTACAGGGAAAGACCGGTCACTCACCCGGCACTCCAGGGCACGGCCACTCAGCCGGCACTACAGGGCACCGGCCACTCACCCGGCACTACAGGGAAAGACCGGCCACTCACCCGGCACTACAGGGCACGGCCACTCACCCGGCACTACAGGGCACGGCCACTCACCCGGCACTACAGGGAAAGATCGGTCACTCACCCGGCACTTCAGGGCACCGGCCACTCACCCGGCACTACAGGGCACCGGCCACTCACCCAGCACTACAGGGCACCGGCCACTCACCTGGCACTACAGAGCACCGGCCACTCACCCGGCACTACAGGGAAAGAACCGGCCACTCACCCGGCACTACAGGGCACCGGCCACTCACCCAGCACTACAGGGAAAGAACCGGCCACTCACCCGGCACTACAGGGTACCGGCCACTCACCCAGCACTACAGGGCACCGGCCACTCACCCAGCACTACAGGGCACCGGCCACTCACCCAGCACTACAGGGCACCGGCCACTCACCCAGCACTACAGGGCACCGGCCACTCACCCAGCACTACAGGGAAAGAACCGGCCACTCACCCGGCACTACAGTGAAAGAATCGGCCACTCACCCAGCACTACAGGGAAAGAACCGGCCACTCACCCGGCACTACAGGGAAAGAACCGGCCACTCACCCAGCACTACAGGGCACCGGCCACTCACCCAGCACTACAGGGCATCGGCCACTCACCCAGCACTACAGGGCACCGGCCACTCACCCGGCACTACAGGGAAAGACCGGCCACTCACCCGGCACTACAGGGCACGGCCACTCACCCGGCACTACAGGGAAAGACGGGCCACTCACCCGGCACTACAGGGCACGACCACTCACCCGGCACTACAGGGCACGGCCACTCACCCGGCACTACAGGGAAAGACCGGTCACTCACCCGGCACTACAGGGCACGGCCACTCACCCGGCACTACAGGGCACGGCCACTCACCCAGCACTACAGGGCACCGGCCACTCACCCGGCACTACAGGGAAAGACCGGCCACTCACCCGGCACTACAGGGCACGGCCACTCACCCGGCACTACAGGGAAAGACCGGCCACTCACCCGGCACTACAGGGCACGGCCACTCACCCGGCACTACAGGGCACGGCCACTCACCCGGCACTACAGGGAAAGACCGGTCACTCACCCGGCACTACTGGGCACGGCCACTCACCCGGCACTACAGGGCACGGCCACTCACCCGGCACTACAGGGCACAACCACTCACCCGGCACTACAGGGCACGGCCACTCACCCGGCACTACAGGGCACGGCCACTCACCCGACACTACAGGGCACCGGCCACTCACCCAGCACTACAGGGAAAGACCGGTCACTCACCCGGCACTCCAGGGCACGGCCACTCACCCGGCACTACAGGGCACCGGCCACTCACCCGGCACTACAGGGAAAGACCGGCCACTCACCCGGCACTACAGGGCACGGCCACTCACCCGGCACTACAGGGCACGGCCACTCACCCGGCACTACAGGGCACCGGCCACTCACCCAGCACTACAGTGAAAGATCGGTCACTCACCCGGCACTTCAGGGCACCGGCCACTCACCCGGCACTACAGGGCACCAGCCACTCACCCAGCACTACAGGGCACCGGCCACTCACCTGGCACTACAGAGCACCGGCCACTCACCTGGCACTACAGGGAAAGAACCGGCCACTCACTTAACTTGCACTACAGGGAAAGACCGGCCACTCACCCGGCACTCCAGGGCACCGGCCACTCACCCGCCACTCCAGGCCACCGGCCACTCACCCGGCACTCCAGGGCACCGGCCACTCACCCGGCACTACAGGGCACCGGCCTCTCGCCCAGCACTACAGGGCACCGGCCACTCAGCACTACAGGGCTTCTGCCTCTCACCTGGCACTACAGGGCACCGGCCACTCACCCGGCACTACAGGGCACCGGCCACTCACCCGGCACTACAGGGCACCGGCCACTCACCCGGCACTACAGGGCACCGGCCACTCACCCGGCACTACAGGGCACCGGCCACTCACTCGGCACTACAGGGCACCGGCCACTCACCCGGCACTACAGGGCACCGGCCACTCACCCAGCACTACAGGGCACCGGCCACTCACCTGGCACTACAGAGCACCGGCCACTCACCCGGCACTACAGGGAAAGAACCGGCCACTCACCCGGCACTACAGGGAAAGACCGGCCACTCACCCGGCACTCCAGGGCACCGGCCACTCACCCGCCACTCCAGGGCACCGGCCACTCACCCGGCACTCCAGGGCACCGGCCACTCACCCGGCACTACAGGGAAAGAACCGGCCACTCACCCGGCACTACAGGGCACCGGCCTCTCACCCAGCACTACAGGGCACCGGCCACTCACCCTGCACTACAGGGAAAGACCGGCCACTCACCCGGCACTCCAGGGCACCGGCCACTCACCCGGCACTACAGGGCACCGGCCTCTCACCCAGCACTACAGGGCACCGGCCACTCACCCTGCACTACAGGGCACCGGCCACTCACCCGGCACTACAGGGAAAGAATCGGCCACTCACCCGGGACTACAGGGCACCAGCCTCTCGCCCAGCACTACAGGGCACCCGCCACTCAGCACTACAGGGCACCTGCCTCTCACCTGGCACTACAGGGCACCGGCCTCTCACCCGGCACTACAGGGCACCGGCCACTCAGCACTACAGGGCACCGGCCTCTCACCCAGCACTACAGGGCACCGGCCTCTCACCCAGCACTACAGGGCACCGGCCACTCACCCGGCACTACAGGGAAAGATCGGCCACTCACCCGGCACTACAGGGCACGACCACTCACCCGGCACTACAGGGCACCGGCCACTCACCCAGCACTACAGGGAAAGACCGGTCACTCACCCGGCACTACAGGGCACCGGCCACTCACCCAGCACTACAGGCAAAGAACCGGCCACTCACCCAGCACTACAGGGCACCGGCCACTCACCCAGCACTACAGGGCACCGGCCACTCACCCAGCACTACAGGGCACCGGCCACTCACCCAGCACTACAGGGCACCGGCCACTCACCCAGCACTACAGGGAAAGAACCGGCCACTCACCCGGCACTACAGGGCACCGGCCACTCACCCAGCACTACAGGGAAAGAACCGGCCACTCACCCGACACTACAGGGCACCGGACACTCACCCAGCACTACAGGGCACCGGCCACTCACCCAGCACTACAGGGCACCGGCCACTCACCCAGCACTACAGGGCACCGGCCACTCACCCAGCACTACAGGGAAAGAACCGGCCACTCACCCGGCACTACAGGGAAAGAACCGGCCACTCACCCGGCACTACAGGGAAAGAACCGGCCACTCACCCAGCACTACAGGGAAAGAACCGGCCACTCACCCGGCACTACAGGGAAAGAACCGGCCACTCACCCAGCACTACAGGGCACCGGCCACTCACCCAGCACTACAGGGCATCGGCCACTCACCCAGCACTACAGGGCACCGGCCACTCACCCGGCACTACAGGGCACGGCCACTCACCCGGCACTACAGGGAAAGACCGGCCACTCACCCGGCACTACAGGGCACGGCCACTCACCCGGCACTACAGGGCACGGCCACTCACCCGGCACTACAGGGAAAGACCGGTCACTCACCCGGCACTACAGGGCACGGCCACTCACCCGGCACTACAGGGCACGGCCACTCACCCGGCACTACAGGGCACAACCACTCACCCGGCACTACAGGGCACGGCCACTCACCCGGCACTACAGGGCACGGCCACTCACCCGGCACTACAGGGCACCGGCCACTCACCCAGCACTACAGGGAAAGACCGGTCACTCACCCGGCACTCCAGGGCACGGCCACTCACCCGGCACTACAGGGCACCGGCCACTCACCCGGCACTACAGGGAAAGACCGGCCACTCACCCGGCACTACAGGGCACGGCCACTCACCCGGCACTACAGGGCACGGCCACTCACCCGGCACTACAGGGCACCGGCCACTCACCCAGCACTACAGGGAAAGATCGGTCACTCACCCGGCACTTCAGGGCACCGGCCACTCACCCGGCACTACAGGGCACCGGCCATTCACCCAGCACTACAGGGCACCGGCCACTCAACTGGCACTACAGAGCACCGGCCACTCACCCGGCACTACAGGGAAAGATCCGGCCACTCACCCGGCACTACAGGGCACCGGCCACTCACCCAGCACTACAGGGAAAGAACCGGCCACTCACCCGGCACTACAGGGTACCGGCCACTCACCCAGCACTACAGGGCACCGGCCACTCACCCAGCACTACAGGGCACCGGCCACTCACCCAGCACTACAGGGCACCGGCCACTCACCCAGCACTACAGGGCACCGGCCACTCACCCAGCACTACAGGGAAAGAACCGGCCACTCACCCGGCACTAAAGGGAAAGAACCGGCCACTCACCCAGCACTACAGGGAAAGAACCGGCCACTCACCCGGCACTACAGGGAAAGAACCGGCACTCACCCAGCACTACAGGGCACCGGCCACTCACCCAGCACTACAGGGCACCGGCCACTCACCCGGCACTACAGGGAAAGACCGGCCACTCACCCGGCACTACAGGGCACGGCCACTCACCCGGCACTACAGGGAAAGACCGGTCACTCACCCGGCACTACAGGGCATGGCCACTCACCCGGCACTACAGGGCACGGCCACTCACCCGGCACTACAGGGAAAGACCGGTCACTCACCCGGCACTACAGGGCACGGCCACTCACCCGGCACTACAGGGCACGGCCACTCACCCAGCACTACAGGGCACCGGCCACTCACCCGGCACTACAGGGAAAGACCGGCCACTCACCCGGCACTACAGGGCACGGCCACTCACCCGGCACTACAGGGAAAGACCGGCCACTCACCCGGCACTACAGGGTACGGCCACTCACCCGGCACTACAGGGCACGGCCACTCACCCGGCACTACAGGGAAAGACCGGTCACTCACCCGGCACTACAGGGCACGGCCACTCACCCGGCACTACAGGGCACGGCCACTCACCCGGCACTACAGGGCACAACCACTCACCCGGCACTACAGGGCACGGCCACTCACCCGGCACTACAGGGCACGGCCACTCACCCGGCACTACAGGGCACCGGCCACTCACCCAGCACTACAGGGAAAGACCGGTCACTCACCCGGCACTCCAGGGCACGGCCACTCACCCGGCACTACAGGGCACCAGCCACTCACCCGGCACTACAGGGAAAGACCGGCCACTCACCCGGCACTACAGGGCACGGCCACTCACCCGGCACTACAGGGCACGGCCACTCACCCGGCACTACAGGGCACCGGCCACTCACCCAGCACTACAGGGAAAGATCGGTCACTCACCCGGCACTTCAGGGCACCGGCCACTCACCCGGCACTACAGGGCACCGGCCACTCACCCAGCACTACAGGGCACCGGCCACTCACCTGGCACTACAGAGCACCGGCCACTCACCCGGCACTACAGGGAAAGAACCGGCCACTCACCCGGCACTACAGGGAAAGACCGGCCACTCACCCGGCACTCCAGGGCACCGGCCACTCACCCGCCACTCCAGGGCACCGGCCACTCACCCGGCACTCCAGGGCACCGGCCACTCACCCGGCACTACAGGGAAAGAACCGGCCACTCACCCGGCACTACAGGGCACCAGCCACTCACCCTGCACTACAGAGCACCGGCCACTCACCCAGCACTACAGGGAAAGACCGGCCACTCACCCGGCACTCCAGGGCACCGGCCACTCACCCGCCACTCCGGGGCACCGGCCACTCACCCGGCACTCCAGGGCACTGGCCACTCACCCGGCACTACAGGGAAAGAACCGGCCACTCACCCAGCACTACAGGGCACCGGCCACTCACCCTGCACTACAGAGCACCGGCCACTCACCCAGCACTACAGGGAAAGACCGGCCACTCACCCGGCACTCCAGGGCACCGGCCACTCACCCGGCACTACAGGGCACCGGCCTCTCACCCAGCACTACAGGGCACCGGCCACTCACCCTGCACTACAGGGCACCGGCCACTCACCCGGCACTACAGGGCACCAGCCTCTCGCCCAGCACTACAGGGCACCGGCCACTCAGCACTACAGGGCACCTGCCTCTCACCTGGCACTACAGGGCACCGGCCTCTCACCCGGCACTACAGGGCACCGGCCTCTCACCCAGCACTACAGGGCACCGGCCACTCAGCACTACAGGGCACCGGCCTCTCACCCAGCACTACAGGGCACCGGCCTCTCACCCAGCACTACAGGGCACCGGCCACTCACCCGGCACTACAGGGAAAGATCGGCCACTCACCCGGCACTACAGGGCACGACCACTCACCCGGCACTACAGGGCACCGGCCACTCACCCAGCACTACAGGGAAAGACCGGTCACTCACCCGGCACTACAGGGCACCGGCCACTCACCCTGCACTACAGAGCACCGGCCACTCACCCAGCACTACAGGGAAAGACCGGCCACTCACCCAGCACTACAGGGAAAGACCGGCCACTCACCCGGCACTCCAGGGCACCGGCCACTCACCCGGCACTACAGGGCACTGGCCTCTCACCCAGCACTACAGGGCACCGGCCACTCACCCTGCACTACAGGGCACCGGCCACTCACCCGGCACTACAGGGCACCAGCCTCTCGCCCAGCACTACAGGGCACCGGCCACTCAGCACTACAGGGCACCTGCCTCTCACCTGGCACTACAGGGCACCGGCCTCTCACCCAGCACTACAGGGCACCGGCCACTCAGCACTACAGGGCACCGGCCTCTCACCCAGCACTACAGGGCACCGGCCTCTCACCCAGCACTACAGGGCACCGGCCACTCACCCGGCACTACAGGGAAAGATCGGCCACTCACCCGGCACTACAGGGCACGACCACTCACCCGGCACTACAGGGCACCGGCCACTCACCCAGCACTACAGGGAAAGACCGGTCACTCACCCGGCACTACAGGGCACCGGCCACTCACCCGGCACTACAGGGCACCGGCCACTCACCCGGCACTACAGGGCACCGGCCACTCACCCGACACCCGATAAGCTTTTCTTAGGAGCATATCGAAAAATTAACTCCCTGTTTAGGCTGATTCTGTTCACATCATTATAGAGACTCATCATGAGTCATCCGTTTGATGTGCTGAAAAACGGAATTTGGACAGAACCCCCAGTTTAAGCCATTCACTATACCATGGTAGATAGTCACTGTGTATAACTCCTGGCCTCCATTCCAGTATTTTCCCCAAATCTCATTCACACGCTGCATTTTATTTTTTTTGCATTGAATCCAGGGGAAATTGGGTTTTTGTTTCATTTTCACAAACCCCGCCCCAGGTTATTGTGCAAAATCAGCGTGGATTTCACCTTTTGTAATGGAAAGATTTCAAACAGAAACAGCTAAATCCAGATTCAGGTGCAGATACGATGTGGAAATATTTGCACCCAGTAACCAATATGTGAACCCTACAGTCCCACTACACCTACTTACTGAAGACCACACAGTGGAGTGCCCAGACTTATATCCTCAGCGGTACTGTGTCACATATCAGTGCAGGGCAGCTGCACATTTCACCTTGTACATTGCAAAAGGTGGACTTGGGACTAACACCAGAAGCGTAACTTGGCATAAGGGCTCATACCCATATGTGAGAAAAAAAACGGTCCGTAATCTGGACCAAAAAAATGGATGAGTGCCATGCTAGTACAATTAGATTTTTCTCACGTAGCATCCGTATGACACCTGTATGCAATGCGTTTTTTTTCTCTGCAACTATTTTTCTGCATTTACAGGATCATTGAGGCCACGTGCACACATTGCGGAAAGTGGTGCGGATTTTTCCGGACTGATTTTGGTAAATCCGCAGGTAAATATGGCCACCATTAGAGCCTAAGCATTCCTAAACCCCTGAACTGGTGAATGTGGTATAGGTGATGTACTTGCTGTCATGGGTCAGCTTGACACTAGGCACCCAGTACCCTGCAGTACTGGGTGAGTGGCTGGTGCCCTGTAGTGCTGTGTGAGTGGCCGTGCTCTGTAGTGCTGGGTGAGTGGTCGGTGCCCTACAGTGCTGGGTGAGCAGCCGGTGCCCTGTAGTGCTTGGTGAGTGGCCGGTACCCTACAGTGCTGGGTGAGTGGCCGTGCCCTGTAGTGCAGGGTGAGTGGCCGGTGCCCTACAGTGCTGGGTGAGCGGCCGGTGCCCTGTAGTGCTGGGTGAGAGGCCGGTGCCCTGTAGTGCTGGGTGAGAGGCCGCTGTCCTGTAGTGCTGGGTGAGCGGCCGGTGCCCTGTAGTGCTGGGTGAGCGGCCGGTGCCCTGTAGTGCTAGGTGAGCGGCCGGTGCCCTGTAGTGCTGGGTGAGCGGCCGGTGCCCTGTAGTGCTGGGTGAGCGGCCGGTGCCCTGTAGTGCTGGGTGAGCGGCCGGTGCCCTGTAGTGCTGGGTGAGCGGCCGGTGCCCTGTAGTGCTGGGTGAGCGGCCGGTGCCCTGTAGTGCTGGGTGAGCGGCCGGTGCCCTGTAGTGCTGGGTGAGAGGCTGCTGTCCTGTAGTGCTGGGTGAGCGGCCGGTGCCCTGTAGTGCTGGGTGAGAGGCCGGTGCCCTGTAGTGCTGGGTGAGAGGCTGCTGTCCTGTAGTGCTGGGTGAGCGGCCGGTGCCCTGTAGTGCTGGGTGAGCGGCCGGTGCCCTACAGTGCTGGGTGAGCGGCCGGTGCCCTGTAGTGCTGGGTGAGAGGCCGGTGCCCTGTAGTGCTGGGTGAGAGGCTGCTGTCCTGTAGTGCTGGGTGAGCGGCCGGTGCCCTGTAGTGCTGGGTGAGCGGCCGGTGCCCTGTAGTGCTGGGTGAGCGGCCGGTGCCCTGTAGTGCTGGGTGAGCGGCCGGTGCCCTGTAGTGCTGGGTGAGCGGTCGGTGCCCTGTAGTGCTGGGTGAGCGGCCGGTGCCCTGTAGTGCTGGGTGAGCGGCCGGTGCCCTGTAGTGCTGGGTGAGCGGCCGGTGCCCTGTAGTGATGGGTGAGCGGCCGGTGCCCTGTAGTGCTGGGTGAGCGGCCGGTGCCCTGTAGTGCTGGGTGAGCGGCCGGTGCCCTGTAGTGCTGGGTGAGCGGCCGGTGCCCTGTAGTGCTGAGCGAGCGGCCAATGCCCTGTATTGCTGGGTGAGCGGCTGGTGCCCTCCAGTACTGGGTGAGCGGCTGGTGCCCTCCAGTACTGGGTGAGCGGCCGGTGCCCTCCAGTACTGGGTGAGCGGCCGGTGCCCTGCAGTGCTGGGTGAGTGGCTGGTGCCCTGTAGTGCTGGGTGAGAGGCCGGTGCCCTGTAGTGCCGGGTGAGTGGCCGCTGCCCTGTAGTGCTGGGTGAGAGGCCGGTGCCCTGTAGTGCTGGGTGAGCGGCCGGTGCCCTGTAGTGCTGGGTGAGAGGCCTGTGCCCTGTAGTGCTGAGTGAGCGGCCGGTGCCCTGTAGTGCTGGGTGAGCGGCCAATGCCCTGTATTGCTGGGTTAGCGGCCGGTACCCTGTATTGCTGGGTGAGCGGCCGGTGCCCTGTAGTGCTGGGTGAGCGGCCGGTGCCCTGTAGTGCTGGGTGAGAGGCCGGTGCCCTGTAGTGCTGGGTGAGAGGCCGTGCCCTGTAGTGCTGGGTGAAAGGCCGGTGCCCTGTAGTGCTGGGTGAGAGGCCGGTGCCCTGTAGTGCTGGGTGAGAGGCCGGTGCCCTGTAGTGCTGGGTGAGAGGCCGGTGCCCTGTAGTGCTGGGTGAGAGGCCGGTGCCCTGTAGTGCTGGGTGAGAGGCCGGTGCCCTGTAGTGCTGGGTGAGAGGCCGGTGCCCTGTAGTGCTGGGTGAGAGGCCGGTGCCCTGTAGTGCTGGGTGAGAGGCCGGTGCCCTGTAGTGTTGGGTGAGAGGCCGGTGCCCTGTAGTGTTGGGTGAGCGGCCGGTGCTCTGTAGTGCTGGGTGAGAGTCCGTTGCCCTGTAGTGCTGGGTGAGAGTCCGTTGCCCTGTAGTGCTGGGTGAGCGGCCGTTGCCCTGTAGTGCTGGGTGAGCGGCCGGTGCCCTGTAGTGCTGGGTGAGAGGCCGGTGCCCTGTAGTGCTGGGTGAGAGGCCGGTGCCCTGTAGTGCTGGGTGAGAGGCCGGTGCCCTGTAGTGCTGGGTGAGAGGCAGATGCTCGGTAGTGCTGGGTGAGAGGCCGGTGCCCTGTAGTGCTGGGTGAGAGGCCGGTGCCCTGTAGTGCTGGGTGAAAGGCCGGTGCCCTGCAGTCCTGGGTGGGCTTGGCTTGGCTTCACCCAACCACTAACCATGACTGGAGAAAATCCAATTAATTATCGTGAAGCCGCCAACCCATTATGGAAAAATTGAAGATTCCAGTTCCATAGGCCCGATATCTACACTTACAAACTTGTAGGTGCTGGTGACCAAGGCCAACAGCACTACATAAAAGTATTGCTTATAATTGTAGTATTGGGACACTGAGGTCGGCGGCTTCTGTACAAGGATGTGTTTCCCATCCAGAGCCCCAATACGGCTGGGGAATTGGCAGGTCTTTTCAAAACCCCAGGTGATCTGCTCCCAGTCTTGGGTGGTAGGTTGTGGCATCGCAACGAGGGAACAAAGAATAATATATAGATACACTGTATATCTATCATGGTGGTAAAGAATATATTATGGGTTTTGTATATGTTTGTACTAACAGACCACAAACACTTCTGTGAATCATGGAACACTCATATCACCTATACTGGCCCAGGTGGCTTAACCACTTAGTGAATGGGCCAAATTTTTTAAATCTGACCACTATCACTTTATATGGTAATAACTCTGGAATACTTCAACAAATCTCAGTGATTTTGAGACTGTTTTTTCGTGGCGCATTACAATTTATGATAATGTTAAATGTAGGTCGATGTGTTTTGTGTTTATTTAAAAAAAATATAAAAATTTGACAAATTTAAAAAATGTGCAATTTTCAAACTTTGAATGATTATCCCTTTAATCTAGACAGTCATAACACAGAAAAACATTAATAAATAAAAATTTTCTCCTGTCTGCTTTACATCAGCACCATTTGTAAAACGTTATTTTATTTTGTTAACATTTTAGGTTTAAAAATGTAGCAGTAATTTTTCATTTTTTCAAGGAAATTTTTTTAGGGACCTATTCAGGTTTGAAGTGACTTTGAGGGTCCTATATATTGAAAAAAAAACAAAAGTGATACCAATTTAAAAACAGCACCCCTCGACATATTGAAAACTGCTGTCGGATAGTTTATTAACCCTTCAGGTGATTTTCAGGAATTAATGCAAAGTGACATAACAGAAAAGAAAAATGTATTGTACCTGGTACCGGAAGTCCCCCTTAGATGGTACCCAGTGGTCTCAGACAGATGTTGGAGGTGTGGGGAGGGGACAATGTCACACATATGGTGGGGGTGCCCTATAATAAATACATTTTGGGCAAAGGTGGTTCTCTTGATTGAGAAAATAACTGGTCTGACCATCCCCAATACGCCAGAAGCCCGCCTCCTATCAATGTCCCCAATAAGTAAACGCATGTATAAAAGGTCATCAATGGGCTACCTAATACAGGTGGCTAAGAATGTCATTCCTCAGCATTGGAAAAGCACTACTCCACCCACTGTGGATTATGCAAATTGAAACAATACTTCTTGGATACCCACTGTGGAGGAATGGTTTGCAGAGATCTTTTCTTAATAGGATGGAACATCTGATTGCCCTCTCATCGGCTAATGTTGATAGATACTGTGTGATTTGGAGGGATTTCCAAAATTCTGATTACCATCTAGCCTCCAACTAAGATTATCTGGGATGTCGTTACAACAATGTTCATAATCACACTCTATTGACTGGTGGTCTGCCGTGGTCCGCTCCCTCTCTCTCATCTTTCATATGGAAAAACACATGTTTGATCGGGATATTGATGGAAAATCCTCCCTATACACCCAAAGTACTGTAGTTATGCATAGATTTATAGTTATATTTCACCCCTGTACTATTTGTATTGTATTTTCTTGTACTTTCTAAACACAGTGAATTTGAAAAAGAAAAAGTGTATTTTTACCACCTAAATGTCGCTAACTTCGGAACAGGTCACTACAGTCGGCAGACTCTAAGGCCGCTATTTGGCCATGAGCTGCCATGGCAAAAATCAGGACCACACAATCATGATCTCTGGGTGCCGATAGGATTAAATAGGAAGCCCCCACACTGTTACCCATTTATGTGATGGAGTCACTTTTGACAGCAGAATCTAAGGGGCTAAACAGATATGGACAGTGCCAACACTGATCGTGGCTGATGTGCAGCAAGTTGTCAGCCGACAGCTGCTGGATTGTCACTTGTATGGGGATGATAGTCTCTTATAGCTCAGGTCAGTAAAACGATGTATTTACGTCATTAAGGGGTTAACATATATTGGGATTGGTTAGGGGTTAGTGTAACAATTGCTATGTGCACTGATGCAATTTTGTGTTGCTAAAACCAGTCCAAAATGTCGGAAATGGGAAGAGCATGGCCAAACATGAGTTAAACCATTACGTTATGACACAACCTACCGTATTTTCCAGCGTATAAGACGACTTTTTAACCCCTGAAAATCTTCTCTAAAGTCAGGGGTTGTCTTATACGCCAGGTACGGCATATGTGGAGCTCTGAGGTCACCGCATATGGTGCAGGGAGCGGTCCCAGATGGTTCCCAGGGTCTGGAGGAGAGGAGACTCTCCTTCGGGCCCTAGGATCCATATTCGTGTAAAAAAAAAAAGAATAAAAATAAAAAATATGGAAAATATGGATATACTTGCCTTCCGACGGACCCCGGAGTTCTCCCGGTTCTCAGCGGTGCATGCGGCGGCTTCCGTTCCCAGGGATGCATTACGCGCCGCGAAGGACCTTTGTGACATCGCGGTCACGCTTCTCCAATAACCACTGAAACGTGACAAAGCACATGCGGCAGTAGGAATGAATTTGACAGGATGGCACAGTCTATCCCCCATCCAGCTACTGTAAGTGGCCTTTAGAGGCCTGTTTGCTAATGAAAGGATGGACTCCTAGTTTGGCATGCCTCCTCGGATCCACAATGACTTTGCGCCACTCATCAAATTGCCTTGACAGCACCAGTTAAAGGGAACCTGTCACCCCGTTTTTTCAGATTGAGATAAAAATACTGTTAAATAGGGCCTGTGCTGTGCGTTACAATAGTGTATGTAGTGTACCCTGATTCCCCACCTATGCTGCGAAATACATTACCAAAGTCGCCGTTTTCGCCTGTCAATCAGGCTGGTCAGGTCAGGTGGGCGTGGTGACATCGCTGTTTCTTCCCCAGCTTTTCGTTGGTGGCGTAATGGTGTGCGCATGTCCAAGTGCCGAATCCACTGCGTGCACGTGAAGAAACCGCGCGATCTGCGCTATTACCCTTGTCATCGATGGGGGCGGCCATCTTCCTGGGGCCGCGCATGCGCAGATGGAGTGCTCTGCTGCACGGGGCTTCAGGAAAATGGCTGCGGGATGCCGCGCTTGCGCAGATGGAGATCGCGGCGGCTATTTTCCCAAAGCCGAGTTTGCATCTCGGCTTCAGGAAAATGGCCGCTGCGATCTCCATCTGCGCACGCGCGGCATCCCGCGGCCATTTTCCTGAAGCCCCGTGCAGCAGAGCACTCCATCTGCACATGCGCGGCCCCAGGAAGATGGCCGCCCCCACGATAACAAGGGTAATAGCGCAGATCGCGCGCTGTTTCTTCACGTGCGCGCAGTGGATTCGGCACTTGGACATGCGCACACCACTACGCCACCAACGGAAAGCTGGGGAAGAAACAGCGATGTCACCACGCTCACCTGACCTGACCAGCCTGATTGACAGGCGAAAACGACGACTTTGGTAATGTATTTCGCAGCATAGCTGGGGAATCAGGGTACACTACATACACTATTGTAACGCACAGCGCAGGCCCTATTTAACAGTATTTTTATCTCAATCTGAAAAAACGGGGGTGACAGGTTCCCTTTAAAAAGGACTCGCTGAGTACAACTAAAGGACAAATGAGAGGACATATTAGAAGATGGCTCCATACAGTACAAGGATGAGAAAATTTTGGATATCCCACCAAAATGGGTGTGGTCCAAACCGCTGACCTTAGTGGGTATGTTTTCATAGGGTTAGGATTAGTGATGAGCGAATATACTCGTTACTCGAGATTTCCAGAGCACGCTCAGGTGTTCTCCGAGTATTTTTTAGTGCTCGGAGAGTTAGTTTTCATCACCTCAGCTGAATGATTTACAGCTATTAGCCAGGCTGAGTACATGTGGGGGTTGCCTGGTTGCTAGGGAATCCCCACATGTACTTATGCTGGCTAGTAGCTGTAAATCATCCAGCTGCGGCGAAGAAAACTAAATCTCCGAGCACTAAAAAATACTCGGAGGACACCCGAGCGTGCTCGGGAAATCTCAAGTAACGAGTATATTCGCTCATCACTAGTTAGGATCAAACAGACCCTTAATATGGAATAAAAAAAAACACTGGTGAAAAAAACAGACTGAATACGGATTCCATGCAGGTTTAGTTGGTGTGAATTGATTTGCAGATCCCAGTCCATAACCTCTGTCAGACATCTGTGGCCGCTAGAAGGGAACCCTGAGAGCCATATCCAACCTGATGGCATCTGTAGCTTTTCTTTTGATTAGCCGGCCTGGCGCAACATAACATGGACATCACACCGCACCGATGAAATCATGCCAGGCCGGCTAATCATAAAAAGACCCTGGGATACCGTCAGCGGACACAGATCACTGACATGACCAATGGGCCCGGTCCTGTGGATCGATTCGCACCACATGAATGTATTGCATGATTCCAGCCTATATGTCTTGCACAGCACCTATATCAGTAACACGGGGTTGTAAGTAAATTAGGAGGGGGCATGATGTAGCTGTGGATTTTGTACTGTATAACATATGATTTTTCCCTCTTGCACTCCCATCATTGCACTGATGTTTCTAGGCTACTGTACGGTCTGGATCGTCCTCGCCTTGTACGCTGCAGCACAGCTTGCAGAGAGAGGTATAACCAGCGTCTACAGATCACCATGGTGACTAGGACATTAAAAGGCACGTCACTGCAACCTGATCCTTGGTGACTGCCAATCATGTGGAATGGTGCCTGACCAGCCCTGCCCGTGTGTCTCGTCTCTGCAGTATGATTGGACCCGGGGAATGCCCGTCAGGTAGCAGGTTGCCAGCCGAGTGCAGGTGTAGGCACACAAGGCGTAGAAGCTGCCAACCTAACGCTGATCAGCATCCCTAATAAACTTTATCCTATGAAGGATTTGCAAGGATTCAAGTAAGTCTGAAATAACTTTTTGTGTCCATATTTGTGTTCTACACTGGTTATAGACAGCGCTGTATGCAAATGGCTGTGTAACATTAATAATTTATTTCCAGGACCAGAGCATCCTGCATTGTGCTAAGATTGGGGAAGTAGATAGTGAGGACAGAGGAGGCGCCCTGAGGAGGATAGAAGTAACAGCCAGGAGAGGAAGTGAGGGACTTTATTCTGGAAGATGCAGGAACCTCTCAATTTGTCAGTTTTTTGCTGCAGCCACTGTAGGAAAATATAGTGCAATAAATACACTACATTATTGCATTTTTCACGAGGTTTCAAAATTTTTATTTATTTTTTATTCAGAATCGCAGTATGTCCTAGGTAAGGATTTTTTTGTTATTTTTTTTCATGTGTTACGATCCAAGGGGTAACATTTCTCCTTGTGAAGAGTGACATGCCAAGCCTGGCATGCCAATGTGAGGAGGCTTTTAAGCCTTGCAATGCTCTTCTGGGAAATTAAATATACAAATTTCCTCTTCAGAGAGGAAGAGGACTAGAACTCTAGTGCCACCTATTCAAATTAACAATCCTAAATGTCAATATCGACCCTTTAACGAGCCTTGCCATATCACTTAGGTTTAGCTTTTATCCTAAGTCATGTGGCAAGGCTTGTTAACCCCTTACCGGCATCGGACGTACTATACCGTCCGATGCCGGCTCCCCTGCTTTGATGCAGGGCTCCGCGGTGAGCCCGCACCAAAGCCGGGACATGTCAGCTGTTTTGAACAGCTGACATGTGCCCGTAATAGGCGCGGGCAGAATCGCGATCTGCCCGCACCTATTAACTAGTTAAATGCCGCTGTCAAACGCAGACAGCGGCATTTAACTACCGCTTCCGGCCGGGCGGCCGGAAATGACGTCATCGCCGACCCCCGTCACATGTCCGGGGGTCGGCGATGCGTCTCCATTGTAGCCATAGAGGTCCTTGAGACCTCTATGGTTACTGATTGCCCGTCGCTGTGAGCGCCACCCTGTGGTCGGCGCTCACAGCACACGTGCAATTCTGCTACATAGCAGCGATCAGCAGATCGCTGCTATGTAGCAGAGCCGATCGTGCTGTCCCTGCTTCTAGCCTCCCATGGAGGCTATTGAAGCATGGCAAAAGTTAAAAAAAAAAAGTTTAAAAAAATGTGAAAAAAATAAAAAAAACATAAAAGTTTAAATCACCCCCCTTTCGCCCCAATCAAAATAAATCAATAAAAAAAATATCAAATCTACGCATATTTGGTATCGCCGCGCTCAGAATTGCCCGATCTATCAAATAAAAAAAAGTATTAACCTGATCGCTAAACAGCGTAGCGGGAAAAAAACTCGAAACGCCAGAATTACGTTTTTTTGGTCGCCGCGACATTGCATTAAAATGCAATAACGGGCGATCAAAAGAACGTATCTGCACCGAAATGCTATCATTAAAAACGTCATCTCGGCACGCAAAAAATAAGCCCTCAACCGACCCCAGATCACGAAAAATGGAGACGCTACGAGTATCGGAAAATGGCGCAATTTTTTTATTTTTTTTAGCAAAGTTTGGAATTTTTTTTCACCACTTAGATAAAAAATAACCTAGTCATGTTTGGTGTCTATGAACTCGTAATGACCTGGAGAATCATAATGGCAGGTCATTTTTAGCATTTAGTGAACCTAGCAAAAAAGCCAAACAAAAAACCAATGTGGGATTGCACTTTTTTTGCAATTTCACCGCACTTGGAATTTTTTTCCCGTTTTCTAGTACACGACATGCTAAAACCAATGATGTCGTTCAAAAGTACAACTCGTCCCGCAAAAAATAAGCCCTCACATGGCCAAATTGACGGAAAAATAAAAAAGTTATGGCTCTGGGAAGGAGGGGAGCGAAAAACGAACACGGAAAAACGAAAAATCCCCTGGTCATGAAGGGGTTAAAGGGTCAGTGTTTACTTTTAGGATTGCTACTTCCTATAGATGGCGCTAGAGTTCTAGTCCTCTTCCTCTCTAGAGGCAATTTACATATTTCATGCACTATGTACATATTTTTATTCCATAAACATTTTATTGTTTTCTTTTTTTCCCTCCTGTTTAGAAAAAAACCATGTGATTTTGTGTCTTATGTTATTGGTGTCTTTTGTGTTTGATATTATATATCTTTATTCTTGAAGGAGTTATGGAATCACATGATCTATGCATTCACTGACTTGTAAAAGTAAAAAAACAAATAGAAAATGGCAAAAAGAACGCAATCAAAATCCTTTATACTTTACTGTTTGGGTTAAGAAAAATCTGCTACAATGTTAAAGTGGTTATGTACAACTATTTTTTTTTCTTATGGGCCTAAGAACTTACAAGCTGTAGTTGCTAACTGCCTGCCTGTTGTGCCCAGCGTCAATCTCTACCAGCTCAGATCGGTCACGAAGCGCTCCTGCCAGCAATTCTCCTGCTACCGATTACCGCATATCCACAGAACAGTGTCTTCTCTTCTATTCTGCTCTGTTGACGGGGTGTGACTGCCTAAGTCATGCAGATTGCCAGCTAACTACCTGCTGCATAACTGTGGGAGTCGGCTCCGGCTATCAATCATGACGTTTAGCAATCATGCCCTGTCAACACAGCAGCATGGAAGAGCTGCCTAATCACCGGCAGAAGCGGTCTGTGAGCGCTCTGGGCTGACGCAAGGCAGGACAGGCACGTACGCAGCAGCTACCTGTATGTCAGTTCTTAAATAAATAGTCCTTGATAATCGCTTTATGCTTATGGCTGCACTCACATATCCATGTCTTACTGAACGTCCAATGGTCTCCTGACCTGAACTCAACATCCTGATAAACATATAAAGTATGAGTTTGTTGAGTTTAGGTCAAGAGGCTAGTAATCAGACCATGAAACACGGACCTGTGAATGCAGCCTGAAGGTAGCTTATATAGAACTTGTTACCAGATGAAAAGTAGGCTGCTTTTGCACTTATTATGTAAGGCCCCCTTCACAGTTCCTGATATTTCCGGTACTAGAAAAACTAGTACCGATGCTATCCGTGATGTTATCCGTATCCATGTGTTATATAGGTGTGGCATCCATGTACCATCTGTGTGCCCCATCAGTGTGACACGTACCGTCGCCTGGGAAAAGCTGTACAGTTCGCACTGTTCCCAGGCACCGGGTGCTGAAGGCAGCTTTCACTATTGTTGTCTGGTCTCCCCGAGAACAGCGCAACCAGGCACCAATGATGGGAGTTGTATTCAGCACCCACTGTGTACATCATGTATTAAATAAATAATTTTAAAAAATGGCATGGGCTCCCTTGTAATTTTCATAACCAGCAGAGGGAAAGCTGACTACTGGGGGCTGATGTTAATAATCTGGGAAAGGGGCCAATATTCCAAAAGATTCCCAGGCTATTAATAACAGCTCACAGCTGTTTGCTTAGCCTTTACTCGTTAGTTTGCTGGGACCCCAGAAAAATAATGACTTAAAGTCCCACTATAATATCTAACCAGCAAAGGCTAAATAGCCAGTTGTGGGCTGATATCAGTAGCTTTGGAAGGGGCCAGGTATATTGCTCCCCCCCCCCTAGGCTAAAAACATTAGATAAATGGGACAAATGCAGAACTTCCCACAATAAAACCTGCAGCAAATACTCAACGTGTGAATATTCTCTTACGGGGATGTTCCCTTGTCATGAAAATGCAGCAGAATTTTAAGAAATCTCATGCACACGCCGTGAGTATCTATGCTATTGATCTAATGTTTAGCAATTTTATGATTTATTTTTTGTTTTCCATTTTATTCAAAAAAATGTCATTTTTTTGCACAGTTTAAAAACAAACAAACAGTGTAATGTCTTTGAGGTCATCTTTCTGCCACCTACATGTGAAATCTTTTTTGTTGGCAGTCTTTTATTATCCTTTGCTTGGAGTAATACATATGTTTTTGGATTAAAAATGTTGTTACATTTAAAACAAATACAACACATGTGGATGGGGTTTTGAAACTCCTATGTGCCGTTGCTCAAATGTTTGCTAAATCTCCATCCATTTTGTGATGGAAAATGAGTGGACTTCCACTGGGGATTTGACCTCATTGATGTGTAGGGGTGAAATCCACAGCACAATGCAGTAAAATTCACATGTAATAACTGAAAATTTTGGTGTAGATTTGCTGGAAGTTGGTGGTGCAATCTGTGGCAGAAATATTTTGTTGCATCTGGATTTCCCAGTACATTCTCTTTATGTTGGGCACAAGGTTGTACTTACACTGATTTCTTTCACTTCCTCTGACAATCAGTAATAATAGTGGAGCTGCTGTACACATTTAGAAGTAAAAGACAAGTTCTTAGGTGTAGGAATATTATTACGTCTCCAGTGATTTTTTTATCATTTGCTTTTCAGGTGTAAAACAAACCCCTGACGGTTATGGTCATACTCCCATTTTCGCTGACCATTGTATGTCTCTCTTAAAAGGGTTGTCCACTACTGGGACAACCCTTTTTTCAATAAATGTTTGGCGCTGATAAAACAAGGCCGGGTTCACATTTGCGTACCGGGGCTTTTCAGAGGGCTGCGTACTTCCTCCGTTAAGCTCCGCCCACTTCCGCACTTCTGTTTCGGACCTCCTACTTCTGCATGCATCCTGCGTACCTATCTTTAACATTGGGTACACAGGACATGCGGATGCATTGCGGATGCAATCGTTTTGACGCGCCCGCCGTCCACACAAAACGCAACAAGTTGCGTTCCAGTGCGGTCGGCGGGCGCGTCAAAATGATGCATCCGCATATCCTGCATACCCAATATTAACCCCTTAGTGACAGAGCCAATTTGGTACTTAATGACCGTGCCAATTTTTACAATTCTGACCACTGTCACTTTATGAGGTTATAACTCTGGAACGCTTTAACGAATCCCACTGATTTTGAGAATGTTTTTTCGTGACATATTGTACTTCATGTTAGTGGTAACATTTCTTCAATATTACTTGCGATTATTTATGGAAAAAAAATAGAAATATGGCGAAAATTTTTAAAATTTAGCAATTTTAAATAAATAAATAAATAAATAATAAATAAATAAAAATGTTCAAACTTTGTATTTTTATGCCCTTAAATCAGAGAGATATGTCACGAAAAATAGTTAAAAATAACATTTCCCACATGTCTACTTTACATCAGCACAATTTTGGAAACAATTTTTTTTTTGTTAGGGAGTTATAAGGGTTAAAAGTAGACCAGCAATTTCTCATTTTTACAACACCATTTTTTTTTAGGGACCACATCACATTTGAAGTCATTTTGAAGGGTCTATATGATAGAAAATAACCAAGTGTGACACCATTCTAAAAACTGCACCCCTCAAGGTTCTCAAAACCACATTCAAGAAGTTTATTAACCCTTTATGTGCTTCACAGGAACTGAAACAATGTGGAAGGGAAAAATGAACATTTAACTTTTTTTTTGCAAACATTTTACTTCAGAACCATTTTTTTTTATTTTCACAAGTGTAAAAACAGAAATTAAACCATAAATTTTGTTGTGCACTTTCTCCTGAATACGCCAATACCACACATGTGGGGGTAAACCACTGTTTCGGCGCACCGCAGAGCTTGGAAATGAAGGAGCGTTGTTTGACTTTTTCAATGTAGAATTGTCTGGAATTGAGATTGGATGCCATGTCACGTTTAGAGAGCCCCTGATGTGCCTAAACAGTGGAAACCCTCAACAAGTGACACCATTTTGGAAACTAGACCCCTTAAGAAACTTATCTAAATGTGTGGTGAGCACTTTGAGCCCCCAAGTGCTTCACAGAAGTTCATAACGTAGAGCCGTGAAAATAAAAAATCGCATTTGTTTACACAAAAATGATCGTTTCGCCCACAAAATCTTATTTTCACAAGGGTAACAGGATAAATTAGACTACAAAAGTTGTTGTGCAATTTCTCCTGAGTACATCGATACCCCATATGTGGGGGCAAACCACTGTTTGGGCGCACCGCAGAGCTTGGAAGAGGAGTGTCGTTTTACTTTTTCAATGTAGAATTGTCTGGAATTGAGATCGGACGCCATGACGCGTTTGGAGAGCCCCAGATGTCCCTAAACAGTAGAAACTCCCAACAAGTGACCCCATTTTGGAAACTAGACCCCCCCATGGAACTTACCTAGATGTGTGGTGAGAGCTTGGAATACCCAAGAGCTTCACAGAAGTTTATAATTCAGAGTCGTGAAAATAAAAAATATTTTTTTTTTCACACAAAAGATTTTTTAACCCCCAAGTTTTTATTTTCACAAGGGTAACAAGAGAAATTGGACCCCAAAAGTTGTTGTCCAATTTGTCCTGAGTATGCTGGTACCCCATATGTGGGGGTAAACCACTGTTTGGGCGCACAGCAGAGCTCGAAAGGAAGGTGCGCCGTTTTGGAATGCAGACTTTGATAGAATGGTCTGCGGGCGTTATGTTGCATTTGCAGAGCCCTAGATGTACATAAACAGTAGAAACCCCCCACAAGTAACCCCATTTTGGAAACTAGACCCCCTAAGGAACGTATCTAGATTTGTGGTGAGAACTTTGAATGCCTAAGTGCTTCACAGAAGTTTATAATGCAGAGTCGTGAAAATAAAATTTGTTTTTTTTCCACAAAAAATATATTGTAGCCCCCAAGTTTTTATTTTCACAAGGGTAACCGGAGAAATTGGACCACAAAAGTTGTTGTCCAATTTATCGTGAGTACGCTGATTCCCTATACATGGGGGTAAACCACTGTTTGGGCGCACGGCAGAGCTCGGAAGGGAAGGAGCGCCGTTTTGGAATGCAGACTTAGATAGAATGGTCTGTGGGCTTTATGTTGCGTTTGCAGAGCCCCTGATGTGCCTAAACAGTAGAAACCCCCCACAAGTGACCACATTTTGGAAACTAGACCCCCCAAGGAACTTATTTAGATGTGTGGTGAGAACTTTGAATGCCCAAGTGCTTCACAGAAGTTTATAACGCAGAGTCATGAAAATAAAAAATATTTTTTTTTCCACAAAAAAGATTTTTTATCCCCCAAGTTTTTATTTTTACAAAGATAACAGGAGAAATTGGACCGCAGAAGTTGTTGTCCAATTTATCCAGAGTACGCTGATGCCCCATATTTGGGGGTAAACCACTGTTTGGGCACACGGCAGAGCTCGGAAGGGAAGGAGCGCCGTTTTGGAATGCAGACTTTGATAGAATGGTCTGTGGGCGTTATGTTGCGATTGCAGAGCCCCTGATGTACCTAAACAGTAGTAACCCCCCACAAGTGACCCCATTTTGGAAACTAGACCCCCCAAGGAACTTATCTAGATGTGTTGTAAGAACTTTGAATGCCCAAGTGCTTCACAGAAGTTTAGAATGCAGAGTCGTGAAAATAAAAAAATATTTTTTTTTCCACAAAACAGATTTTTTAGCCCCCCAGTTTTTATTTTCACAAGGGTAACAGGAGAAATTGGACCCCAAAAGTTGTTGTCCAATTTATCCCGAGTACGCTGATGCCCCATATGTGGGGGTAACCCACTGTTTGGGCACACAGCAGAGTTCAGAAGGGAGGGAGCACCATTTGACTTTTTGAGCGCAAAATTGGCTGTCATGTTTGGAGACCCCCTGATGTACCTAAACAGTGGAAACCCCCCAATTCTAACTCCAACCCTAACCCCAACACACCCCTAACCCTAATCCCAACCCGATCCATAATCCTAATTACAACCCTAACGATAATCACAACCCTAACCCCAAAACAACCCTAACCATAACCCTAATCAAAACCCTAAATCCAACACACCCCTAATCCTAATCTCAACCCTAACCTCAAACCTAACCCTAATCCCAATACACCCCTATTCCCAACCCTAACCTTAACCCTAATCCCAAACCTAACCCTAATCCCAAGCGTAACCCTAATGCCAACCCTAACCCTTATACCAACCCTAATCCAAACCCTAACCCTAATCCCAACTCTAACCCTAACTTTAGCTGCAACCCTAGCCCTAACTTTAAACCCAACCCTAACCCTAAATTTAGCCCCAACCCTAACCCTAGCTCTAACTTTAGCTCCAACCCTAACCCTAGCCCTAACTTTAGCCCCAACCCTAGCCCTAAGGCTACTTTCACACTTGCGTCGTTTGGCATCCGTCGCAATCCGCCGTCTTGGACAAAAAACGGATCCTGCAAATGTGCCCACAGGATGCGTATTTTGCCCATAGACTTGTATTTCCGACGGATCGCGACGGATGGCCACACGTAGCGCCCGTCGTGCACTGTATCAGTTGTGTTTTGGCGGACCGTCGGCACAAAAATACGTTCAATGTAACTTTTTTTGTACGTCGCGTCCGCCATTTCCGACCGCACATGCGTGGCCGTAACTCCGCCCCCTCCTCCCCAGGACATAGACTGGGCAGCGGATGCATTGAAAAACTGCATCCGCTGCCCACGTTGTGCACAATTTTCACAACGTGCATCGGTATGTCGGGCCGACGCATTGGGACGGCCCGTACCGACGCAAGTGTGAAAGAAGCCTAACCCTAAATTTAGCCCCAACCCTAACCCTATATTTAACCCCAACCCTAACCCTAAATTTAGCCCCAACCCTAACCCTAAATTTAGCCTCAACCCTAGCTCTAAATTTAGCCCCAACCCTAACCCTAATTTTAGCCCCAACTGCTTTCTCCTGCCGGCCGGCAGATGGCGACAGATGGCGGGCGCACTGCGCATGCGCCCGCCATTTTGTTTCCCAAGAAGACGTCGGCGGGCAGAAAAGGACGCAGGAGAACCCAGGGACACTGGTAAGTATAATAGGGTCCCCGAATCCCCCTATTTCTCTGTCCTCTGATGTGCGATCACATCGGAGGACAGAGAAATTAAAAGGGAAATCGCGTTTTGTTTTTTTTTGCGATCGCCGGTAAGCGGTTAATTACCGGCGATCGCAACTCGGGGGTTGGTAAAAAAACCCCGAATCATGTACTCTGGGGTCTCGGCTACCCCCGGCAACCGAGACCCCAGAGAAAAACCAACTCTGGGGGGCGCTATTCACTTTTTCCACAGCGACCATTAGCAACTAGCTAAGTAATTGTCACTACAGGGTGGGCCATTTATATGGATACACCAAAATAAAATGGGAATGGTTGATGATGTCAACTTCCTGTTTGTGGCACATTAGTATATGGGAGGGGGAAAACTTTTCAAGATGGGTGGTGACCATGGAGGCCACTTTGAAGTCGGCCATTTTGGATCCAACTTTATTTTTTTCAATGGGAAGAGGGTCATGTGACATCAAACATTGAGAATTTCACAAGAAAAACAATGGTGTGCTTGGTTTTAATGTAACTTTATTCTTTCACGAGTTATTTACAAGTTTATGACCACATAAAATGTGTTCAAAGTGCTGCCCATTGTGTTGGATTGTCAATGCAACCCTCTTCTCCCACTCTTAACACACTGATAGCAACACTGCAGAAGAAATGCCAGCACAGGCTTCCAGTATCCGTTGTTTCAGATGCTGCACATCTCGTATCTTCACAGCATTGACAATTGCCTTCAGATGACCCCAAAGATAAAAGTCTAAGGAGGTCAGATCGGGAGACCTTGGTGGCCATTCAAATGGCCCACGACGACCAATCCACTTTCCAGGAAACTGTTCATGTAGGAATGCTCGGACCTGATACCCATAATGTGGTGGTGCACAGTTTCCTGGAAAATAGATTGGTAGGGGTCACACTTGCGAGAAACTCACACGAGTCTCGCACCTCAATACTCGGCACTGCCAACTGCACTTGGGACCGGAGCGTGTGGCTGCTTGTATTTCTATGTAGCTGAACGCTCCGGTCCCAGTGCCGGCGTCAGTGCCGGGTATTGAGGTGCGAGATTCAGATTTTGTGTGTGTGTGTCTTTTTTTTTTTTAACTCTTTAACTACCATTTTATTATGTTTATTACTAAACATCGGCCTTTGTATTATCTATCAATAGATCTACAGTTACGTCCATATATATTTGGACAGAGACAACATTTTTCTAATTTTGGTTATAGACATTACCACAATGAACTTTAAACAAAACAATTCAGATGCAGTTGAAGTTCAGACTTTCAGCTTTCATTTGAGGGTATCCACATTAAAATTGGATGAAGGGTTTAGGAGTTTCAGCTCCTTAACATGTGCCACCCTGTTTTTAAAGGTACCAAAAGTAACTGGACAATTGACTCCAAAGCTACTTCATGGACAGGTGTGGGCAATCCCTTTGTTATGTCATTCTCAATTAAGCAGATAAAAGGCCTGGAGTTGATTTGAGGTGTGGTGCTTGCATTTTGAAGGTTTTGCTGTGAAGTAAACATGCGGTCAAAGGGGCTCTCCATGCAGGTGAAACAAGCCATCCTTAAGCTGCGAAAACAGAAAAAACCCATCCGAGAAATTCCTACAATATTATGAGCGGCAAAATCTACAGTTTAGTACATCCTGAGAAAGAAAGAAAGCACTGGTGAACTCATCAATGCAAAAAGATCTGGGCGCCCACGGAAGACAACAATGGTGGATGATCGCAGAATTATCTCCATGGTGAAGGGAAACTCCTTCACAACAGTCAACCAAGTGAACAACACTCTCCAGGAGGTCGGCGTATCAATATCCAAATCTACCATATAGAGAAGACTGCATGAAAATAAATACAGAGGGTTCACTGCACGGTGCAAGCCACTCTAAAGCATCAAGAATAAAAAAGCTAGACTGGACTTTGCTAAAAAACCTCTAAAAAAGCCAGCACAGTTCTGGAAGAACATTCTTTGGACAGATGAAACCAAGATCAACCTCTACCAGAATGATGGAAAGAGAAAAGTATGGCGAAGGCGTGGTACAGCTCATGATCCAAAGCATACCACATCATTTGTAAAACACGGCGGAGGCAGTGTGATGGCTTGGGCATGCATGGCTGCCAGTGGCACTGGGTCACTAGTGTTTATTGATGATGTGACACAGGACAGAAGCAGCTGAATGAATTCTGAGGTATTCAGAGCCATTCTGTCTGCTCAGATCCAGCCAAATACAGCCAAAGTGATTGTCCATCTGTAGTATGAAACAACGACCAATGACCCAAAACATAAAGCTAAAGCAACCCAGGAGTTTATTAAAGCAAAGAAGTGGAATATTCTTGAATGGCCAAGTCAGTCACGTGATCTCAACCCAATTGAGCATGCATTACACTTGTTAAAGACTAAACTTCAGACAGAAAGGCCCACAAACAAACAGCAACTGAAAACCACCGCAGTGAAGGCCTGGCAGAGCATCAAAAAGGAGGAAACACAGTGTCTGGTTATGTCCATGAGTTCAAGACTTCAGGCAGTCATTGCCAGCAAAGGGTTTTCAACCAAATACTAAAAATGATCATTTTATTTAAAATTATTGAATCTGTCCAATTACTTTTGGTCCCTTTATAAACAGGGTGGCGCATGTTAAGGAGCTGAAACTCCAATTTTAACCCCTTCACGACATGCGCCGTACTAGTACTGCGCATGCCGTGTCACCCCCTTTGATGTGGGCTCCGGCGGTGAGCCCACATCAAAGTCGCGACATGTCAGCTGTTTTGTACAGCTGACATGTGCGCGCAATAGCGGCGGGTGAAATCGCTATTCACCCGCCGCTATTAACCTGTTAAATGCCGCTGTCAAACACAGACACCGGCATTTAACTACCGCATCCGGCCGGGCGGCCGAAAATGACGTCATCGCCGACCCCCGTCACATGATCGGGGGTCGGCGATGCATCAGGAAGGTAACCATAGAGGTCCTTGAGACCTCTATGGTTACTGATGCAGGCCTGCTGTGAGCGCCCCCTGTGGTCGGCGCTCACAGCACACCTGCATTTCAGCTACATAGCAGCGATCTGATGATCGCTGTTATGTAGCTGAGCCGATCAAGTGGTGCCAGCTTCTAGCCTCCCATGGAGGCTATTGAAGCATGGCACAAGTAAAAAAAAAAATGTTTTTAAAACTATGAAAAAAATATAAAAAATATAAAAGTTTAAATCACCCCCCTTTCGCCCCATCCTGTTGTGAATTCTGTGGCTGAGTTCACTTCTGTGGTCACAAGTGGTATTGCAGTCTCTGGGCTTCCTCCCTCAGGTGTTTTGGTGAGCTCGTTGGCTGCCTTGCTATTTAGCTCCACCTGAGTCTGTCTTCCTTGCTCCTTGTCAATGTTCCAGTGTTGGATCTGAGCTACTGCATCTTTCCTTGGGCCTGCTGCTCTGCTAGATAAGTGCTTCTAGTTTGTTTTCTGTTTTTTCTGTCCAGCTTGCTATTGTCTTTTGCTGGAAGCTCTGAGAAGCAGAGGGGTGCACCGCCGTGCTGTTAGTTCGGCACGGTGGGTCTTTTTGCCCCTTTGCGTGGTTTTCGTTTTAGGGTTTTTTGTAGACTGCATAGTTCTCTTTGCTATCCTCGCTCTGTCTAGAATATCGGGCCTCACTTTGCTGAATCTATTTCATTCCTACGTTTGTCTTTTCATCTTGCTAACAGTCATTATATGTGGGGGGCTGCCTATTCCTTTGGGGTATTTCTCTGAGGTAAGTCAGGCTTGTATTTCTATCTTCAGGCTAGTCAGCTCCTCAGGCAGTGCCGAGTTGCATAGGTAGTTGTTAGGCGCAATCCACTGCTGCTTATAGTTGTGTGAGGATAGATCAGGTACTGCAGTCTACAGAGATTCCACGTCTCAGAGCTCGTCCTATTGTTTTTGGTAATTGCCAGATCTCTGTATGTGCGCTGATTACTGCACGCTGTGTTGCCTGATTGCCAGCCATAACAGTACAAGGAGCCACACCAATGATTCCCAATAGAGGGAAAAAAGAAATCCTGACATCATTTTTTTTTCTTAGCTCTGTCTTCAGTCTTTTTTTTCCCCTAGACATTAGAGTGCTTCAGGACACAGCTGTGGACATGGATATTCAGGCTCTGTGCTCCTCAATGGATAATCTCGTTGTAAATGTACAAAAGATTCAAGATACTATTGATCAGAAATCGATGCTAGAACCAAGAATTCCGATTCCTGATTTGTTTTTTGGTGACAGAACTAAGTTCCTGAGCTTCAGAAATAATTGTAAGCTATTTTTGGCCTTGAAACCTCATTCTTCTGGTAATCCTATTCAACAGGTTTTGATTATTATTTCTTTTTTGCGCGGCGACCCACAGGACTGGGCGTTTTCTCTTGCACCAGGAGATTCTGCATTGAGTAATGTTGATGCATTTTTCCTGGCGCTCGGATTGCTTTACGATGAGCCTAATTCAGTGGATCAGGCTGAGAAAAATCTGCTGGCTTTATGCCAGGGTCAGGATGATGTAGAAGTATATTGTCAGAAATTTAGGAAATGGTCAGTACTCACTCTGTGGAATGAATCTGCACTAGCGGCTTTGTTCAGAAAGGGTCTCTCTGAAGCTCTTAAGGATGTAATGGTGGGATTTCCTATGCCTGCTGGTTTGAATGAGTCTATGTCCTTGGCCATTCAGATCGGTCGTCGCTTGCGCGAGCGTAAATCTGTGCACCATCTGGCGGTACTGCCTGAGAGTAAACCTGAGCCTATGCAGTGCGACAGGACTATGACTAAAGTAGAACGGCAAGAACACAGACGTCTGAACAGACTGTGTTTCTATTGTGGTGATTCTACTCATGCTATTTCTAATTGTCCTAAACGCACTAGGCGGTTCGATAGCTCTGCCGTTATTGGTACTGTACAGTCCAAATTCCTTTTGTCCATTACCTTAATGTGCTCTTTGTCATCGTATTCTGTCATGGCGTTTGTGGATTCAGGCGCTGCCCTGAATCTGATGGATTTGGATTATGCTAAACGTTGTGGATTTTTCTTGGAGCCTTTGCGGTGTCCTATTCCGTTGAGAGGAATTGATGCTACACCTTTGGCCAAGAATAAGCCTCAGTACTGGGCCCAGCTGACCATGTGCATGGCTCCTGCACATCAGGAAGTTATTCGCTTTCTGGTACTGCATAATTTGCATGATGTGGTCGTGTTGGGGTTGCCATGGCTACAAACCCATAATCCAGTATTGGATTGGAACTCTATGTCGGTAACCAGCTGGGGTTGTCAGGGAGTACATGGTGATGTTCCATTTTTGTCTATTTCGTCATCCATTCCTTCTGACATCCCAGAGTTCTTGTCGGACTTTCAGGATGTATTTGAAGAGTCCAAGTCTGATGCCCTACCTCCGCATAGGAATTGTGATTGTGCTATCGATTTGATTCCTGGTAGTAAATTCCCTAAGGGTCGTTTATTTAATTTGTCCGTACCTGAACTCACCGCTATGCGCAGTTATGTGAAGGAGTCCCTGGAGAAGGGACATATTCGCCCATCGTCGTCACCATTGGGAGCAGGGTTCTTTTTTGTAGCCAAGAAGGATGGTTCGCTAAGACCGTGTATTGATTACCGCCTTCTTAATAAGATCACTGTTAAATTTCAGTATCCCTTGCCATTGATTTCTGACTTGTTTGCTCGGATTAAGGGGGCTAGTTGGTTTACTAAGATTGATCTTCGTGGTGCGTATAATCTGGTGAGAATCAGGCAGGGAGATGAATGGAAAACGGCATTTAATACGCCCGAGGGTCATTTTGAGTATCTGGTGATGCCGTTCGGACTTGCCAATGCTCCATCTGTTTTTCAGTCTTTTATGCATGACATTTTCCGTGAGTATCTGGATAAATTCTTGATTGTTTACTTGGATGACATTTTGATCTTCTCAGATGATTGGGAGTCTCATGTGAAGCAAGTCAGAATGGTTTTCCAGGTACTGCGTGCTAATTCCTTGTTCGTGAAGGGATCAAAGTGTCTCTTCGGTGTGCAGAAAGTTTCATTTTTGGGGTTCATCTTTTCCCCTTCTACTATCGAGATGGATCCGGTTAAGGTTCAGGCCATCCAGGATTGGACTCAGCCGACATCTCTAAAAAGTCTGCAGAAATTCCTGGGCTTTGCTAATTTTTATCGTCGCTTCATCTGTAATTTTTCTAGCATTGCCAGACCATTGACCGATTTGACCAAGAAGGGTGCTGATTTGGTTAATTGGTCTTCTGCTGCCGTGGAAGCTTTTCAGGAGTTGAAGCGTCGTTTTTGCTGTGCCCCTGTGTTGTGTCAACCTGATGTTTCTCTTCCGTTCCAGGTCGAGGTTGATGCTTCTGAGATTGGTGCAGGGGCGGTTTTGTCACAGAGAGGTTCTGGTTGCTCAGTGTTCAAACCATGTGCTTTCTTTTCCAGGAAATTTTCTGCTGCTGAGCGTAATTATGATGTGGGCAACCGAGAGTTGCTGGCCATGAAGTGGGCATTCGAGGAGTGGCGTCATTGGCTTGAGGGTGCTAAGCATCGCGTGGTGGTATTGACTGATCATAAGAACTTGACTTATCTCGAGTCTGCCAAGCACTTGAATCCTAGACAGGCCCGTTGGTCGTTATTTTTTGCTCGTTTTGATTTTGTGATTTCATACCTTCCGGGCTCTAAAAATGTGAAGGCGGATGCTCTGTCTAGGAGTTTTGTGCCCGACTCTCCGGGGTTATCTGAGCCGGCGAGTATCCTCAAGGAAGGAGTCATTGTGTCTGCCATCTCCCCTGATTTGCGGAGAGTGTTGCAGAAATTTCAGGCTAATAAACCTGATCGTTGTCCGGCCGAGAAACTGTTCGTCCCTGATAGGTGGACTAGTAAAGTTATCTCTGAACTTCATTGTTCGGTGCTGGCCGGTCATCCAGGAATCTTTGGTACCAGGGAGTTGGTTGCTAGATCCTTCTGGTGGCCATCTCTGTCACGGGATGTGCGTGCTTTTGTGCAGTCCTGTGGAATTTGTGCTAGGGCTAAGCCCTGCTGTTCACGTGCCAGTGGGTTGCTTTTGCCCTTGCCGGTCCCGAAGAGGCCTTGGACACATATTTCGATGGATTTCATTTCTGACCTTCCCGTTTCTCAAAAAATGTCGGTCATTTGGGTGGTCTGTGATCGCTTTTCTAAAATGGTCCATCTGGTGCCCTTGGTTAAATTGCCTTCCTCCTCTGATTTGGTGCCTTTGTTCTTCCAGCATGTGGTTCGTTTACATGGCATTCCTGAGAATATTGTTTCTGACAGAGGTTCCCAGTTTGTCTCGAGGTTCTGGCGAGCCTTTTGTGGTAGGATGGGCATTGACCTATCTTTCTCCTCGGCCTTCCATCCTCAGACTAATGGCCAGACCGAACGAACCAATCAGACCTTGGAAACATATCTGAGATGTTTTGTTTCCGCTGACCAGGATGATTGGGTGTCATTTTTGCCGTTGGCTGAGTTCGCCCTTAATAATCGGGCCAGCTCGGCTACCTTGGTCTCTCCATTTTTCTGCAATTCTGGGTTCCATCCTCGTTTCTCTTCAGGACAGGTTGAGTCTTCGGACTGTCCTGGTGTGGATTCTGTGGTGGACAGGTTGCAGCAGATCTGGACTCAGGTAGTGGACAATTTGACCTTGTCCCAGGAGAAGGCTCAGCTTTTCGCTAATCGCAGACGCCGTGTGGGACCCCGACTTCGTGTTGGGGATTTGGTTTGGTTATCTTCTCGTCATATTCCTATGAAGGTTTCCTCTCCTAAATTTAAACCTCGTTTTATTGGTCCGTATAGGATTTCTGAGATTCTCAATCCGGTGTCTTTTCGTCTGACCCTCCCAGACTCCTTTTCCATACATAATGTATTCCATAGGTCGTTGTTGAGGAGATACGTGGCACCTATGGTTCCATCTGTGGAGCCTCCTGCCCCTGTTTTGGTGGAGGGGGAATTGGAGTATATTGTGGAGAAGATTTTGGATTCTCGTGTCTCTAGACGGAAACTCCTGTATCTGGTCAAATGGAAGGGTTATGCTCAGGAAGATAATTCCTGGGTTTTTGCCTCTGATGTTCATGCCCCAGATCTTGTTCGTGCCTTTCATGTGGCTCATCCTGGTCGGCCTGGGGGTTCTGGTGAGGGTTCGGTGACCCCTCCTCAAGGGGGGGGTACTGTTGTGAATTCTGTGGCTGAGTTCACTTCTGTGGTCACAAGTGGTATTGCAGTCTCTGGGCTTCCTCCCTCAGGTGTTTTGGCGAGCTCGTTGGCTGCCTTGCTATTTAGCTCCACCTGAGTCTGTCTTCCTTGCTCCTTGTCAATGTTCCAGTGTTGGATCTGAGCTACTGCATCTTTCCTTGGGCCTGCTGCTCTGCTAGATAAGTGCTTCTAGTTTGTTTTCTGTTTTTTTCTGTCCAGCTTGCTATTGTCTTTTGCTGGAAGCTCTGAGAAGCAGAGGGGTGCACCGCCGTGCTGTTAGTTCGGCACGGTGGGTCTTTTTGCCCCTTTGCGTGGTTTTCGTTTTAGGGTTTTTTGTAGACTGCATAGTTCTCTTTGCTATCCTCGCTCTGTCTAGAATATCGGGCCTCACTTTGCTGAATCTATTTCATTCCTACGTTTGTCTTTTCATCTTGCTAACAGTCATTATATGTGGGGGGTTGCCTATTCCTTTGGGGTATTTCTCTGAGGTAAGTCAGGCTTGTATTTCTATCTTCAGGCTAGTCAGCTCCTCAGGCAGTGCCGAGTTGCATAGGTAGTTGTTAGGCGCAATCCACTGCTGCTTATAGTTGTGTGAGGATAGATCAGGTACTGCAGTCTACAGAGATTCCACGTCTCAGAGCTCGTCCTATTGTTTTTGGTAATTGCCAGATCTCTGTATGTGCGCTGATTACTGCACGCTGTGTTGCCTGATTGCCAGCCATAACACCATCCTAAATAAAACAATAAAAAAAAATCAAACATACACATATTTGGTATCGCCGTGTTCAGAATCGCCCGATCTATCAATTAAAAAAAAGCATTAACCTGATCGCTAAACGGCGTAGCGAGAAAAAAATCCGAAACGCCAGAATTACGTTTTTTTGGTCGCCGCGACATTGCATTAAAATGCAATAACGGGCGATCAAAAGAACATATCTGTGCAAAAATAGTATCATTAAAAACATCAGCTTGGCACGCAAAAAATAAGCCCTCACCCGACCCCAGATCACGAAAAATGGAGACGCTACGAGTATCGGAAAATGGCACTTTTTTTTTTTTTTTTTTTTTTTTTTAGCAAAGTTTGGAATTTGTTTTCACCACTTGGATAAAAAATAACCTAGTCATGTTAGGTGTCTATGAACTCGTACTGACCTGGAGAATCATAGTGGCAGGTTAGTTTTAGCATTTAGTGAACCTAGCAAAAAAGCCAAGCAAAAAACAAGTGTGGGATTGCACTTTTTTTGCAATTTCACCGCACTTGGAATTTTTTTCCCGTTTTCTAGTAAAAGACATGGTAAAACCAATGGTGTCGTTCAAAAGTACAACTGGTCCCGCAAAAAATAAGCCCTCACATGACCATATTGACGGAAAAATAAAAAAGTTATGGCTCAGGGAAGGAGGGAAGTGAAAAACGAAAACGCAAAAATGAAAAAGGGCCGTGACTTGAAGGGGTTAATGTGGATACCCTCAAATGAAAGCTGAAAGTCTGAACTTCAACTGCATCTGAATTGTTTTGTTCAAAATTAATTGTGGTAATGTCTATAACCAAAATTAGAAAAATGTTGTCTCTGTCCAAATATATATGGACGTAACTGTATCTTTCTGTGTGAGTGTAAACATTATTCTTCAATGGAGTATGTAAATGAAGAGGTTGGACAAGAAATGGCATCACAACTCTTTTTTGTTGTTCAATAATAATAGATCTTTATTTGGCTTTCAAAAACACATACAAATCCACATCAAAATCGCATCAAATCCGCAAAAAAAGTGCATAAAAAACGCACCAAAAATGAGCAGATTTTTAGCTGCTTTTTCCGTCAAGAGATGCAGATTCTGTGCGGAAAAATCCACAGGAAAATCCGCAACGTGTGCACATAGCCTAAAAGATCAAAAAACACTGAAACAGTATAATTTGTGTTAGTTTCAAATTTTGGGCCTTGACTTTATAATTAGCTTTTGACAATATTTTCAACCAAAAAAGGACATAAGAAGAAATTTAATGGCTGCCAACAAGTGTGTGTACACTTGTCAAATTGGACTAGTAAAACAAGTGTGCAAAAACAGACATGCACAGTTATGTCTACAATTTTTTTCCTTCATTTCCTTCATTACATTCATTCCCCTTTCTAAAAATGTAAATAGCACAATAAAGGGACCTAAAACATAACATTTAATATACTAGTTAAAAATGACATAACCCAACACACACAGACAAACATGTATAATACCAACAGTTGGTCAAACAGTTATCCAAGGAAATCACAGAGAAACGGTACTTAAAGCAGAAAAATACTCAAATTTACAACTGCTTCTCCTGCTAGCATGTCCTTACCCAAAACTCCAAAAAAACAGCTGAAGGAGGGTATATAATAATGCTGCTATTTGTACCTGTGTGTTTTTGCTCAGAAATGTGACATCAAAACAGTATCATCAATTCTCACTGCACCGGCAAAAGTCACTAACACAAAAAATGCACCATAAAGTATGGAGCAATCTCACCCATTCCTGAAGAAGCCATACAAAGGATGCACTCCACCACTCATTCAGAAATTCGGTATAACACTCCATAGACCATTTCTTATTCAGGACCACCTCCCTACGCGCTACATTCCGGGAAAAGGAACTCATCAGGGGATATGAAGGTCAGGTAGCAGTCTTGTATGATGGAATACCCAGCCATCAATACTTTCTATCCTGGGTGGAAACTACAATCTACAATCTCCATCTTCCCTGTGTCCACTGTAGTCAGAATGCTCTTGGATGATATCTGAGTGCAGTCCGATTTTTCACACGCACCCTTAGACTTGCATGGGTATGCATGCTAGGATTATCAGATGCACTAGCAGCATGCTGTGATTGTTTTCTCATGTTGAATCTGCATGAGGAAAAAAGCTCTGGTCGGCACTGCCCCATAGTATAATATTGTGCCATGTAAGAGAGTCCTCATTCACAGACTACTACTCTCATCTTCTTAAGTGTTGCAGTTGCACAGCTCATTATTGTTTGGAGTAATGGTCCAATGTTTTATGTTTTTCTCTTCCCATCTCTATTGCTGATCTGTAAGTTCTGATGTTCCCTCACTATCTTAAAATCAGCCTAAAATGACTGCTACATTCCTTGCCTCAACTTTTCTACAGGCTATGAAAGTCCCACCTGATTGGCTGTGCTATACCATGTGATAGGAGGGGAAGCTTTTGCAGCAGTCACACCTTCAGCTTTCTGTGACTGGTGCAAATTTCTGCAACATGAAAAAAGGCTGAGTGAATTTGTTCTTAGCGATTTCCTGAGTCGAATCGCAAATTGTTAAACTTTGTCAGGACTTGTTAATTTTAAAGAATTTGCCTCAAATTTGATTATTATTGATATGATTATCTCTTATTGGAATGTAATTTCAATTAATCAAAGTGTCTTTTCCTAGTTGTGGAATAACACTAATGTGCATCTCCAAGGATTGCGATGCAAATGTCAAATATAGTAAGTATTAAGCCCTTCCCAGCAGAGCAATTTTCCATTTTATGGGAATCCAAGTTTTTATGGTTTTTTTCTTATTTAGTTGGAGAAAAATAATTGTGAAATGTTTTAATTTCTATTATTAATAAGCGTGATTCAAATTTTTAAATATTTTCTATATTTTTAAACAGTTGTTTTGGAGTTTTTTAGTCTTCTTATTGAACTTGATCCTGCCATCATCTATTCGCTTATACTATATACTACGGTATAGCAATAAATTGTAATAATCTTGTTCTATGAATGCTAGCCACAGGTCAATGACCTATATTTACCTTCATTTGCGGTGAGGCGCCCTCTGCTGGTCTTCCAGATGTGCCTTTTCTGGGGTGGCTGGGGGCAGATGTTTTTAGCCAGGGGGGGGGGGGCAATAACCATGGACCCTCTCCAGGCTATTAATATCTGCCCTCAGTCACTGGCTTTACTACTCTGGCGGAGAAAATTGCGCTATATATATATATATATATATATATATATAAACAGTATATATGTTTTTATGTTTTTTTTACACATGGATCCCTTGTATAGCCGTATGTCGGTTTTGCAAGCCTGCGAGAAAAACACGCAGTACGGATGCCATACTGATTACATATGGAGGATGCCATGCGCAAAATACGCTGACACACCCTGCCTACGGAGGAGCTACGGACCACTATTTTGGGAACTTTTCAGCGTATTTCGGCCGTATTATACGGACCGTATTGTCTTACGCCGAGTGTGACGCCGGCCTAATCCTGATTTTTAATAGAAGTGTCATTGCTTGGAGTGAGTGTAATGTAACTGCAAGGCAGTTGGACACAACCTCCACCAGGGGGCGCAGGTAAGGGGAACAAGGTAGCAGTCACCGTGTAGCATCACAGTGCAAAGCGCGGAGCGCCACTAAGAGGCGGCAGAGTAGTCAGACAGGCCGTTCAGCAACAAACAGGAAGACGAAGTACCAGAGGTCACAGCAATGCACGTGGTAAGAGGCAAGCCAGAAATTGGAATCAGACAAGAGCTCAAGATCCAAAACATGAGACAGAAGACGTAGTCAGGGTACGAGCCAGAGAGTCAAAGCCAGACAAGAAACGTAGTAACAGAGACGGAAAACAAGAGGCAGGTATCAGAATTCAAGCCGAGTCATACACTGTAGGAAACCACCAAGACACACTAAGTCAGGGATAGGGAACAGGTCAGGCACAAATACGGGTTGTCAGAGGCAGAAGGATCACTAGGGTATACGGGTCAGCTGCTCAAGCCAGAGACTGGAACTATCACTGACAAATGCTATCAGGAATGGCACCAATAAATAGCCACTCACAAACCAAAGACAGGCAGGAAAGGTTAACCCCACCATAACCAGGTCGGGGAAAGAAAAGCAAAAAGCAAACCTCGACCTGGATCATGACAGTACCCTCCTCTCAAGGGGGGCCACCGGACCCCAGGTTTCCGTGAATACCGAGCATAAAAGGCCTGGACCAACAGATCCGCATGGACCAATTGCCCAGGACCGAACCTAAGGACCATAACCCTTCCACCCTTCCAATGAACCAAATATTGGAGTGAACGACGGACCATGCGAGAGTCCACAATCCATTCTACCTCATGCTCACTCTGACCACTGAAATAGGTGGCGGCAGAGATGGAGACCCCCCTGAAGAAGAGCTTTATGAAACATGTTGGGGATCCGTAGTGACAGGGGAATCACAAATGGAAGGCCACAGGATTGACTACCTCCATAATCTCATAAGGGCCAATAAACTTGGGCCCCAACTTAGCCAAAGGAACTTTAAGCTTAATATTCCTGTTGGACAACCATACCTTATCCCCGACCTGGAATACTGGCCCCACAGATCGTGTTTTGGCAGCAAAGAATTTAAACTTTCCCTGAGCCTCCCCAATGTTCCTCTGAACATCCTGCCACACCTACCCCAACCGTTGAACAGCTAGATCAGCCCCAGGACACCCTGAGTCCAGTTGGGAAAATTCCCCAAAATTAGGGTGAAACCCATAATTACACAAGAAAGGGGAGGTGCCCCTGGACTGATTAAGGCGATTACTAAAAGCAAATTCAGCCCCAGGCAAAGAGGAACACCAATCGTCCTGCCGAGTTGTGGTCAGACATCGCAACATTTGTCCAAGGGACTGATTGATCCTCTCTGTCTGACCATTCGTCTCAGGATGATATGCTGACGAAAAGGTCAAATAGATTCTCATCCTTTTACAAAAGGCCCGCCAAAACTTGGAAACAAACTGCATTTCCCTATTTGAAACCACACTCACAGGCACACCATGCAACCGCACCACATGTTCAACAAACAATTTAGCTAACGTCTCTGCATTAGGCAGACCTGTTAAAGGTACAAAATGCGCCTGCTTGCTAAATCTGTCCTCCACCACCCAAATGACTGTTTTACCACTAGAAGGAGGAAGATCAGTGATAAAATCCATGGACAGATGAGTCCATGATCTATCAGGAATTGGCAATAGCACCAATTTCCCGGCTGGCTATGGGAGATCTTAGCACAAGCACATACATCACAGGATGACACAAACTTCACCACATCCGAGGCTAACGAGGAACACCAAAACAAACTAGAAACATCTTTACGGGTAGCCAAGATTCCAGGATGCCTACTCAGGGCTGAATCATGAAACTCCTGGAGTATCCTGGGACAAAATTGAATGGGCACAAAGAGCTTATTACCTGGCAATGACAGAGGGGCAAGAGATTGGGCCTCACAAATCATCCGCTCCAATACCGAAGATACCCCAGCCACCACTACAGCGTGGTGAAGAATGGAGGAAGGAGGTTCAGGAGGTGATATCAGGTCCAGACTACGAGACAAGGCATCAGCCTTGACATTTTTAGAACTGGGTTGAAAGGTAATAGAGGATTAAACCGTGAAAAGAAAAGTGACCATCTCGCCTGTCTCGGTGTCAACCTTTTAGCAGACTCGACGTACGCCAGAGTCATATGATCTGTAATTACAGTGATTCGATGGAGCGCCTCCTCCAAAAAATGCCTTCATTCTTCAAATGCCAGTTTAATGGCTAGTAACTCTCTGTTACCTACATCATAATTATTTTCTGCAAAAGAGAATTTCTTCGAGGAGAAGGCACAAGGTCTTAAATTGGTCAAAGTGGTAGGTCCCTGGGACAATACCACCACCACCCCCATCTCTGAGACGTGCACCTTCACAATAAACGGTTCAGACGGATCTAGTTGAATCATTACAGGGGCAGACATAAAACATTTCTTTAACGTCGATAATGCCGCTGCGGCTGGAGCAGACCAACTCTTGATATCAGACCCCTTTCAGGTCAAATCAGTGAGGCGTTTGACAATTTGAGAAAAAAGCCTTATAAATTTCTTATTATAATTAGCGAAGCCTAAGAACTGCTGAAGGCCTTTAAGATCTCTGGGTTGCACCCAGTCCACAATGGCTTGTACCTTTCTGGAGTCCATACGAAACCCCTCAGCAGACAAGATGAACCCTAGAAAAGACAATTCCTGAACCAAAAACAAAAAACAAACATTTCTCTGGTTTAGCAAAAAGTCAGTTCTCCCGGAGCTTTTGGAGAATAGCACGCAGATGACTTATGTGGGCCTGCTTCTCCGCAGAGTACACCAGAATGTCATCTAGATAGACTACCATGAAGTCAGAAAATACATGGTTGATAAAATTCTGGAATATTGCTGGCGCAGTATCCAATACAAAAATACCCAGACTCATATTGTTCAGTATGCCAAGCGGTTATTGCCTAGCTACTTACATACCACTCCATAATAATTAGACTCAAGAAGGAGAAACATGGGAGTTTGGGTAAAAATCTTGTGACAACCTTTATTAAAACAAATCATCAAACATGTATCTACAGACAAAATTTAAAAGATATAATAAAAAAGACACAAACACAGGCCACACTCAGTACCATATGTAATACCAGTCCCAAGGACTTCAATCAACATAATGTTTCAGATACCCCATCTAATACAATGTCCATCCACCTGCTCTCAAAAGTTAATGGAGGGAGGACATTAATCAGTATAACCCAGTGGCTGCTGTAATATCATCTCTGGGGATCCATCTCCCATGCTACCACCTAAATACATATGGTCACAATATCAACCTATAGTAAGTTGAATGAAGGGTGATCTTACCCAGACTGAGGCACACTGCTGGCCCCCCCCCCGACGCACGTTTCGCCGCTCTATAACCTTGCTTTCTCTCTGGAGAATAGCACGCAAATGACTTATGTGGACCTGCTTCTCCGCAGAGTACACCAGAATGTAATCTAAATAAACTACCAAGAAGCGTGCAAGAAAGTCAGAAAAGACATGGTTGATAAAATTCTGGAATACTGCTGGCGCATTAGTCATCCCGAAAGGCATAACCAAATTTTCAAACAACCCTTCAGAGGTGAGGAATGTGGTTTTCCACTCCACTCCAATTTGGAAAACCACTTGGCCCCAATAGGTTATATAAATCAGGGATAAGTGGGAGGGGGTAAATATTCCTCACAGTAATTTTATTTAACTCTCGGAAATTGAGGCATGGACGCAAACCACCATCATTTTTTTAACAGAACAGAACCCAGCCGCCACAGGAGACACCGAGGGGTGAATATGCCCTTTACAAAGACTCTCAGAGATGTATTCTTTCATGGCGGCTCGCTCAGGACCAGGTTATTCAAATGGGCCTTCGGCAATTTAGCACCGGGAATAAGGGTACCGTCTCACAGTGGCACTTTGGTCTCTACGACGGGACGATCCGTGATGTTCCAGCGATATACTTACGATCTCGCTGTGTCTGACACTCTACTGCGATCAGGGACCCCGCTGAGAATCGTACATCGTAGCAGATTGTTTGAAACTTTCTTTCGTTGTCAAGTGTCCCGCTGTGGCGGCATGATCGCATCGTGTAACAAAGGTGTGCACGATATTCTCCACCTCCTCTGCTGATTCTACATCGCAAATACGTCATGAAATTATCGCTCCAGCGCCGTGCATTGCGAAGTGTGACAGCAGTCTACGACGCTGGAGCGATAATAGAGCGACGCTGGAGCGTCACGGATCATGCCGTCGTAGCGACCAAACTACCACTGTGAGACGGTACCTTAAGGTCAACAATACAATCAAATGCACTGTGTGGTGGTAAAATCTCACCCTCTTTTTCGGAGAACACATCCTCAAAGTTCTTCACGTACTTCGGAATACCCTCCAGACTGACAGATGAAATAGACATAGTAGTAAGACAATTTTCAGAACAATTAGGTTCCCACTTAACAATATCACGGGACCCCTAGTCAATAATCGGGTTATGCAGTAATAACCAAGGAAACCCTAACACCAGACCAGCAGGAAGATTATCCAAGATTATCCACATGACATACGCTCCTGGTGTAGAGCCCCCACCTTGAGGATGAAGTCTTGGTGACGGGTGTAGAATCAATGGCCACAATCTTTATGGGGGTCTCCAGACTAACTGTCCCTCACTTACAGGTGGCCACCAGTTTAGAATCAATGAGTTTCAGGGATGACCCACAGTCCACAAAAGACGAATTAGTAGTAAAACAGTTCTCAACACCAAGTTTCACTTTTAACAGTACTTTAAGGAATGAGGAAAAAGGTACCAGTTAGTCTGGGCAACCTCCTCGATAGTTACCAAGACTTAGGCATTTCCCAACACCTTGGGAGTAGGATGACAAGAGGAACAGTCCTTCTTCCAATGTCCTGGGGTACCGCAGTAAAAGCAAAGTTTACCCTCGCTTTAACGTCTCTTCTCCTGCTTGATGGTGATGGCCCCTACTTCCATGGGCTCAGAAGGTTGTGTGGGTTCCGGTTTAACGTAAGGAAAAGAGCCTCCCGATGCACGACTCCTCTCTCCCGTAGCCTCTGATCCATGCGATCGGCCTGTCATGGCCTCTTTCAGAGAGCTGGGAGGAGGATGGAGAGCCAGAGTGTCCTTTAAATGATCAGACAGTCCCCTCCGGAACTGACACCTGAGTGCTGAGTCCTTCCAAGACACCTCTGGGGACCATTGCTGAAACTCCGAACAGTACCATTCGTCAGAGAGCTTTCCTTGAGATAGACTCATAATAGTGTCCTCTGCCAATCTGACTCGGTCTGGTTCATCATAGATGAGGCCCAAAGCCTCAAAGAACTTGTCCACAGACATTCTCTCAGGGGTGGTCGGGGAGGTAAGGAAAAAGCCCAAGACTGTGAACCCTCCCTCAATTAAGATTTATTTATCCCCACCCACTGACTCTCATCCCCTGAAGATCGGGGTCTAAGGGAAAATAGTAGTTTGCAACCCTCCCTGAACATGCAGAACTTATCCTTCTTGCCAGAGAAGGTGTCAGGGAGTTTCACCTGCAGAGACACCTCAGTCACCTCACCAGACTTACTGACAGAGGGAGTCCCCTGGGCTATCTTAACTGGGAAGTAACCAAAGCTCTGTGCTCCACAGATAACCCCTGCATCATCTGAGTAAGGTTAGCCACTTGGTCCGCCAGAGTACACAGCGGATCCATACCAGAGAAAAGAAAAAAAAGTGCAAAATCCTCTTTAAATTCTTGGGCCAGTGATAATGTAATGCAACTGCAAGGCCGTTGCATGAAACCTCCACCAGGGGACGCAGGTAAGGGCAACAAGGTAGCACTCACCTTGCAGTACCACAGTGCAAAGCGCAGAGTGCCACTAGGAGACGGCAGAGTAGTCAGACAGGCCGTTCAGCAACAAACAGGAAGACAAAGTACCAGAGGTCACAGCAATGCACATGGTCAGACACAAGCCAAAAATCGGAACCAGACGGGAGCACGGGATCCAAAACGTGAGACAGAAGACGTAGTTGGGGTACGAGCCAGAGAGTCAAAGCCAGACGGGTAACATAGTAACAGAGACGGAAAGCAAGAGACATGGTTCAGAATTCAAGCCGAGTCATATATTGTAGGAAACCACCAAACACACACTAAGTCAGGGATAGGGAACAGGTCAGGGACAAATACGAGTTGTCAGCGGCAGAAGGATCACTAGGGTATACAATTCAGGTGCTAAAGCCAGAGACGGGAACTATCACTGACAAATGCTAATGCTACTACGTGGCTGGGCAATATACTACATCGTTGGGCAATATACTACGTGGACATGCATATTCTAGAATACCCGATGTGTTAGAATCGGGCCACCATCTAGTCTATATATATAATCGTCTAAGGAGCACTTCCGTCTGTTTGTCTGTCTGTCTGTCTGTCACGGAAATTCCAAGTTACTGATTGGTAGCGGCCACGACCAATCAGTCACGGGCACAGTCCGGCCGCGAAATGGCCACTCCCTACTCTCCTGCAGTCAGTGCCCCCTCCAAAGCGTTTTAGCAGTCCGTTAAACCGACTGCGTTACACCGCGGCATAATGCGGTGTAACGCAGTCTGTTAACGCTGCTATTAACACTGTGTGACAAACTTTTTACTATTGATGCTGCCTATGCAGCATCAATAGTAAAAAGATATAATGTTAAAAATAAATAAAAAAATAAAAATGGTGCTATTCTCACCTTCCGACGTCCACCGATGCGCGCGAGCGGCGAGGCTGCCGCCAGCTTCCGTTCCCAGAGATGCATCACGAAATTACCCAGATGACTTAGCGGTCTCGCGAGCTATATACTATGTGGCTGTTATATACTACGTGCCTGTGCTATATACTATGTGGCTGCTATATACTACGTGGCTGTGCTATATACTATGTGGCTGCTATATACTATGTGGCTGCTATATACTATGTGTCTGCAGTTCAGCACGGTGGCGCAGTGGTTAGCATAGCAGCCTTGCAGCGCTGGAGTCCTGGGTTCAAACCCCACCAAGGACAACATCTGCAAAGAGTTTGTATGTTCTTTCGGTGTTTGCGTGGGTTTCCTCCAGGTACTCCGGTTTCCTCCCACATTCCAAAGACATACTGATAGGGAATTTAGATTGTGAGCCCCAACGGGGACAGCGATGATAATGTGTGAAACCTGTAAAGCGCTGCGGAATATGTTAGCGCTATATAAAATAAAGATTATTATTATTATACACTACGTGGCTGTGCTATACACTATGTGGCTGAGCTATATACTAAGTGGCTGTACTATATCCTGCACCCCGAACCCCCGACATCCAGCGCCCCGAACCCCCGACATTCTGCAACCAATCAGCGACAGACGCAGTCCAGCCGTGAATTGACGCTGGATTTAAACCACGCTCCACTGATTGGTCGCGCCTGGCCGTCCGCGACCAATCAGAGATATTGGCACGGGATTTAAACACCGCTTCAGTGATTGGTTGCGCACGGCCGGCCGCGACCAATCAGCGATATTGGCGCCGTATTTAAACACTGCTTCGGTCATTGGTCGTGCCCGGCCGGCCGCAACCAATCAGCGACAGGCGCAGTCTGGCCGCGAATTGGCGCCAGATTTGAACCACACTTCGCTGATCGGCCAGCTGGGCGTGACCAATCAGCGATATTGGCGCGGAATTTAACCCCCACTCACAGCGCGACGTACATACATACATACATACATATTCTAGAATACCCGATGCGTTAGAGTCGGGCCACCATCTAGTATACTATACTCTTTGTTCTAATCCGCAATGATGTTTTAAAATGTCACAGCATGACAGAGCTGCTGCACATATTGTCACATTGTACAGCTGCAGAGTGTAACTGGCTGGGTGGTGGAACCAGTGTGAGGAAGCTGGAAACTGGAGGGGCGTGACTAGGAGCCTCACCCAATTTGACCACGCATATGCAGCGGCTAACGATACCGAGATCTGAGGAGAGACAAGGGAGGTGATCCAGGTGCTACTCCAGGACAGACCTTGGGTAGATGGCAGCTGACCCCTAGGAATGGGTAGATGGAGCGGCCCAAGGGAATGTCCAACAGATACAGGCAGCCAGAGTAAGATGACAGGAACCGCAGATACAGACAGGACCAGCTGACAGAGATGAGCACTGGCAAGTGCAACTGGACCGGCTGCTGTTGAGATGAGCCCTGACAGGTGCAACTGGACCGGCTGCCGTTGAGATGAGCGTCACTGGCAGGTACAGCAGGCTGAGATACAAGCGCTGGAACCTGAGAACTCACAAGAGTGTCAGGAAAACAAACTCACAACATTGTACAGGCACCTCCATGTTAAAGAATAAGTGTCCTCCAGCTATTGGCAAGGGACACTTTAGAGAAACACACATGGCCCCTTTTAAAAAGGAAATTTGCACGTGCCCTAAGAACAGTGCCCGGGAACCTACGTGTGGCGCATGTATCCCGGACAGCAGCATACCCAAAAGGAGCAGGACGGGGGCCGCGGTGGTGAGTACGCTGGTGTCTCTTCAGGGAGAGAGGGACTGCACGCAGAGACGCAGGCACTACACAGAGACAAGGACACTGCTGTCAGACACAGCCAGACTCCCTACAGAGAAGCCAGACATAATTTATTATGTCTACCTTCTCAATCCCTGTGTAAACAGCACCAAACACTGTTTATACAGATTAGGAAGCACTGATGGCGGTTTCGCTTCATGACCCAGTGATTATGTGATTTCTTGTAGGAACAAAACATGATCTGCTTTGTCTTACCAATCCCAGTCAGCTCTGCTGTGCAGAGAAGAGACTGATTTTCTCCTGTAACTTGGGCCAACATACCAGTCCCACTTACAGGGGAAATCAGCAATAGAATAAATGTGTTAATGTTTTTAAATCCCCCCAATGGTCTTAGAAGACATTATTGGGGGAGGGGCACACATCCCTCGTTCCTTGCTACTGACAGTTTACCAGCAATGTTCTGGTTGATCATTGACTGTAGTGGTGACCTCAGTGGTATCGGCACAACATTGCCAGAAATTTACAAACGGAGACTGGTGGAGAACCAGGAAAACATTGGCACAAATGTAACGTAATTGGTAAGGTAATTAAAAAAATGTATGTGGTGGAATAACCTGTTAGGCTCCGTTCACATTTGCGTTGTGCGCCGCTGCGTCGGCGACGCAACGCACAACGCAAACAAAAACGCAACAAAATGCACGCAAAAACACTGCGTTTTGCGATGCATGCGTCGTTTTTTGCCGAAATTTGGACGCAAGAAAAATGCAACTTGTTGCGTTTTCTTGGCCCGACGCTTGCGGCAAAAAAAACACATGCGTCGCACAACGCATCACAAAAAGACGCATGCGTCCCCCATGTTAAATATAGGGGCGCATGACGCATGCGTCGCCCGACGCAAACCCGACGCAAACATGCATAACGCTAATGTGAACGTAGCCTTACTACCTAACACGTAACACTTTCTTGCTGCCATAGACATTGGACGGCCTCTGTTGATAATACACATTCCTTTGTCTCCTAAGGCAGAAAGATAGTGGCATATTTTAGTTAATGGTTCAAAGAAGATATAGTATGCGTCAGACTACGTGTCTCAATTAATTTCCATATGGGGTCATATGTGGTGCCCGATCTCCACCTTTTGGTAGCCAGAAACAAAATAGATATCTGCCTCTCTTCTGTTAACTCTTTATTTAACCAGTAAACTGACAATTTATATTTATATTAAAAATGTAAGTACTTAAATATATATACAAAAAACACAATTATACCCTAAAATAATCTAAAGCCACACCTGTAAAGCTTGTAACTTTTCAAGGAGACGGCAGTCTGTGTGTCTTGCATGTTACTGACATCTCCTTAGGCAAATATACATGCAGCTATTTAGGTACAGTATAATATGAGCTATATATGTTCTTCCTGTAGAGGGTTGTTGGGTGTAAACCTGCAAGGTTGTAGAGGAAATTACTCGTATTGTTTTAGTATTTAGTTTATGGGAAGGGTATTTAAAAAAAAAAAAGTCAATGAAATAAAAAAATAAAATGATCTAAAGGGTTGTACCCGAAAATATAAGGGAAGTTTTATTCAGGAGTAGGTCACTATGGATGTGTTTCGGGGTGTGATCCCCTCTCTCATATAAGTAGAACATAATCTACTTATTTAATAAAGGGGATTTATACCCCAAAACGTGTCCATAGTGATCTAATAAAAGCTGCATTTATGACATCTACAGCTGAATAATTCCTCAATTTTACGAGTGTTTAGTTTTTTTTAACTTTATTAATAGGTCTTCTCATTTGCTGGAGACGTAAGGAAGTTCTCTGATCTATAATACATGTATTTCCCAAATCAGGTGAGCACCTGAGCTGCTATATCCTATCACCCAACTTCAACGTACATACAGTCCTATTGTGCTTTCTGCTTGATTTTTATTTTCATAAAAAAAGAAAATGGCTAACAGACTGTGGGATAATAGGGTGTATGAAAACAATGTGTGTCCAGGAAACAACCAACCATTTATATTAAAACTTTATTAGTAAAAATTAAAATAACCTTGTATGTAAAAAAAAAAAAGCAAAACAAAATTTACAATGTAATAATATTGATCCAAATATACAAGTAATACATTTAATCAGATCAAGATAATTAATCGTATAGATTTTCATAAGAACTATATTTTCCCCAATACCGATAAAGGGAATTCGGAACAGCAATATTATGTGAGAACTAGTCAAACAATTTATGAAGACCCTATATAGGCCCCTCAAAAAACTGATCCCTACCTAACCCTAAATCAGGCATAGCACTATACCTGATGAAGAGACCTGAGTATAAAGCTTGCAATTTGTTACCGTCTTTTCACTTAGCCATTAAAAGGTATCAACCACTGAGGACCCTCAAATTTTAATATTTTTCTATCTGCTAGCTATGACGGTACCTAGATATATTTTTCCTGTACCTCACCCTAATAGAATAGTGATAATGGTGCCCCCACTCAGCGACGATTGTCCCTAATATATCCCTAATTCTTGCCCTATTATTGAGCATATAACAAAGTAGTACATATATAACCATCTAGAGCACTTACAGTATGTAACACTTGGCAAGAATCCCCATATGCTTGATTGGAAAATCTAGTCCTCGTCAATGTTTCCACAGCCAAAGTCTTAGTCTTGTTGTGTGTCCCCCTAAAGAGTATTTAGGGTGCACCAGGAGACAGATTTCCTTTCCAGGCTCTGTCACCCATAGCGTGAAGGAAGGGGTGTAAATGGCTTTTTTTTTTTGTCATACATTGAGGTACTCCGCGTGTGTTGATGTTTCTTGGTAGGAGACGTTAATGTAATGGCTGATTGGAAAGGTTTATTGATGTGCAGTGAGTTAATGTATGGCTTTGGAACACACAACACTGGTGATCTAAATTGCTTAAAGAATAAAACTTTGTTTTTTATCAATTGTAAGTCAATCATTGGCCAAACAAATATCTTTTCATGTACTGTCCAGGTCTAGTATTAGTCTAGTAGGGAGAAATGTGGTGCAAATGAATTAACGCTTACACCCTGCTTGAGTCTGCAGACTGCATAGACTTTACTAACCTTTCCTGTATTGTTCCTTTACATAAAAGCACAGAAATTATTAAGGCATTTTTCCTTTTTGCAAGTAAAGATTCATTACTACAATGCTAATTCACAGTGCTCATGGCCGTGTATGACAGATGATAAGATATAGCTGGTTTCGGTCTCGGTGTTTCAGGCTGTCATCACTGTCAGGCTGATGACTTTATGATATGTAGAACTTACAGCTGAGTAGCGATCACTAGGGCGTACGCCATCATTCCTCCCATTTCCCTGTACAAATGTAATATTGCGCTGTGGACATTTTATGGTTCGCTGCCATTTGAATTGTTAACATGATTTACAAGCAGAGAGCTTTACTGGAAGAACATCAGTGTTGTGTTTTATCCAGTACAGTAGTCTGACCATGTGAATTCATCTGCTGGGATTTTGGTGATCAGTTAATTTGTTCAGTGATCATTCTAAATCAGAGGTCCCCAACGTTTCTGACCTTGAGAGCCACATTCAGCTCTGAGAGAGGGTCGGGAGCCACTTCCAGCCTTGAGAGAGGGTCGCGAGCCGCATTCAGCTCCTGCCCCTCTCACAATAGTGGCAACCAAAGCCCCCATTGCAGGCAACAAAAGCTTTTCCACAAAAACCACGCCAAAGCAGTATACAAAGATCCAGGGGTTCCCACAATACCCCCATTCAGTATTCTCCTATAAAGCACTCCCAAGACACTGTCACATCCAGCGTACCATAATTATATCATCTCAAAACCCCTAAGACCAGCATATGTGCATCCAAATCTGCTCTTCTGTGCAGGGCTGCTCACAAAATTCACCATTTTTCAGATTTGCTCTTCATACCTGTTTGCTAGAACTGGAGCTAATTCACCAAGCTGACAGACAGCTGCGAGCCACAATTCATGGGACCGTGAGCCACATGTGGCTCCCGAGCTACAGGTTGGGGACCCCTGTTCTAAATGACAGATGCACCCTGTGGGACTCTCTATAGCCCAAAACTCATATTTATAAAACAATTTGCCACAAATGTAGTTTTTAGTGAAAAAAGGTTGAAAAGCATATGCGAATTTAGTGAAAATATTGTATTGTAGTGCACGTTAAACAATACTTAATCATGAAGTTGTAAGGCATTGCAGCAAAATACAATATATCCAAAGGCTGCTCTGCTGCCCACGCTTGTGTTTTCAGTGGAAGAAGAGAGTTGAGCTGGAGTGTTTCCTGTCCTAACAATGGACTGGGCATGTTAACATCCAACATGTCTTGTCTATCTTTGCCTCCACTATCTATAAGAGGTGAATTAGGAGACTAAAGGTACCGTCACATTAAGTGACGCTGCAGCGATATAGACAACGATGCCGATCGCTGCAGCGTCGCTGTTTAGTCGTTGTGTGGTCGCTGGAGAGCTGTCACACAGACAGCTCTCCAGCGACCAACGATGCCGAAGTCCCGGGGTAAACAGGGTAAACATCGGGTTACTAAGCGCAGGGCCGCGCTTAGTAACCCGATGTTTACCCTGGTTACCATTGTAAATGTAAAAAAAAAAAACACTACATACTTACATTCCGGTGTCTGTCGCGTCCCCCGGCGTCAGCTTCCCTGCACTGTGTAAGCGCCGGCCGTAAAGCAGAGCGGTGACGTCACCGCTGTGCTCTGCTTTACGGCCGTCCGGCGCTGACACAGGATGCAGGGAAGCTGACGCTGAAGGACGCGACAGACACCGGAATGTAAGTATGTAGTGTTTTGTTTTTTTACATTTACAATGGTAACCAGGGTAAACATCGGGTTACTAAGCGCGGCCCTGCGCTTAGTAACCCGATGTTTACCCTGGTTACAAGTGAAGACATCGCTGGATCGGCGTCACACACGCCGATTCAGCGTTGTCAGCGGGTGATCCAGCGACGAAATAAAGTTCTGGCCTTCTAGCTCCGACCAGCGATGTCACAGCAGGATCCTGATCGCTGCTGCATGTCAAACACAACGATATCGCTATCCAGGACGCTGCAACGTCACGGGTGATGGATCGCTATCGTTCTAAAGTTGCTCAGTGTGAAGGTACCTTTAGAAACACTTTGTATGACTTTCATGACTTGCATACGAGCACCCTGACCTGTATCTGGTTGTTAATAACATGTAAGGTGGTAGCCTGCAATGATGATGACTTTTTGCACTGTTGCACTGGGCATTGTGATGGTGACTAACAGGTCGGAGGTCAGTTGCTGGAATATGCAGATGCCTGTGTAGCCACATAATTCCTTATCAGGGAGGAGCATATATGAATAACATACAGTAGTTTGCTAAAGTTTTTGTCAGGTGTGGAAAAAGAATGCTGCCAAGTAAAAATGGTTTTAGAAATATTAGTATTAACACTTTATTTCATCAACATCAATTCTTCTAGGTTCACTTTCACACAGTTTTTGGAGGAACTCAGCACTGAAGTTATTTCAAACCTCTTGGAGAACTAACCACAGATCTTCTGTGAATGTAGGCATGCACACATCCTTCTTTCTTTTCATATAAGATCAGGGCTCTGTGGGGACCATATCATCACATCAGAAAAATACTTGTTCTTTTTTTTTACACAGAAGAAAGTTGTTCTTAATGACACTGACTGTATGATAGGGGTCATTAGCTCCAAATTTATTCTGCAACAGGACAATCAGACACATCCCTAATGATATTACCGTATTTTGCAGATTCTAAGACGCACCGGATTTTAAGATGCACCCCAAATTTTGAGGAGAAAAATAGAAAAAAAACTTTTTTTTTAATAAAATGGTGGTGCTTCTTTTTATCCATGCATCTTAATGCTTACCGAGGTTGGTGGCTACGGTGAAGCGGTGTCCCAAGGTCACTGCTGGAAGAGGCAAGCGGTGTTCGGTGATGCAGGGGCTGAGATCTCATCTCCCTAGATCTTGGTGCTGAGATCTCCATCTGCGCATGTGCCAACCCCCAGCAGCTATTTTCTTGGAGTCCACTGCATTGGAAACCATCTAACTGCGGGGGCTTTGGGCTTTTGCAACATGTCGGCAGAGCCCCCACAGCATCGAACACCCGCAGTGGCGTGCCACACATCCGAACACCCCCTCATCTCAGCCTGCGGCCTGTAGAAACGCTTCACTCTTGCCTCCTCCAGCAGCAACCCTGGGACCCTGCTCCAACACGGCCGGTAAGGTATATCCGCATTATAAGACGCACCCCCCATTTCCTCCAAAATTTTGGGAGAAAAAAGTGCGTCTTATAATCTGAAAAATACGGTATATAATGGATACAGTATCTCCTTGTATGTCAGAGCATTTAGGACACCAAGAAATAGGCAATGTTGAGGACCATAGACGCAGTGGCCATACAATGAAACTTAGTGCAGCCAAGGAAAGACATATTGTTTACTTCAATTCAAAATCGGAAATTGACCAGCACTGCCATCAGCTCAGATCTGGCAGCATCTTGTGGGACCCATGCTGCACCGATCTACAGTTCAGAGAAGTCTGGCCATAAGTGGTCTTCATGGAGGAATTGCAACCAAAATGCTATATCTTTGACATGGAAACCAAATTACTCAACTATGCATGAAAACACAGGAACTTGAGTGCAGAAAAATGGCAGCAGGTGTTCTGGACTAATAAGGCTGGTTTCACACTTGCGTTTCAAAACGCATTCATTTAAAAAAAAAACGCATGGTGAAAAAACGCATGTAAACGCGTGCAAACGCTACGTTTTTTTGACGCATGCGTTTTTGCATGTGGTGAAAAAAACGCGGCGTTTTGACGCGTTTACATGCGTTTTTCATGCGTTTGCGTTTTTTAAACGCATGCTGAGAAATGTGTGAAATGTGCCAATCATCAAAATAAAGTAAAAAACCCACTATAAACAGAAATAGTTAGGGTTAGGGTTAGGGGAAGGGATCATAACCCTAACCCTAAAGGGATCCTAACCCTAAGCCTAAAGGGATCCTAACCCTAAAGGGATTAGGGTTAGGGGTAGGGATCATAACCCTAACCCTAAAGGGATCCTAACCCTAACCCTAAGCCTAAAGGGATTAGGGTTAGGGTTAGGATCCCTTTAGGCGTAGGGTTAGGATCCCTTCAGGGTTAGGGTTAGGATTAGGGGTAGGGTTAGGGATAGGGTTAGGATTAGGATCCCTTTAGGGGTAGGGTTAGGGATAGGGTTAGGATCCCTTTAGGGTTAGGGTTAGGATCCCTTTATCACCTTTATGGTGGGGGGTGGCATATCAGTGTGTTTTCTGGTTTTTTTTTTATAAAAAGGCATGCGTTTTTAACGCAAACAAACGCATGTGCTTAAAAATGCATGCGTTTACATAGACATCAATAGGTTTTTTTGCCGCGAAAAAACGCATGCGTTTTTTGCGGCAAAAAAAACGCCGCAAAAATTACTACATGTTGCATTTCTGCAACACAACGCATGCAGAGAAAAAACGCATGCGTTGCAAAAACGCGTCAAAACGCATGCAAAAAACGCATGCGTTTTTAATGTTAAATATAGGGGGAAAATGCATGCGTTTTTTGGCGCTTTTTACCGCAAAAACGCAAATGTGAAACCAGCCTAAGTCAAAATGTGAAATATTTAGCTGTAACAGAAGGTAGATTGTTCACCAAGGGGCTGAAGAGCGATACAATAATCAATGTCTGCAAGCAACAGTGAAGCATGATGGAGGTACTCTGCAAGGTTGGGGCTGTATTTCAACAAATGGAGTTGGGGAATTGGTTAGGATTAAAGGGAACCTGTCACCCCGAAAATCGCGGGTGAGGTAAGCCCACCGGCATCAGGGGCTTATCTGCAGCATTCTGTAATGCTGTAGATAAGCCCCCGATGTTACCTGAGAAAGGAGAAAAAGACGTTATATGATACTCACCCAGGGGCGGTCCCGCTGCTGGTCAGGTCAGATGGGCGTCTCTGGTCCGCTGCGGCGCCTCCCATCTTCATTACAAGACGTCCTCTTCTGATCTTCAGCCACAGCTCCGGCGCAGGCGTACTTTGCTCTGCCCTGTTGAGGGCAGAGGATAGTACTGCAGTGCGCAGGCGCCGGAAAGGTCAGATGCCCGGAGCCTGCGCACTGCAGTACTTTGTCTGCCCTCAACAGGGCAGAGCAAAGTACGCCTGCGCCGGAGCCGTGGCTGAAGATCAGAAGAGGACGTCTTGTAATGAAGATGGGAGCCGCCTCAGCGGACCAGAGACGCCCATCCGACCTGACCAGCAGCGGGACCGCCCCTGGGTGAGTATAATATAACGTCTTTTTCTCCTTTTTCAGGTAACATCGGGGGCTTATCTACAGCATTCCAGAATGCTGCAGATAAGCCCCTGATGCCGGTGGGCTTACCTCACCCGCGATTTTCGGGGTGACAGGTTCCCTTTAATCCTAACCAATTCCCCAACTCCATTTGTTGAAATACAGCCCCAACCTTGGGGTTGTCCACTACTTTCAATTAACCCCCCAATGTATCCCCCTGGGGCCCCTAATGAATTTCATAAATACCTTCTGTTGCCGTTTTCGCCTGTGAGCGGAGCTATGCTGGTGGCTGAGTCCGGGTCACGTGACCCCCAGGCTGCAGCCGCCGCTAATTTCCGCCGACGCCACGTCAGTTTCCAGACTCTGGAAATTGACGTGACGTCAGCAGCAGGCGTGACCCAGTCTCCACAGACAGCGGTCACTGATCAAGCTGCAGGGCTGTGCTGGGGGTGGGCGGGGCTAGGCAGGGATGTGCACGCTGTGCTGGGATGTGCGGGCGCGGTGGGTCTGCGTGGCTGCGCCGGGATGTTCGGGCGCCGGTGGTGCAGCTGCGCCGGGATGTGCAGGTGCCGGGCGGTGCAGTTGTGCCGGGATGTGCGGGTGCTGGGCGGTGTGGCTGCGCTGGGATGTGCAGGTGCCGGGCGATGCTGGGGTCTTCGGGTGTGTGCGGTGGGTTCGCTGGCCATGCTGGGGTCTGCTTCGGGCGGGGGGGTCATTGGTGTGTGTCTCTGTGTGCAGGCATCGTCTCATGGGACTACAAGTCCCACCGGGCTCTGCTTGCTACAGTGACAGTGAGTGACACATTAGCCAATGATGGGACAGTAGTAGTCCCATCATCCGGCTAATGTGTTGAATGTAAAAAAAAAAACACATACACATATACAGTGCATACAACATACACCATGCGACATGTGACGTGCAATATGTGACATGCAACATGCTACATGCGACGTGCAGCATGTGACATGCGACGTGCAGCATGCGACATGCGACGTGCAGCATGCGACATGTGCCGTGTGATATGCAACATGCAGCATGCGACGTGCAACATGCGATATGCAACATGCGACGTGCAACATGCGACGTGCAGCATGCGACGTGCAACATGCGACGTGCAACATGCGACGAGCAGCATGCGACGTGCAACATGCGACAAGCGATATGCAGCATGCGACGTGCAACATGCAGCATGTGACAGGCAGCATGCGACATGCGATATGTAACATGCAACGTGCGACATGCAACATGCAGCATGCGGCATGCAGCATGCGACATGCAGCATGTGATATGCGGCATGCGCCGTGCAACATGCGATATGCAACATGCGACGTGCGACATGCAACATGCAGCATGCGATGTGCTACATGCGATGTGCAACATGCTACATGCAGCATGTGACATGCAGCATGCGACGTGCAGCATGCGACATGCAACATGCGACAAGCGATATGCAGCATGCAACGTGCAACATGCAGCATGTGACATGCAGCATGCTACATGTGACTTGCGACATGCGATATGTAACATGCAGCATGCGACGTGCAACATGTGACATGCAGAATGTGACATGCAACATGCGATGTGCAACATGCAGCATGCGACATGCAGCAATATACTTCCTGATCCGCAGATATCCAATTAAAATGAGTGTCCCACGACGATCTCCTGTGGAGAGCAGCAGCATCAGCTGATGTGACCGCTCTCTAGGGGCTCCAGGAATACAATGATGGAAGGTATCCTTCCACAATGTATTCGCCACAATGTATTCCTACGCCCCTGTGAGAAAATAGTCCCTAGTCTCACTTCTTGCACTGTTGTGTGAGAAAGTCCCCACGCAGCAATGGCAGACCAGTGAACTAAGGTAACCTCTCAGTGATGCACTGCAGGAGCCATTGTCTCCTGTCAGTGTGTCACTGGAGGGTCTATAGAGCGGTGACATCACCCGATCACACTGTTCTATAGGGGAGATCGTCGTGGGACACTTGTTATTAATTGGACTGCGTCAGACAGGGAGTATGCGGTTTATTATTTTAAATTTTATGCAGGCGATCGAGTATGGTAAGTATGGTTAAATTAAGAATATTAAAATACTTTTTTCTGGCTGGGTTTATTTTTTTTAACTTTTTCACTTTCACTACTCTAGGATTAATAATGGATAGGCATCTTACTGACGCCTCTTCATTATTAACTGGGCTTAATGTCACCTTACAATAGCAAGGTGACATTAACCCCTTATTACCCCATATCCCACCGCTACAGGGGAGTGGGAATCTTACAGATGCGCCATTTCTGGGGCGGCTGTGGGCTGGTATTTGTAGCCGGGGGGCCCAATATCCATGGTCCCTCTCTGGGCTATGAATATCAGCCCGCAGCTGTCTGCGTAGCCTTTCTGGCTATAAAATATAAGGGGACCCCACGTCATTTTTTGGGGGGTCCCCCTAGTTTACTAGCCAGTAACGGCTACGCAGACAGCTGCATGCTGATATTCATAGCCTAGCGAGGGGCCATGGGTATTAACCCCTTCCCAGGCTACAAATATTGGCCCTGGCCATCAGCTTTCCCCCTCTGGCACAGAAAATTGCGCGGAAGCCCATGCCATTTTCTTTTTCCATTTTTTTTCCAACTGAAACATTAACATTCATATTCATTAACCCCTTTCTGCCAGCTGACGGAATAGTACATCAGCTGGCAGTATCCCCCGCTTTGAGGTGTACTCCGGCGGTGATCCCACTTCAAAGCCGCAACATGTCAGCTGTTTTCAATAAAAAAAGGATTAACCTGATCGCTAAACGGCATAGCGAGAAAAAAAATCAAAAGCAAAAATTAATGTTTTTTCTGTTCCCGCGACATTGCATTAAAATGCAATAACGGGCGATCAAAAGAACGTATCTGCACATCTGTGTGACAGCTGTCCAGCGACCACACAGCGACGCTGCAGTGATCGGCATCGTTGTCTATATCGCTGCAGCGTTGCTTAATGTGACGGTACCCAATGTCTGTAATAGTGACTGTACATAGGGTGTGTTAAGCTTTGTTTATTGGTGTGTGCTGATATGCTAATAGTGCTACGTTGATCCCATCACCATTGTTTACCTTATCTTGATGTTGGACTAAAGGACATTAATTCTAAAAATAGCTTACATGCTTAGGGTATAAAAAGACTCAGAGATCACATCCTGGGAGACTGTAGTAACACAGAGCTACGAGCAGGACATTCTGCAAACCACCCAACAGACAAGAGAAAGGACTGCAGCCAATTCATCATGGCACCATCACGAGAGACACTGATCTATAGGAAGCAACCTAGGGGTTTTTGGCTCCGGTTGGAAGGACACAGATCTGATCAAGTGACCATCTCAGAACCATGGATATGTTTGGAGAAAGCCAGGTTTCGGACCCGCTGGTCACCTGGTTCCATGGAGATGGTCAGATAAGCCAAGTGGTGACTCTCGTGTCAACTGGCTTTGGACCTTGTATGGACTCTATGGACAGTTCTTAGTCATCTCCCTACGCTTGCCGTTACCTCTTATCTGTGTGTGTATCACAGGTGGAATAGCAACCCTGGGAGCTCTGACATCATGTCAACTGGCTTTTGACCTTGTACGGACTCTATGGACTGTTCTGTCATCTTCCTACGCTTGTCGCTATCTCTTCTCGGTGTGTATATCACAGGTGGAATAGCGACCCTGGGAGCTCTGATATAAATCTACCATTATCCCGTCGAGACAACGGAAGAGTAAGACCCTGTCATGTGCACTATGTTGGGGTAATTGCTGAGATTGTTCTGTTTGCTACTGTGTGTTGTGGTTCAATAAAGTATTGCCACACTGTTTTGCCTTAACCCTATGTTATCTGTGTAGTGTATTGCCCACCGGGAGATAGAGCGAGCGTTCAGTGGTATGAGCCCTGGTCAATGAAGTCTTGCTTAAGACGGCCGAGCCAGCGGACGAGAGCACCCACTGACCCCGTTTCTCCACAATGACTATGTATGTAAACCTAGATAAAGATACAGTTGTGGCGAAAAGTATTGACACCCCTGCAATTCTGACAGATAATACTCAGTTTCTTCCTGAAAATGATTGCAATCACAAATTCTTTGGTATTATTATCTTCATTTAATTTGTCTTAAATGAAAAAAACACAAAAGAGAATGAAGCAAAAAGCAAAACATTGATCATTTCACACAAAACTCCAAAAATGGGACAGACAAAAGTATTGGCACCCTCAGCCTAATACTTGGTTGCAACCTTTAGCCAAAATAACTGCGAACAACCGCTTACGGTAACCATCAATGGGTTTCCTACAATGCTCTGCTGGAATTTTAGACCATTCTTCTTTGGCAAACTGCTCCAGGTCCCTGATATTTGAAGGGTGCCTTCTCCAAACTGCCATTTTTAGATCTCTCCACAGGTGTTCTATGGGATTCAGGTCTGGACTCATTGCTGGCCACCTTAGAAGTCTCCAGTGCTTTCTCTCAAACCATTTTCTAGTGCTTTTTGAAGTGTGTTTTGGGTCATTGTCCTGCTGGAAGACCCATGACCTCTGAGGGAGACCCAGCTTTCTCACACCGGGCCCTACATTATGCTGCAAAATTTGTTTGTAATCTTCAGACTTCATAATGCCATGCACACGGCCAAGCAGTCCAGCGCCAGAAGCAGCAAGGCTACCCCAAAACATCAGGGAACCTCCGCCATGTTTGACTGTAGGGACCGTGTTCTTTTCTTTGAATGCCTCTTTTTTTCTCCTGTAAACTCTATGTTGATGCCTTTGCCAAAAAAGCTCTACTTTTGTTTCATCTGACCAGAGAACATTCTTTCAAAACCTTTTCGGCTTTTTCAGGTAAGTTTTGGCAAAGTCCAGCCTGTCTTTTTTATGTCTCGGGGTAAGAAGTGGGGTCTTCCTGGGTCTCCTACCATACAGTCCCATTTCATTCAGACGCCGACGGATAGTAGGGGTTTACACTGTTGTACCCTCGGACTGCAGAGCAGCTTGAACTTGTTTGGATGTTAGTCGAGGTTCTTTATCCAACATCCGCACAATCTTGTGTTGAAATTTCTTGTCAATTTTTCTTTTCCATCCACATCTAGGGAGGTTAGCCACAGTGCCATGGGCTTTAAACTTCTTGATGACACTGCGCACGGTAGACACAGGAACATTCAGGTCTTTGGAGATGGGCTTGTAGCCTTGAGATTGTTAATGCTTCCTCACAATTTGGTTTCTCAAGTCCTCAGACAGTTCTTTGGTCTTTCTTTTCTCCATGCTCAATGTGGTACACACAAGGACACAGGACAGAGGTTGAGTCAACTTTAATCCTTGTCAACTGGCTGCAAGTGTGATTTAGTTATTGCCAACACCTGTTAGGTGCCACAGGTAAGTTACAGGTGCTGTTAATTACACAAATTAGAGAAGCATCACATGATTTTTCGAACAGTGTCAATACTTTTGTCCACCCCCGTTTTTATGTTTGGTGTGGAATTATATCCAATTTGGCTTTATTATTATTATTATTATTATTCATTTTTATAGCGCCATTTATTCCATGGCGCTTTACATGTGAATGGGGCAAATATAGACAAGTACAATAAATATGAGTAAAACAAGGCACACACAAGTACAGGAGGAGAGAGGACCCTGCCCTCGAGGGCTCACAGTCTACAGGGGATGGGTGAGGATACACTAGGTGAGGGTAGAGCTGGTCATGTGGCGCTTCAGTAGACTGGGGATCACTGCAGGCTGTAGGCTTGTCAGAAGAGGTGGGTCTTCAGGTTCCTTTTGAAGGTTTCCATGGTAGGTGAGAGCCTGATGTGTTGGGGTAGAGAGTTCCAGAGTATGGGGGAAGCACGGGAGAAGTCTTGGATGCGGTTGTGGTAGAAAGAGATGAGAGAGGAGTAGAGTAGGAAATCATGAGATGATCGAAGGTTGCGTGTAGGTAGGTAGCGGGAGACCATGTCACAGATGTATGGAGGAGTCAGATTGTGAATGGCTTTATATGTCATTGTTAGTGTTTTGAACTGTAGCCTCTGGGCAATAGGAAGCCAGTGAAGGGCTTTAGGACTTATTAAAGGAAGATAATAATAACACAGAATTTGTGTTTGCAATCATTTTCAGGAAGAAACTGAGTATTATATGACAGAATTGCAGGGGTGTCAATATTTTTGGCCACAACTGTATATAGTTGTACCACCATCGATAAACAAGGTGATATACATTAATGCTGTGAAAACAAACAATATAGAGAGATGGATACCTCTTAAGCTAAAAAAATAAAAGTAAAATGTCCTAAAGACAGAATGATAAGCAGTCATAATCAAGAGGGATATATATACACTGCTCACAAAAATTAAATGGAACACTTAAACAACATAATATAACTCAAAGTTATATCAGCCAGCCACTTTCTGCAACTTACAATGTGTTGTTTCATGCACAGGGCCTGAGGTTTGGTTTAGTCTCCCCCCCAAAAAAAGTGAGATTCAAATTATCACAAAGCGGATATACTGCAGTCCTGTTAGTTTGTGGTATATCAGCCAGCCACTTTCTGCCACTTACATTGTGTTGGTTTATGCACAGGGCCTGAGGTTTGGTTTAGTCTCCCCCAAAAAAAGTGAGATTCAAATTATCACAAAGCGGATATACTGCAGTCCTGTTAGTTTGTGGTATATCAGCCAGCCACTTTCTGCCACTTACATTGTGTTGGTTTATGCACAGGGCCTGAGGTTTGGTTTAGTCTCCCCCAAAAAAAGTGAGATTCAAATTATCACAAAGTGGATATACTGCAGTCCTGATAGTTTTTGGTATATCAGCCAGCCACTTTCTGCCACTTACATTGTGTTGTTTTTTGCACAGGGCCTGATTTTTTGTTCAGTCTCCCAAAAAAAGGGAGATTTAAAATCTCAACACGTTTATATACACCTTCTACCTTGTTTTACAGTACCATATAACGGTTGTTATTTTGGTTAGATTTTCCAAAAAATGAGGAAGTCAGGTGGAAGAGGCCGTGGGTGGTGGTTTCGAGCTGGTACTGATGGTGGTGGTGCATTTGGTGGTAGTGGCAAAAGCACAATAGCACCGACCTAAGGCTGGAGGTGTTGAGCCAGCGTCATCGTTTGGCTACACAAGGCCTCGAAGGCTTCCTTACCTGGGAGTAGGAAAAAGGCTTTTAAAGCCGGAGCAGCAGGAAAAAGTTTTGGCTTTCCTTGCTCCTCAGCCTCTAGCTCTTTCGCCTCCTCTTCAGAAAGTTCCAAATATAAAAGCAGCGAGTCATCAGTGGATGCTCCCAGTCAGGAACAAGACGTTTCCTTGTGTCCTTCACCCAAACCAAAAGTGAAGGATGCGTCAGGCAACACTACAGGTTACTCCATGGAGCTCTTTACACATACAGTGCCTGGGTTAGAACGGGAAATTATTAACTGCCCATTACAAGATGAATCGGACATGGAGTGCACTGATGCACAGCCACAGCTAGATTATAATGCTGATTATAATTGACTCAGATCACTACATTGCCCTCACAGTGTACTGAACCAGAATCTGACCCTGATGAGACTATGGTGCCCCGTCCCGAACGCTGTAGCACCTTACACGGTGGCACAGAGGAAGGTGCACATGACATTGAAGAGGAGGTGATAGATGACCCAGTTGTTGACCCAGATTGGCAGCCATTGGGGGAAGAGGGTGCCGCTGCCAGTAGCTCAGAAGCGGAGGAGGATGATCCGCAGCAGCCATCTACATTGCAACAGCTGTCATCTGGCAGGCCCGTATCAGGCCAAAAACGTTTGTCAAAAACAAAAACAGTTTTAGGACAGCGTGGCCATCCGGTGAAAGTAGCACAGCGTGCAATGCCTGAAAAGGTATTCCATAGTAGGAAGAGTGCAGTGTGGCAATTTTTTAACCAAGATCCGAATGATCAGTCAAAAGTTATCTGTAAGAAATGCTCAAAGACCTTTAGCAGAGGGAAGAATCTTCAAAATTTAAATACAACGTGCATGCTTAGACATTTAACCAGCATGCACTTGCAAGCCTGGACTAACTACCAAACGTCCCGTACCGTTGGTGCACCTACTCAGAATGAACGTAGTCAGCAATGCTACATTGCTTCCCTCACTGTAAGCCCACCAGTTAGGACACCACCAGCAGCAAATGTGAAGGTATCGTCGCAAGGCCAAAGCAGTCAGGGAATCACAAGGTTATTGGTAGGAAACACTGTATGTAGGCCAATATCGAGAATACCATCACCAACCCTCTCTCAATCCGCCATGTCCACCACCACCACCACCGCTAGTTCCACCATATGCACCTCTCCAGTCCAGCTCACCCTACAAGAGACTCTCGTTAGGAAAAGAAAGTACTCATCCTCTCATCTGCGTACACAGGGTTTGAACGCCCACATTGCTAGACTAATCTCGTTAGAGATGATGCCTTACCGGTTGGTTGAAAGCGAAGCTTTCAAAGCCCTGATGGCCTACGCGGTACCACGCTATGACCTACCCAGTCGACACTTCTTTGCGAGAAAAGCTATCCCAGCCCTCCACCAGCATGTCAAAGACCGCATTGTCCATGCACTGAGGCAATCAGTCAGTAGAAAGGTGCACTTCACAACAGATGCATGGACCAGCAGGCATGGCCAGGGACGTTACGTGTCCATCACGGCACACTGGGTTACTGTGGTGGATGCAGGGTCCACAGGGGGCAGCCATAGTGGCACAGTTCTGCCTAGCCCACGGTCTAGGAAACAGTTGGCTGTAGGCGTTCGCCACCCCTCCTCCTCCTCCTCCTCCAAAAGCGAAAGCTCATCAACAGAGCGCAGTCGCACGACCACTCCATCCGCAGCTGCCAGTGTTACACACGAGGTGTCCCATTATCGAACAGCTAGTGGTAAGCGTCAGCAGGCTGTGTTAGAAATGAAGTGTTTGGGCGACAATAGACACACCGCGGAAGTACTGGCCGAGTGCTTGCAGCAACAAACTCAGTCATGGCTGAGGGCATCTTGAGGCAGGCAAGGTAGTCAGTGATGACGGAAAGAATTTTTTGGCTGCCATAGCCCTTTCAGAACTTAAACACATACCTTGCCTGGCTCACACCTTGAACCTGGTGGTGCAGTGCTTCCTCAAAAATTATCCGGAGTTACCAGCCCTGCTCCTGAAGGTGCGAAGACTTTGCTCGCACATCCGTCGGTCGCCCGTACACTCCAGCCGTATGCTGAACCATCAGCGATCGCTGAATCTTCCCCAGCACCACCTAATAATCGACGTTGCAACAAGGTGGAACTCCACACTGCACATGGTTCAGAGGCTGTGCGAACAGAGGCATGCTGTAATTAATTTGTGGGAAGATACACATACACGGGCAGGCAGTTGGATGGCAGACATGGAGTTGTCTAGTGTGCAGTGGTGGAAACACCAAGACCTCTGTCAAGTCCTTCAGTGTTTTGAGGAATGCACATGGCTGGTAAGTGCAGACGACGCCATTATAAGCATGAGCATCCCACTAATGCGTCTGCTGATGCAAAGTTTGATGCACATTAAGGAGCTGGCGTCTGCAGCCGAGGAGGAGGGAAGCCTTGATGACAGTCAACCATTGTCTGCTCAGGGAACTCTCCTGGACGAGGTGGCGGACGAAGAGGAGGAGGATGATGGGGATGAATATTTATGGCAGGAGGATGCTTCACAGGGGGCAATAGAAACTGGTGGCGTTGCAAGGTCAGGTACAGGGTTTTTGCGGGACACAAGTGATGTTGATTTGCAAGAAAGTGCTCCTCAACCCAGCACAAGCAGTGAATTGACACCTGGAACATTGGCCCACATGGCTGAGTATGCCTTGCGTATCCTAAAAAGGGACCCCCGCATTATCAAAATGATGACCAATGACGATTACTGGTTGGCCTGCCTCCTGGATCCACGATATAAAGGAAAATTACAAAATATCATGCCACATGAGAACCTTGAGCAAATATTGGCTACCAAACAAGCAACTCTTGTAGACAGTTAGGTTCAGGCATTCCCAGCACACAGCGGCAGTGATGGTTCTCACAAGAGCTGTAGGGGGCAACAGGGCAGAGGTGATAGAGGTGCACAAATCAGAAGTGGCGTTGGATAGAGGGGTTTTATGACCAGGTTGTGGAGGGATTTTGCAATGACCGCTGACGCGACAGGTACTGCTGCATCGATTCAAAGTGACAGGAGAAAGCATTTGTCCAGTATGGTTACGAACTACTTTTCCTCCCTTATCGATGTTCTCCCTCACAGGTCATTCCCTTTTGATTACTGGCCATCTAAAATAGACACCTGGCCTGAATTGGCAGAATATGCATTACAGGAGCTCGCTTGCCCTGCTTCTAGTGTGCTATCAAAAAGAGTCTTCAGTGCTGCTGGTTCAATACTGACCAAAAAAAGGACACATCTGGCTACCCAGAATGTTGATGATCTAACCTTCATTAAAATGAACCAATCATGGATTTCAAATTATTTTGCCCCACCTTCTCCTGCTGACACGTAGCTTGCCTGAAAAATGTCTTGCTTTTTGCCTCCTCTTACTGACTTCTCCAATTCCGCCATTTGCAGCTGCTGAATGTCTACAATAGGCCACTTTTATACCTCCTTAAATGGGCTGACTCCCCCCGCATGGCTGTGGTCACCACCTGGCGCAAGCACCAGTGCGAGTGCCGTTTGCCTGGACAGGTGGGTGCGCCCACTCTTGGGCGACGGCACTGGCACAGGGTCCCTCATAGTACAATGAAGTGTCTCCGATGGTGGTGGTGTACAACCAGCGTCAGACACACCATCGTAATATGAGGGGTCCTGTGCCAGTACCGCCGCCCACGAGAGAGTGTTTCCCCCAGCTCGAACAGTGCTCTACCACTTGCAAAACTTACCTCTCCCTGCTCCACCACTGTATAGTCTGTGCTGTTAAATCCTTCAATGGCACTGCCAATACAAATTTGTTGAAATGATAGATGATAGTTAAAATATACAGGGGCCCTGGCCTCCATTTAGACCAGTTAATACTTTGCGCCTACTACCACTGTCTGCTACTCAGCAGAAGAGCCCACCCCAGTACCTAGCTATGCCGCCTGTTTAGTCCTGTTACCAATTTTGAACTGCATTTAGCCTACTTTATTATTTGGGCCTACTAACTGTGTCTGCGCCACTCATTACAGTTGTCCTCCACTGAACAAAGCAATGGCACCTGTTTAGTCCTGTTACCAATTTTGAACTGCATTTAGCCTTCTTTTTTATTGTGGGCCTACAAACTGTGTCTGCGCCACTCATTGCAGTTGTCCTCCACTGAACAAAGCTATGCCACCTGTTTAGTCCTGTTACCAATTTTGAACTGCATTTAGCCTACTTTTTTATTTTGGGCCTACAAACTGTGTCTGCGCTACTCATTACAGTTGTCCTCCACTGAACAAAGCATTGGCGCCTGTTTAGTCCTGTTACCAATTTTGAACTGCATTTAGCCTTCTTTTTTATTGTGGGCCTACAAACTGTGTCTGCACCACTCATTGCAGTTGTCCTCCACTGAACAAAGCAATGGCGCCTGTTTAGTCCTGTTACCAATTTTGAACTGCATTTAGCCTACTTTTTTATTGTGGGCCTACAAACTGTGTCTGCGCCACTCATTACAGTTGTCCTCCACTGAACAAAGCAATGCCGACTGTTTAGTCCTGTTACCAATTTTGAACTGCATTTAGCCTACTTTATTATTTGGGCCTACCAACTGTGTCTGCCACTCATTACCGTTGTCCTCCACTGAACAAAGCAATGCCGCCTGTTTAGGCCTGTTACCAATTTTGAACTGCATTTAGCCTACTTTATTATTTTGGCCTACTAACTGTGTCTGGCTGCCACTCATTACAGTTTTCCTCAACTGAACAAAGCAATGCCGCCTGTTTCGTCCTGTTACCATTTTTGAACAGCATTTAGCCTACTTTCTTATTTGGGCCTATATCTGTGTTTCCTTCTCATCCTGCCCATTGCCCAGCCACTGCTAGATGAGTCTGCTGGTTCATTGACCCAGACCACTACATTCCCCTTGCACTCTACACAGCCAGAATCTGACCCTGCTGAAAGTCAGGTTCCCCTTCCCACATACTATACCACCTTACACGGGGACAAAGAGGAAGGTGCAGATGAAAGTGCAGGTTCCTTCATCAGGTGGGGGGAATACTCGGCGACATCACTGGCACAGGGCCCCTCATAGTACGCAAAAGTGTCTCTGGCAGTGGGAGGCGCCACCCGCCGTCAAACACACCGCCGTACTATGAGGGGCCCTGTGCCAGTGCCAAGTGCCAACGAGTGGGCCCCCCCTGCTTGCTCAGGATCACAGCACTTGCAAAGTTGAAATACTTACCTCTCCCTGCTCCACCGTAATGACATATTCCGCGTTTCCTGGGCCCACGAAAATCTTGAGCCAGCCCTACCCCCCCACAACTTTAGCCAAATGACTCCTTGTTTTCAATGCCTAACTATTATTATAAAGTAAATTAAGATTGACAAGCTTAAGAAATAAGAATTGACGTTTTTGGCATTAAAATGGACACTGTAGGTGTTTTCCTGTCCTCCACTCACTGCCGACTTTGATTCCCCATTGACTTGCATTGGGTTTCGTGTTTCGGTCGGCCCCCGACTTTTCGCAATAATCGGCCGATTTCACCCGACCCGACTTTTGACAAAGTCGGGTTTCGCGAAACCCGACTCGATCCTAAAAAAGTAAAAGTCGCTCAACTCTACTCCTCACTTCCCAGATATTACCGGCTGTTGCAAAAAGACTACACAGTGGTAGACATGACCTTGCCCCAACTTTTTGAAATGTGTTTCTGCTATCAATTTCTCAATGAGTTAAATTTTTTCAAATGAAATTATGAAATTGAAGAATGTCCAACCTTCACCTTCTGATCTGTGTTCTATGTTCTGTTGCGGGTAAAATATGGTTATCAGATATTTCCAAATCATTACATTCTTTTTTTCTTTGCATTTTATACAGCATCCCAAATTTTTTGGAATTGGGGTTTTAAATAAAATATACCGAATACAATATAATATATATCCTTAAAAAGGTATGCCCTGGACATTGTATTGTGCTTTTCTTCTGATCTTCCCCGGTTATTAAGCAGTCCATGTACAGTATAGTCAATGTGGACAAATTATTGTACCCTTCCATCCATGGTATAAATATAGCTTGGCAGTCAGTGGAGCTGCAAATATGGTGCCGTCTTTGAACCAGAGTAAAATGAAATCTTTCTTTCAATTTCATATTTCCCTACAGATACTGTCAGGCAATAGCAGATCAGACGATCACACCCACACCCTGCTCAGGTTGGCCCGCAGGACAAAGTTCCCATGTTATATAATTAATACACAACCCTTAGCTGCACCTTCCTGCCAAGTTCAAGCTAGAGGACAGGTCGTCATTTGACAGCTCAGTGCATGATTTAAATGTACGGCTACATTTTTCCATTTCACACCAGCCATCCATCAAGGTATGCGGCTCTACTGCCAATCTACTGTTCTTGTGCTGCTGCTTGTTGCCATTCATTATGTTTAGTGGTCGCTTGAAGCATAGTGACACTAGTGGTATCAAGTTTGCTTGGTGCATTGTTATAAACCCTACCATTTCTGAAAATAATAGTTGCAATGTAGACCATTGCCTCTCCGCGTCCATCCTCAAGTACCCTCACCAGGTCCTGATGTAGAGATCTCCCATAGGAAAGGACATCTTCAGCAATGCCTGGTGCACTGGAAATAATCATACGAACGTGACCTATTGGTGGTATCTGAGGATTGCAGTTCGGGAACACTGATCTGGATGGATAAAGAGTGACGCAGCCAGCAGTATGTTTACATATCTCACAATAGGGACTTGCTTTGTTAGCACATTATTGGAATATACTTCGCGCTTTGCTTTTGCAAAGATATTCAGCGTAAGGACTGGAATGTCTATAGTTTATATTTAAGTGGCATTTATCATTGGTTTCCTCTTCTTATTATTAGTTTTATACCTCATGGATGGTACACAATGTGTATCAGTTGTTTTGCACACAATGAACTTACAGGTATTGAAACTGATGTCATACACAGCATACAGATCATAAGTTCCACAACATCCGTCCTGTCCATTAGACTTGGTCAGGTAGTTTGGCTTATGTATATTGCGTGGGAGAGGTTTTTTTTTCAGAAGAAAAGTTTTTTTTTCCATTTTAAATATCTTAATTTAAATTTTTAATCTCTAATTTTTAATTTGTTATGACAAAATTCGCTGACATTTTACTGTTTTGTTTCTCATTCTCATGCTCAAATAAAAACAAAAAAAAATCAGCTATTTCAGATATGATTTTTCTCTACCGATAAAAAACAACAACAATACCATGCCTGCGTCTGGCAAACCTGTGCTGCGTGACCAATGTTACAATTATATTTATCTGCAGCTGCCTCTAGGGGGAGCTCATTGTACACAGATGTATACATCTCTAAAAAGTACAGTAGGAGTTTTATAAATCCTTATGCAGTAAGTCCCCCTAGTAGCAGATGTAGGCAGCGAGAGTTTTAGAATTTAGATAGGTTGTCACACAGGATAAATCATAATTGTCTGATCTCTTGGGTTTCCATTGAAGGGACTTCCACTAATCAGAGAATGGGGGTCGCATGTTCACTGTTTTAATGAAGCTGCAGTCACACAAATGTGGTAAAAGGAATAACCCCTTTAAATCACTGTATGAAACTAGGTAGGAGATTTGGAAATGTATTGAAGAAATAGTGAGCTGCAATTTCTATAAATATATATTATGAAATAATAAGATTTGACTTGAAGTTAATATTCTTTCGATGATAAAAATTTACTGTAATCAAACTAAGAAAAAGTACCATAAAGTTCACTGTATTTGTTATAAAATGTCAATGGTCTCGCATCATCTATACCTTAGATGTGCCACATCCTGCATCTATTAATACACACACACATATATGTATATGTACACATACACACGTGGTCACAATTGTTAGTACCCCTTGTTTAATGACAGAAAAACCCACAATGGTTACAGAAATAACGTGAATCTGACAAAAGTAATAATAAAAATTATTATTAAGACCAAAACTTTTTCTCCGCTCATGCTTAGTGGTTAGGTGAAGCCATTTATTGTCAAACTACTGTGTTTTCTCTTTTTAAATCATAATGACAACCTGAAACCTCCAAATGACCCTGATCAAAAGTTCACATACCCTGATGATTTTGGCCTGATAACATGCACAGAAGTTGACACGAATGGGTTTGGGTTATGAACTGGTGATTCAGAACCACAATGGACCTGGTGGTTAAGAGCACACAAAGTGACCTGATAGTTACTAATAACATAGGACGAGCTCTGAGACGTGGGAACTCTGCTGACCGCAATCCCTAATCCTATCACACCACACTAGAGGTAGCCGTGGAGCGCTCCTGACCAGACCTAGGCGCCTCGGGCACAGCCTGAGAAACTAGCTAGCCCTGAAGATAGAAAAATAAGCCTACCTTGCCTCAGAGAAATTCCCCAAAGGAAAAGGCAGCCCCCCACATATAATGACTGTGAGTAAAGATGAAAATACAAACACAGGGATGAAATAGATTTTAGCAAAGTGAGGCCCGACTTACTGAATAGACCGAGGATAGGAAAGATAGCTTTGCAGTCAGCACAAAAACCTACAAACAACCACGCAGAGGGCGCAAAAAGACCCTCCGCACCGACTAACGGTACAGATGTGCTTCCTCTGCGTCCCAGAGCTTCCAGCAAGCAAGACAAACCAAAATAGCCAACTGGACAGAAAAAATAGCAAACCAAGAAACACAAGCAGAACTTAGCTTATGCAGGCCACAAGGACGATCCAGGAGAGAGCAAGACCAATACTGGAACATTGACTGGAGGCCAGGAACAAAGAACTAGGTGGAGTTAAATAGAGCAGCACCTAACGACTTAACCTCGTCACCTGAGGAAGGAAACTCAGAAGCCGCATCCCCACTCACATCCACCAGAGGAAGCTTATGGACAGAACCAGCCGAAGTACCACTCATAACCACAGGAGGGAGCTTGACCACAGAATTCACAACAGGTTTGAATGACTACTAAAGGTAACATCCTCATCTGTGACCTGTTTGCTTGTAATCAGTGTGGGTGCATAAAAGCTGAGTGAATTTCTGGGATCCAGACAGACTCTGGTATCTTTCATCCAGTCACTGACATTTCTGGATTGTGAGTCATGGGGAAAGCAAAAGAATTATCAATAGATCTACGGCAAAAGGTAGTTGAACTGTATAAAACAGGAAAGGGAATCAAAAAGATATCCAAGGAATTGATAATGCCAGTCAGGAGCGCTCAAACTGTGATTAGAAATGGAAAATCAGTGGCAATGTAAAAACAAAACCATGGTCAGTTAGACCAACAAAAATGTTATCCACAGCTGACAGGAAAATTGTTCAGGATGCAAAGAAAAACCCACAAATAACATCAGGAGTCACCAGAAGAAAGCCATTACTGCACAAATGCCACAAAGTATCTCGCCTACAATACGCAAAACAGCACAGAGACAAGTCTCAAAATGTCTTGAATAAGGTCATTTGGAGTGATGAGGCCAAAATTGAACTTTTTGGCCAAAACCATAAACGTTACATTTGGAGAGAGGTCAACAAGGCCTATGATGAAAGGAACACCATTCCTACTGTAAAGCACGGAGGTGGATAGCTGATGTTTTGGGGATGTGTGAGCTACAAAGGCACAGGAAACTTGGTCAAAGTTGAAGGAAAGATGAATGCAGCACGTTATCAGCAAATACTGGATGCAAATTTGCACTCATCAACCCGGGAAGCTACGCATGGTATGTACTTGAACGTTCCAACATGACAACGATCCAAAACACAAGGCCAAGTCGACCAGTCATTAGCTACAGCAGAACAAAGTGAAGGTTCTGGAGTGGCCATCTCAGTCACCTGACCTCAATATCACTGAGCTACTCTGGGGAAATCTCAAGTGCGCAGTTCATGCTAGACAGCCCAGGAATTTGCAGGAACTGGAGGCTTTTGCCAAGAAGAGTGGGCAGCTTTACCATCTGAGAAAATAAAGAACCTCATACACAACTACCACAAAAGATGCTGTCATTTATGTTAGAGGGGGCAATACACCGTATTAGGAAATGGGGTATGTGAACTTTTGATCAGGGTCATTTGGATGTTTTGGGTTGTCATTATTATTTAAAAAGAGAAAACACAGTAGTTTGACAATAAATGGCTTCACCCAACCACTAACCACGAGTGGAGAAAAAGTTTTGGTGTTATCATTCATATTCTCTGAAAAAAAGGCCAAGAAAGTAAAAAATCTTCTGGGGTATGTAAACTTTTGAGCTCAACTGTAAACGATGCACAGACATCAAGTAACAGACACATCTCAACATCAACTGTCCAGAAGTGAGTGCAAGAAAAAGGCCTTTATGGTCAAGTTGCTAAAGAGAAGCCACTACTGACGACCTCAAACAAGACAAGACTTGTTTGGGCTAAGAAAAACAAGAATTGGACATTAGAGCAGTGGAAATCTATACTATTGTCCAACTTATCAAAATACAAGATTTTTGGTACCAATCATCATATCTCTGTGAGACACAGAAAAAGTGATCAGATGGTTTCTAAATGTGTGGGTGCTTTGCTGGTGACACTGTTGGTGATTTATTTCAAATTCACGGCACTCTTACCTAGCAAGAGTAGCACATCATTCTGCAACAACATGCCATCCCATCTGGTTTGCAGTTACTAGGATCATTATTTGTGTTGCAACAGGACAAAAATTCTGCCGGGGTATGTAAACTTTTGAGCACAACTGTATGAGTGCTGTTATCTGAGGTATTGAACATATGCTCTGCAACAGAGGTAATTTTTGATCTTCCTTCCTTATAGTCCTTATGAGAGCCAGTTTCATCAACCTAATTGATGGCTTTCATGACTTCACTTGAGGATACCCTTAATTTTTCTAGTTGACTTACTTGCATGTCTTAAAATAATAATGGACTGTCATTTCTTATTATTTATTTGAGTGGTTTTGCTATATTCTGGTGAAAAACAGCTATGGAATAGGGCTTAGCACTGTATGAAACTGTGTACTAGCATCTACTCTGTAAAAAAAAAACACCTAATAATCGCAAACACTTTCTGAAGGCCAGTGATTCCACAAATGAACTTTTGACAAGGCTTACTTGTTCACTGGAGGCCATTCTAAATAAATAAATAAATAAATAAATAATCTTTCTTTTTATGTAGCGCTAACATATTACGCAGTGCTTTACAGTTTGAACACATTGCCATCGCTGTCCCTGTTGGGGCTCACAATCTAGAATCCCTATCAGTATATCTTTGGAATGTGGGAGGAAACCGGAGTACCCGGAGGAAACCCACGCAAACACGGGGAGAACATACAAACTCCTTGCAGATGTTGCCCTTGGTGGGATTTGAACCCAAGACCCCAGCGCTGCAAGGCTGCTTGAGAGAAGTAAATAAAAGGGGTGAGGACTTTCAGGAATCTAATGGAACACGTATTCTGGTTTGTCTCACATGCATCTCTTGTTCTCCTTGGTTACATATGTGTGCCTTAGTTATTTTGCTGCCTTCAGTCTGAATCTACCATATGCACATTCAAGTAAGAACAAGGAAAGGCATTGTATGATCAGGTGTGTTCAAACTTTTGACCAGGACTTTATGAAAACCAGGACTCAAGGTTTACCAACAGAATATTGCCTAGCATCACACTGCATCCTTGTGTCATCTTTTCCTAGTTAAGTGGCACACAGACACCCTGCCATTCATATGATGTGAAACAAAGCATGATTCTTCAGACCATGCCACTTTCATTGCTCAATGATCCGGATCTGATGCTCATTTGTTAATTGTAGACACTTTAACCCCTTAGTGACAGAGCCAATTTGGTACTTAATGACCGAGCCAATTTTTACAATTCTGACCACTGTCACTTTATGAGGTTATAACTTTGGAACGCTTTAACAGATCCTGCTGATTCTGAGATTTTTTTTTCGTGACATATTGTACTTCATGATAGTGGTAACATTTCTTCGATATTACTTGCGATTATTTATGAAAAAAGCGGAAATATGGCGAAAATTTTTAATATTTTGCAATTTTCAAAATTGGATTTTTATGCCCTTAAATCAGAGAGATATGTCACAAAAAATAGTTAATAAATAACATTTTCCACATATCTACTTTACATCAGCACAATTTTGGAAACAAAATTTTTTTGTTAGGGAGTTATAAGGGTTAAAAGTTGACCAGCAATTTCTCATTTTTACAACACCATTTTTTTTAGGGACCACATCACATTTGAAGTCATTTTGAGGGGTCTATATGGTAGAAAATAACTAAGTGTGACACCATTCTAAAAACTGCACCCCTCAAGGTTCTCAAAACCACATTCAAGAAGTTTATTAACCCTTTATGTGCTTCACAGGAACTGAAACAATGTGGAAGGAAAAAATGAACATTTCACTTTTTTTTTTTAAACATTTTACTTCAGAACCATTTTTTTTTATTTCCACAAGTGTAAAAACAGAAATTAAACAATTAATTTTGTTGTGGAATTTCTCCTGAATACGCCGATACCAAATATGTGGGGTAAACCACTGTTTCGGCGCACCGCAGAGCTTGGAAGTGAAGGAGCGCTGTTTGACTTTTTCAATGCAGAATTGGCTGGAATTGAGATTGGATGCCATGTCACGTTTAGAGAGCCCCTGATGTGCCTAAACAGTGGAAACCCCCCACAAGTGACACCATTTTGGAAACTAGACCCCTTAAGGAACTTATCTAGATGTGTTGTGAGCACTTTAAACCCCCAAGTGCTTCACAGAAGTTTATAACGTAGAGCCGTGAAAATAAAAAATCGCATTTGTTTACACAAAAATGATCTTTTTGACCAAAAATTCTTATTTTCACAAGGGTAACAGGAGAAATTAGACCACAAAAGTTGTTGTGCAATTTCTCCTGAGTATGTCAATACCCCATATGTGGGGGTAAACCACTGCTTGGGCGCACTGCAGAGCTTGGAAGAGAAGGAGTGCCGTTTTACTTTTTCCAAGTAGAAATGGCTGGAATTGAGATCGGACGCCATGTCGCGTTTGGAGAGCCCCTGATGTGCCTAAACAGTAGAAACCCCCCACAAGTGAACCCATTTTGGAAACTAGACCCCCCAAGGAACTTATTTAGATGTGTGGTGAGAACTTTGAATGCCCAAGTGCTTCACAGAAGTTTATAATGCAGAGTCGTGAAAATATAAAAAAAAAATTTTTCCACAAAAAAGATTTTTTAGCCCCCAAGTTTTTATTTTCACAAGGGTAACAAGAAAAATTGGACCCCAAAAGTTGTTTTCCAATTTGTGCTGAGTATGCTGGTACCCCATATGTGGGGGTAAACCACTGCTTGGGCGCACGGCTGAGCTCGGAAGGGAAGGAGCGCAGTTTTGGAATGCAGACTTTGATAGCATGGTCTGTGGGCGTTATGTTGCGATTGCAGAGCCCCTGATGTACCTAAACAGTAGTAACCCCCCACAAGTGACCCCCATTGTGGAAACTAGACCCCCCCAAGGAACTTATCTAGATGTGTGGTGAAAACTTTGAATGCCCAAGTGCTTCACAGAAGTTTAGAATGCAGAGTCGTGAAAATAAAAAATATTTTTTTTTCCATAAAAAATATTTTGTAGCCCCCAAGTTTTTATTTTCACTAGGGTAACAGGAGAAATTGGACCACTACAGTTGTGCAATTTATCCCGAGTACGCTGATGCCCCATATGTGGGGGTAAACCACTGTTTGGGCGCACGGCAGAGCTCAGAAGGGAGGGAGCACCATTTGACTTTTGGAGCGCAAAATTGGCTGTCGTGTTTGGAAACCCCCTGATGTACCTAAACAGTGGAAACCCCCCAATTCTAACTCCAACCCTAACCCCAACACACCCCTAACCCTAATCCCAACCTGATCCATAATCCTAATCACAACCCTAACGATAATTACAACCCTAACCCAAAAACAACCCTAATGTCAACCCTAACCATAACCCTAATCAAAAACCTAAATCCAACACACCCCTAATCCTAATCTCAACCCTAACCTCAAACCTAACCCTAATCCCAATACACCCCTAATCCCAACCCTAACCTTAACCCTAATCCCAAACCTAACCCTAATCCCAAGCGTAACCCTAATGCCAACCCTAACCCTAATACCAACCCTAATCAAAACCCTAACCCTAATCCCAACTCTAACCCTAACTTTAGCCGCAACCCTAGCCCTAACTTTAGCCCTAACCCTAGCCCTAACCCCAACTGTTGTGAATTCTGTTATCGAACTCCCTCCTGTGGTCATGAATGGTACTTCGGCGAGTTCTGTCCATGGACTCCCTCTGGTGGCTGTGAGTGGAGCTGCTGCTTCTGAGGTTCCTTCCACAGGTGACGTAGTTTATTCTTTGGCTGGCTGCTCTATTTAACTCCACTCAGATCGTTACTCCATGCCAGCTGTCAATGTTCTTGTACTGGTTCAGTTCGCTCTTGGATCTTTCTGGTGACCTGTCTACTCCAGCAGAAGCTAAGTCCCTGCTAGTTAATTATTTGTTAATTGTTTCCTTGTCCAGCTTGCTATCATGATTTTGCCTTGGTAGCTGGAAGCTCTGGGATGCAGAGTGGCACCTCCGCACCGTGAGTCGGTGCGGAGGTCTTTTTGCACACTCTGCGTGGTCTTTTTGTAGTTTTTTGTGCTGACCGCAAAGATACCTTTCCTATCCTCAGTCTGTTTAGTAAGTCTGGCCTCCCTTTGCTGAAACCAGTTTCATTTCTGTGTTTGTAACTTTCATCTTAACTCACAGTCAATATATGTGGGGGGCTGCCTTTTCCTTTGGGGAATTTCTCTGAGGCAAGGTAGGCTTTATTTTCTATCTCTAGGGCTAGTTAGCTCTTAGGCTGTGAAGAGGCGTCTAGGCAGAGATAGGTACGCTCCACGGCTATTTCTAGTTGTGCGATAGGATTAGGGGTTGCGGTCAGCAGAGCTCCCACTTCCCAGAGCTTGTCCTGTGTGAGTTTAACCATCAGGTCGTTCTGGGTGCTCCTAACCACCAGGTCCATAACAGTACAGCTGACCAAAAGTATTAATGCATCTCAATAGAGGGATAAGAGAAGTTCTGAGACCATTTTTTTTTCTCTGCAGTGTGTTTTGTCTTTCTTTTCCCCTTAACCTCTGGGTGGTTCAGGACACAGGTGTAGATATGGACATTCAAGGTCTGTCCTCTTGTGTGGATCATCTCACTGCAAGGGTACAAAACATTCAAGATTTTGTGGTTCAGAATCCGATGTTAGAGCCTAGAATTCCAATTCCTGATTTGTTTTCTGGGGATAGATCTAAGTTCCTGAATTTCAAAAATAATTGTAAACTGTTTCTAGCTTTGAAACCCCGCTCCTCTGGTGACCCCGTTCAACAAGTAAAAATCATTATTTCTTTGTTGCGTGGTGACCCTCAAGACTGGGCATTTTCCCTTGCTCCAGGAGATCCAGCATTGCGTGATGTAGATGCGTTTTTTCTGGCGCTTGGATTGCTTTATGATGAACCAAATTCAGTGGATCAGGCAGAGAAAATCTTGCTGGCTTTGTGTCAGGGTCAGGATGAAGCGGAGGTATATTGTCAGAAGTTTAGAAAGTGGTCTGTGCTTACTCAGTGAAATGAGTGTGCCCTGGCGGCAATTTTCAGAAAGGGTCTTTCTGAAGCCCTTAAGGATGTCATGGTGGGATTTCCCACGCCTGCTGGTCTGAATGAGTCTATGTCCTTGGCCATTCAGATCGATCGGCGCTTGCGTGAGCGCAAAGCTGTGCATTTGGCGGTATTCTCTGAGCATAGGCCTGAGCCTATGCAATGTGATAGGACTTTTACCAGAGTTGAAAGGCAAGAACACAGACGTCGGAATGGGCTGTGTTTTTACTGTGGTGATTCCACTCATGCTATCTCCGATTGTCCTAAGCGCACTAAGCGGTTCGCTAGGTCTGCCACCATTGGTACGGTACAGTCTAAATTTCTTTTGTCCGTTACTCTGATTTGCTCTTTGTCGTCCTATTCTGTTATGGCATTTGTGGATTCAGGCGCTGCCCTGAATTTGATGGACTTGGAGTTTGCCAGGAGCTGTGGTTTTTTCTTGGAGCCCTTGCAGTATCCTATTTCATTGAGAGGAATTGATGCTATGCCTTTGGCCAAGAATAAGCCTCAGTACTGGACTCAATTGACCATGTGCATGGCTCCTGCACATCAGGAGGATATTCGCTTTTTGGTGTTGCATAATCTGCATGATGTGGTCGTTTTGGGGTTGCCATGGCTACAGGTCCATAATCCAGTATTGGATTGGAAATCTATGTCTGTGTCCGGCTGGGGTTGTCAGGGGGTACATGGTGATGTTCCATTGCTGTCAATTTCACCTTCCACTCCTTCTGAAGTCCCTGAGTTTTTGTCAGATTACCGGGATGTATTTGATGAGCCCAAATCCAGTGCCCTACCTCCTCATAGGGGTTGCGATTGTGCTATTAATTTGATTCCTGGTAGTAAGTTTCCTAAGGGCCGACTGTTTAATTTATCTGTGCCAGAGCACGCCGCTATGCGGAGTTATATAAAGGAATCCTTGGAGAAAGGTCATATTCGCCCGTCGTCATCACCGTTGGGAGCAGGGTTCTTTTTTTGTGGCCAAGAAGGATGGTTCTTTGAGACCTTGTATTGATTACCGCCTTCTTAATAAGATCACAGTCAAATTTCAGTACCCTTTGCCGCTGCTGTCTGATTTGTTTGCTCGGATTAAGGCGGCTAGTTGGTTCACCAAGATAGATCTTCGAGGGGCGTATAATCTTGTGCGAATTAAACAGGGCGATGAATGGAAAACAGCATTTAATACACCCGAGGGCCATTTTGAGTACCTGGTTATGCCATTCGGGCTGTCTAATGCTCCATCTGTGTTTCAGTCCTTTATGCATGACATCTTCCGAAAATACCTGGATAGATTCATGATTGTATATTTGGATGATATTTTGGTCTTTTCGGATGATTGGGAGTCTCATGTGAAGCAGGTCAGAATGGTGTTCCAGGTCCTTCGTGCGAATTCCTTGTTTGTGAAGGGGTCAAAATGTCTCTTTGGAGTTCAGAAGGTTTCATTTTTGGGTTTCATTTTTTCCCCTTCTACTATCGAGATGGACCCTGTTAAAGTTCAGGCCATTTATGATTGGACTCAGCCGACATCTGTGAAGAGCCTGCAGAAGTTCCTGGGCTTTGCTAATTTTTACCGTTGCTTCATCGCTAATTTTTCTAGTGTTGCTAAACCGTTGACTGATTTGACCAAGAAAGGTGCTGATGTGGTCAATTGGTCCTCTGCGGCTGTAGAGGCTTTTCAGGAGTTGAAGCGTCGTTTTTCTTCTGCCGCTGTGTTGTGCGAGCCAGATGTTTCGCTCCCGTTTCAGGTCGAGGTTGATGCTTCTGAGATTGGAGCAGGGGCTGTTTTGTCGCAAAGAAGTTCTGATGGCTCGGTGATGAAACCATGTGCCTTCTTTTCTAGAAAATTCTCGCCTGCTGAGCGCAATTATGATGTTGGCAATCGAGAGTTGTTGGCCATGAAGTGGGCATTCGAGGAGTGGCGACATTGGCTTGAAGGAGCCAAACGTCGCGTGGTGGTCTTGACGGATCACAAGAATTTGACTTATCTCGAGTCTGCCAAACGGTTGAATCCTAGACAGGCTCGATGGTCGCTGTTTTTCTCCCGTTTTGATTTTGTGGTTTCGTATCTTCCGGGCTCTAAGAATGTGAAGGCTGATGCCCTGTCAAGGAGTTTTGTGCCTGACTCTCCAGGTGTTCCTGAGCCGGCGGGTATTCTCAAAGAGGGGGTAATTTTGTCTGCCATCTCCCCTGATTTGCGGCGGGTGCTGCAGAAGTTTCAGGCTGATAGACCTGACCGTTGTCCAGCGGAGAAACTGTTTGTCCCTGATAGATGGACTAGTAGAGTTATCTCTGAGGTTCATTGTTCAGTGTTGGCTGGTCATCCTGGAATCTTTGGTACCAGAGATTTGGTGGCTAGATCCTTTTGGTGGCCTTTTTTGTCACGGGATGTACGTTCTTTTGTGCAGTCCTGTGGGACTTGTGCTCGGGCTAAGCCCTGCTGTTCTCGTGCCAGTGGGTTGCTTTTGCCCTTGCCGGTCCCGAAGAGGCCCTGGACGCATATTTCCATGGATTTTATTTCAGATCTCCCTGCCTCTCAAAGGATGTCGGTCATTTGGGTGGTTTGTGATCGCTTCTCTAAGATGGTCCATTTGGTACCCTTGTCTAAATTGCCTTCCTCCTCTGATTTGGTGCCATTGTTTTTCCAGCATGTGGTTCGTTTGCATGGCATTCCAGAGAACATCGTCTCGGACAGGGGTTCCCAGTTTGTTTCGAGGTTTTGGCGGTCCTTTTTTTGGGCTAAGATGGGAATTGATTTGTCTTTTTCTTCGGCTTTCCATCCTCAGACAAATGGCCAAACCGAACGAACTAATCAGACTTTGGAAACATATCTGAGATGCTTTGTTTCTGCTGATCAAGATGATTGGGTGTCCTTCTTGCCTTTGGCTGAGTTCGCCCTTAATAATCGGGCCAGCTCGGCTACTTTGGTTTCTCCTTTTTTCTGTAATTCTGGTTTCCATCCTCGTTTCTCTTCAGGGCAGGTTGAGCCTTCGGACTGTCCTGGTGTGGACACTGTGGTGGACAGGTTGCCGCAGATTTGGACTCATGTGGTGGACAATTTGACATTGTCCCAGGAGAAGGCTCAACGTTTTGCTAACCGCCGGCGCTGTGTTGGTCCCCGACTTCGTGTTGGGGATTTGGTTTGGTTGTCGTCTCGTTATGTTCCTATGAAGGTTTCCTCTCCTAAGTTTAAGCCTCGTTTCATTGGTCCGTATAAGATTTCTGAAGTTCTCAATCCTGTGTCTTTTCGTTTGGCCCTTCCAGCTTCTTTTACCATCCATAATGTGTTCCATATGTCGTTATTGCGGAGATACGTGGCACCTATGGTTCCCTCTGTTGATCCTCCTGCCCCGGTGTTTGTCGAGGGGGAGTTGGAGTATGTGGTGGAGAAGATTTTGGATTCTCGTATTTCGAGACGGAAATTCCAGTACCTGGTCAAGTGGAAGGGTTATGGTCAGGAAGATAATTCCTGGGTTTTTGCCTCTGATGTTCATGCTGCCGATCTAGTTCGTGCCTTTCATTTGGCTCGCCTGGGGGCTCTGGTGAGGGTTCGGTGACCCCTCCTCAAGGGGGGGTACTGTTGTGAATTCTGTTATCGAACTCCCTCCTGTGGTCATGAATGGTACTTCGGCGAGTTCTGTCCATGGACTCCCTCTGGTGGCTGTGAGTGGAGCTGCTGCTTCTGAGGTTCCTTCCACAGGTGACGTAGTTTATTCTTTGGCTGGCTGCTCTATTTAACTCCACTCAGATCGTTACCCCATGCCAGCTGTCAATGTTCTTGTACTGGTTCAGTTCGCTCTTGGATCTTTCTGGTGACCTGTCTACTCCAGCAGAAGCTAAGTCCCTGCTAGTTAATTATTTGTTAATTGTTTCCTTGTCCAGCTTGCTATCATGATTTTGCCTTGGTAGCTGGAAGCTCTGGGATGCAGAGTGGCACCTCCGCACCGTGAGTCGGTGCGGAGGTCTTTTTGCACACTCTGCGTGGTCTTTTTGTAGTTTTTTGTGCTGACTGCAAAGATACCTTTCCTATCCTCAGTCTGTTTAGTAAGTCTGGCCTCCCTTTGCTGAAACCTGTTTCATTTCTGTGTTTGTGACTTTCATCTTAACTCACAGTCAATATATGTGGGGGGATGCCTTTTCCTTTGGGGAATTTCTCTGAGGCAAGGTAGGCTTTATTTTCTATCTCTAGGGCTAGTTAGCTCTTAGGCTGTGAAGAGGCGTCTAGGCAGAGATAGGTACGCTCCACGGCTATTTCTATTTGTGTGGTAGGATTAGGGGTTGCGGTCAGCAGAGCTCCCACTTCCCAGAGCTTGTCCTGTGTGAGTTTAACCATCAGATCATTCCGGGTGCTCCTAACCACCAGGTCCATAACACCCAACCCTAAATTTAGCCCCAACCCTAACCCTAGCCCTAACTTTAGCTCCAACCCTAACCCTAGCCCTAACTTTAGCCCCAACCCTAGCCCTAAGGCTACTTTCACACTTGCGTCGTTTGGCATCCGTCGCAATCCGTCGTTTCGGACAAAAAACGGATCCTGCAAATGTGCCCGCAGGATGCGTTTTTTGCCCATAGACTTGTATTTTTAGGGACTCTATAGCGACGGGGTCTGTTCCGCAGGACTGGCGCATAGCAAATGTGGTGCCAATATTCAAAAAGGGCTCTAAAAGTGAACCTGGAAATTATAGGCCAGTAAGTCTAACCTCTATTGCTGGCAAAATATTTGAAGGGTTTCTGAGGGATGTTATTCTGGATTATCTCAATGAGAATAACTGTTTAACTCCATATCAGCATGGGTTTATGAGAAATCGCTCTTGTCAAACCAATCTAATCAGTTTTTATGAAGAGGTAAGCTATAGGCTGGACCACGGTGAGTCATTGGACGTGGTATATCTCGATTTTTTCCAAAGCGTTTGATACCGTGCCGCACAAGAGGTTGGTACATAAAATGAGAATGCTTGGTCTGGGGGAAAATGTGTGTAAATGGGTTAGTAACTGGCTTAGTGATAGAAAGCAGAGGGTGGTTATAAATGGTATAGTCTCTAACTGGGTCGCTGTGACCAGTGGGGTACCGCAGGGGTCGGTATTGGGACCTGTTCTCTTCAACATATTCATTAATGATCTGGTAGAAGGTTTACACAGTAAAATATCGATATTTGCAGATGATACAAAACTATGTAAAGCAGTTAATACAAGAGAAGATAGTATTCTGCTACAGATGGATCTGGATAAGTTGGAAACTTGGGCTGAAAGGTGGCAGATGAGGTTTAACAATGATAAATGTAAGGTTATACACATGGGAAGAAGGAATCAATATCACCATTATACACTGAACGGGAAACCACTGGGTAAATCTGACAGGAAGAAGGACTTGGGGATCCTAGTTAATCATAAACTTACCTGGAGCAGACAGTGCCAGGCAGCAGCTGCCAAGGCAAACAGGATCATGGGGTGCATTAAAAGAGGTCTGGATACACATGATGAGAGCATTATACTGCCTCTGTACAAATCCCTAGTTAGACCGCACATGGAGTACTGTGTCCAGTTTTGGGCACCGGTGCTCAGGAAGGATATAATGGAACTAGAGAGAGTACAAAGGAGGGCAACAAAATTAATAAAGGGGATGGGAGAACTACAATACCCCGATAGATTAGCGAAATTAGGATTATTTAGTCTAGAAAAAAGACGACTGAGGGGCGATCTAATAACCATGTATAAGTATATAAGGGGACAATACAAATATCTCGCTGAGGATCTGTTTATACCAAGGAAGGTGATGGGCACAAGGGGGCATTCTTTGCGTCTGGAGGATAGAAGGTTTTTCCACCAACATAGAAGAGGATTCTTTACTGTTAGGGCGGTGAGAATCTGGAATTGCTTGCCTGAGGAAGTGGTGATGGCGAACTCAGTCGAGAGGTTCAAGAGAGGCCTGGATGTCTTCCTGGAGCAGAACAATATTGTATCATACAATTATTAGGTTCTGTAGAAGGACGTAGATCTGGGGATTTATTATGATCAGGGCCGGTTTTAGGCAAAGTGGGGCCCTGGGCAAATAATTAAAATGGGGCCCCAAATGCTAACATATTGCACCATCAAACAGAAACATGTTGGTTGTAGCTACATGCGCTGATTTCAGGCCACTAAACGAGTGTGATTAACACTCTTTACACTGGCTGAGGAATAATGATGGGGACAGAATGATCACTAGTAAATCAATCTGTCCCCATACAGTATCATCTTAGCAGCATATCTGCAGTTTTAATTGGGCGATGTGCTGATGAGAACAATGATTTTTGTTCTGGCATATACTGTACATACATACACCGTACATACACACAGATACACATACCGTACATACATACACAGACATATACCTTACATGCACACATACAGTTATATACACATATAGTATTCACATACCGTACATACATACAGTGGGGCAAAAAAGTATTTAGTCAGTCAGCAATAGTGCAAGTTCCACCACCTAAAAAGATGAGAGGCGTCTGTAATTTACATTATAGGTAGACCTCAACTAAGGGAGACAAACTGAGAAAAAAAAATCCAGAAAATCACATTGTCTGTTTTTGTAACAATTTATTTGCATATTATGGTGGAAAATAAGTATTTGGTCAGAAACAAACAATCAAGATTTCTGGCTCTCACAGACCTGTAACTTCTTCTTTAAGAGTCTCCTCTTTCCTCCACTCATTACCTGTAGTAATGGCACCTGTTTAAACTTGTTATCAGTATAAAAAGACACCTGTGCACACCCTCAAACAGTCTGACTCCAAACTCCACTATGGTGAAGACCAAAGAGCTGTCAAAGGACACCAGAAACAAAATTGTAGCCCTGCACCAGGCTGGGAAGACTGAATCTGCAATAGCCAACCAGCTTGGAGTGAAGAAATCAACAATGGGAGCAATAATTAGAAAATGGAAGACATAAAAGACCACTGATAATCTCCCTCGATCTGGGGCTCCACGCAAAATCCCACCCCACGGGGTCAGAATGATCACAAGAACAGTGAGCAAAAATCCCAGAACCACGCGGGGGGACCTAGTGAATAAACTGCAGAGAGCTGGGACCAATGTAACAAGGCCTACCATGGACTCAGATCCTGCAGTGCCAGACGTGTCCCACTGCTTAAGCCAGTACATGTCCGGGCCCGTCTGAAGTTTGATAGAGAGCATTTGGATGATCCAGAGGAGTTTTGGGAGAATGTCCTATGGTCTGATGAAACCAAACTGGAACTGTTTGGTAGAAACACAACTTGTCGTGTTTGGAGGAAAAAGAATACTGAGTTGCATCCATCAAACACCATACCTACTGTAAAGCATGGTGGTGGAAACATCATGCTTTGGGGCTGTTTCTCTGCAAAGGGGCCAGGACAACTGATCCGGGTACATGAAAGAATGGGGCCATGAATCGTGAGATTTTGAGTGCAAACCTCCTTCCATCAGCAAGGGCATTGAAGATGAAACGTGGCTGGGTCTTTCAACATGACAATGATCCAAAGCACACCGCCAGGGCAACGAAGGAGTGGCTTCGTAAGAAGCATTTCAAGGTCCTGGAGTGGCCTAGACAGTCTCCAGATCTCAACCCTATAGAAAACCTTTGGAGGGAGTTGAAAGTCCGTGTTGCCAAGCGAAAAGCCAAAAACATCACTGCTCTAGAGGTGATCTGCATGGAGGAATGGGCCAACATACCAACAACAGTGTGTGGCAACCTTGTGAAGACTTATAGAAAACGTTTGACCTCTGTCATTGCCAACAAAGGATATATTACAAAGTATTGAGATGAAATTTTGTTTCTGACCAAATACTTATTTTCCACCATAATATGCAAATAAATTGTTAAAAAAACAGACAATGTGATTTTCTGGATTTTTTTCTCTCAGTTTGTCTCCCATATTTGAGGTCTACCTATGATGTAAATTACAGACGCCTCTCATCTTTTTAAGTGGTGGAACTTGCACTATTGCTGACAGACTAAATACTTTTTTGCCCCACTGTATACCGTACATACACACAGATACACATACCGTACATACATACACAGACATATACCTTACATGCACACATACAGTTATATACACATATAGTATACACATACCGTACATACATACACCGTACATACACACAGATACACATACCGTACATACATACAGACATATACCTTACATGCATACACACATACAGTTATATACACATATAGTATACACATACCGTACATACATACACCGTACATACAGATATACATACAAATACAGTATATGCAAACACATACATATACCTTACATGCACACAGATACACATACATATACCGTCATACATACACATACCGTACATACACACATGCATATACCGTACATTCACACAAATACCGTACATACATATACCATACATACACACAGATACACATACATATACCGTACATACATACACATACCTTACATGCATACACACACATATACCGTACATACACAGATAGTTATATACACATATAGTACACACATACCGTACATACATATACCATACATGCACCCAAATACACATACCGTACATATATACATATACCGAACATACAGAAACACATACATGTACCATACATACACACATACAGTATATACACATAGTATACACATACCGTACACACATATACATACACATATACTGTATGTACATGCACATAAACATACATATATACCATATATCCCAAAAAATTTATTGCACATACACAGATACACACAGATACTGTACATACATACACACATAGACATACACATACTGTACATGTATACACACACAGCCATACAAATATACCATACATACACACATATGCCATACATACATACACAGATATACACACAGATAGAAACATACACACAGATGCACACACACATACATACATATATACAAGCACATATATACACACATACTAATCTTGTAAAGGTGATCAGATGAGCCCTGGATGAGGTCACATAGTTCAGCTGGAGAGGGCTGCAGACCCCACTGTGGGGGATGGGACACAGAGCAGACAGCACTGATATCAGCCCCCTGGTTCTACTTGCTGTCCTGTGCAGTGAGCTCCTCCCCCATCTCTTCACAGTGAGGAGACGCTGCAGCCTGCTGGGGACAGAGCAGTGGAGGGAGCAGAAGACACTGTAAGGCTCTCTTCCTCCACTGCTGTCTCTATGTGCTGTGCAGTGGGGCACCTCACCTGACTGTAGGGGTGAGTACTCACGATTGGGACGCGCCATGCAGGAGGACAGCAACCAGTGAACGCTTTCCTCAGTCTGGTCATGGTGAGGTAAGGAAAGCGTTCATTGACCAGCGTCTCTCCCTGCATGACACGTCCCCTTTTTGATCTCCTGCAGTTCGCGCCCCGCTCTCTCCCTCGCACTGGGTGTTCCATGATTATAGGAGGGAGTGAGAGGGGCCCGATCCTGCATAATACCGGGCCTGCCTGCAGGGGCCCCCCTCCACCGCTGGGCCCTGGAGCAGTGCCATCAGCAGTGTGTCCGCCCCTGGCTGGGTGCCCCTAGGGCAGCGTGGGCCCTAGGCAGCTGCCTAGTCTGCCTGCCCCTAACGCCGGCCCTGATTATGATGGAATATAGGCTGAACTGGATGGACTTACTAACTATGTTACTATGTTACTATGTATGTTACTATGACGACATCCGGGTCACCAGACCTAGCAAACCTGATGATCATGTCCAGTACATGATGAGCAAGTTTGTCTGACAGTGCAGAGCTGACAGTTTCTGCAGCATGGGAATTCTGCTTCATCTCCTTGCTGTAGAAGCCTGCAAAAAATGATTGTCCCATATTGGGACAAAGTAAAAAAGTAAAAAAAAGGTTTTTTAGATAATTGTAAAAATATTACATTAAATTAAAAATAATAATAAAAAGATCAAAAGATATTGTATCTCTAAATAAATAATGTAATGAAAAAAAAAAACAATAAAAATACACATATTTGGTATCACCGTGTCCACAATAATCCGACCTATAAAACTGTCCCACTAGTTAACCCCTTTAGTGAACACCATAAAAAAATAAAACACAAGGCAAAAAACAATGCTTTATCATAATACCAAAAAGTGGAATAAAACACAGTCCAAAGACGGATATACAGTAAATAAACATGGTACCGCTGAAAAGGACATTTTGTCACACAAGAAACAAGCCATCATACAGCTCCATTAGCAGAAAAATAAAGAAGTTTTAGGTCTCACAATAAAGCGATGCAAAAATGATTATTTTTTTCTATAAAATAGTTTTATTGCATAAAAGCAACAAAACATAAAAACCCGATATAAATCTGGTACCGCTGTAATCACACCGACCTGAAGAGTAAAGTTGCCTAATCACTTATACCACATGAGGAATGGCGTAAAAAAAAAATAAAACCAATTCTTCACCTACTGTTCATTTTTTCATTCTGCCTCTCAGAGATCACAGTAAGGCTCAGCGCATATTTATCCTACGCTCTGCGTTGAGCGCTTACACCGGGGTTTCCGTGTAAATCTCTGAAATACGTGATTCAGACGGAATCTCTGGAGGAAGATTCCCTATAATGAGGCAGATGAAGGCACTGTGTATGCCATCTGGCCTGTGATCCAGTGGTGTCCATCTTTTTAGGATTGCATAAAAGTGCAATCGGCCACAGTTTTGTGCACTTCTGAAAAGAAGGACACCGCTGAACAGAGGCCAGATGGAGTCCAGAGTAACTCTGCTGCCTCATTATAGTGAATGGATCCGTTGGGGGTTTCATCTGAATCACATCATTCAAAGATTTAGATGGAAATCCCAAACTAAGTGCTCAGCGTAGAGCGCTAGGTAAATGTGATCCCAAACGTTATGTAAAATGTTCCCAATAAAAGCTTCCACTCAGTCCACAAAAAAAGCAAGTCCTCACTCAGATCCATTATATGTTAACGGAAATATAGGGGCCTTCCATGTTACTAGTAGTATATATTTCTCTCGAAAAGCTAAATGGCTCCTCACCCACCAAAAAAAATTCAGCAAATTCTGTGCTCCCAAATCCAAATGCCCCCCTCTCTTCTAAGCCCCAAAGTGTACCTAAACCACATACAGCATCCACATTTGGCATTTCTGAAGTGATGAGAGCCCACCTAACTTATGGGTGCATGCCTAATGAAGCACAGGCTGGGCATAACGTACTGGTGACTGCAACGTACTAGTCACTACAGCGTACTGGTCACTACAGCGGCAGTTTGCAATTTTCACTTGGCAACATTCATTGCTGCTTCTTTCCCTGATGTCAACATGATCACTGCACCCCTAGATGAATTCATTGAGAGGTGTAGTTTGTAAAATGGGGTCACTTATGGGGGTTCTGGCACCTCATTCCTTCTCCCAGTGGGTCATGGTACCTGCAAGCCATAACGGTAAAATCTGGCGCTCCTTGCTTCCTGAGCTGTGCACCGTGCCTGAAAAATATTTCCCGATTACATGTAGGGTATCGGTGCACTAAGAAAAAATGGATCTCATTTTGTTATAAAAAATTTCATATTAGCATTTGTGGAGAAAATTTGTTTTTTTTTTTTTAATTTTCACGGCTCAGTGTTATAAACTTTGTGAAGCACCTCAGAGTTAAATATGCTCACCACACATCTAGATCTGTTCCCTGAGGGGTCTAGTTTCCAAAATGGTGTCACTTGTGGGGGATTTTCACTGTTTAGGCACATCAGAGGATCTCCAAACGTGACATGGCGTCCGCCAATTGTTCCAGAAGTTTTGCATTCAAAAAGTCAAATGGCGTTCCTTCCCTTCTGAGCTCTGCCATGCGGCCAACAGTGGTTTTCTCCCTTATTGGAGTACTCAGATCTTTTTTCCCTGTTATCCTTGTCAAAATAAAAAAATTTGGATCTGAAGTAAATTTTTCGTGAAAAAAAGTTAAATGTTCATTTATTTCCACACTCCAAAAATTCCTGTGAAGCACCTAAAGGGTTAATAAACTTCTTGAATGTGGTTTTGACCACCTTGAGGGGCGCAGTTTTTAGAATGATGTCTCTTTGGTATCTTCTATCATATAGACCCCTCAAAGTGACTTCAAATGTGATGTGGTCCCTAAAAAAAATGGTGTTGTAAAAATGAGAAATCTCTGGTGAACTTTTAACCCATGTAACTTTCTGACAAAAAAAATATTTGGTTCCAAAATTGTGCTGATGTAAAGTAGATACTGTATGTTGATTATGGCTTGTAGCCAATGATGACACAAAAGTCACTATCTCAGTAAATTAAAATACTTTATAAGACCAGCTTGAAAAAATGATTTTCACATCCGAAATGTTGGCTTACTGAAATGTATGTTCAGTAAATGCACTCAATACTTGGCTGGGGCTCCTTTTGCATGAATTACTGCATCAGTGTGGCGTGGCATGGAGGTGATCAGCCTGTGGCACAGGTGAGGTGTTATGAGAGCTCAGGTTGCTTTGGTAGCAGCCTTCAGCTCATCTGCCTTGTTGGATTTGGTGTCTCTCATCTTCATCTTGACATTACCATTAAGGTCAGACGAGTTCGCTGGCCAATGAAGCACAGTGATCCTGTTGTTTTTAAACCAGGTATTGGTAGTTTTGGCAGTGTGGACAGGTGCCAAGTCCTGCTGGAGACTTAAATTTCCATCTCTAAAATGCTTGTTGGCCGAGGGAATCATGAAGTGCTCTAAAATTTACTGGTAGACCGCTGCGCTGACTTTCGTCTTGATAATACACAGTGGACCTACACCAGCAGATGACATGGCTCCCAAAACCACCATTGATTGTGGATACTTCACACTAGACCTTGGAAATCGAGATCCCAGAATCTGGAGGAAGAGTGGAGAGGCACAAAATCCAAGCTGCTTGAGGTCTAGTGTGAAGTTCCCACAATCAGTGATGGTTTGGGGAGCCATGTCATCTGCTGGTATAGGTACAATGTGTTTTATGAAGACCAAAGTCAGCACAGCTGTCTACCAGGAAATTTTAGAGCACTTCATGCTTCTCTCTGCTGACAAGCTTTCTGGAGATGGAAATTTCATTCTCCAGCAGGACTTGGCACCTGTCCACACTGCCAAAAGTACCAATACCTGGTTTAAAAACAACAGTACCACAGTGCTTGATTGGTCAGCAAACTCAAATTCAAAGTTGGAAAATTGCGAAGTTTTCTAAATTTTGCCAAATTTCCATTTTTTTCACAAATAAACGCAAGTCATGCCATAGAAATTGTACCACTGCCATAAAGTACAATATGTCACGAAAAAACACTCTCAGAATCACCGGGATCCATTGAAGCGTTCCAGAGTTATTTCCTCATAAAGGGACAATGGTCAGAATTGTAAAAATTGGCCCGGTCATTAACATGCAAACGTTAAAAGGGGTTAAATTATTTTCTTCAATTACCTTTATTAATGTAGATAGTGAATGCTGACAACTTTTTTTCCTTTTCAACAATAAAAATCAATCTTTAGCCTTCTAAATTGTTCCTAAGCCTATTACCACAAAGGAGATAATTATATCATGGTTGCATTGAACTTCAGCTTCTAGGGTCATTAAAATTCCACTGATAGCAAGGATATTTTCAAGCCACAAAGTGTATCCATAGTAGAAGTAAAAGTGACTACATAGCACAAGTAGCAGTTCATAAAGAGCTCCGTAAATTAGTCCCCATATGAGCAGTGATAGTGAGACCGTGCTGAACCAGGAAGCAGACTGGGAATATCTGTACTTTCAATATATGTTCTTGGAAAAAAGAATAGTAATCTCCGCTCCAGATGCACAACGTATCATATTTTAGACATTTTATAATCTCAACCGATCCACGGGCAGCATTTATCAGACACTGCCTGATTCCAGCAGTGTTTTAGAGTCAAACATGCCTGGCTGAGATCATACACCCAATGCCTGATGTGTGCTGCCCTTAGATCAGGCAGCATGTACCTGTTGATAGGTTCACTATAAAGTTTACAGTATGTAGGTGATTTATAGTCAGTCCCCTATTCTACATTTTACATTTTCTGACTATGTGGGGGAGATTTATGGAATTGTCTGAGTGAAATGCTGCTGTTTTTTTTTCCCTATAGCAATCATACCTTGGAGTTCTTTTGAAAAAATCAAGCTGGGCTCTGATTGGCCACTATAAAACTATGTCATCCGAGTGTGGTGTTATGTTTTCCACGGACCCATAGGCTTGCACTGCTGATTATCATCCAACACACAGATCAAAATTGGACATGTGCACAGCCCCATAGAATAACATGGGTACGAGTGATATTCGTCAACATTATGGATAGCACTTGTCCTATTTAACTGGTTGTGCACATGAGCCCTCATATGGAGAGACCTGTCAATATCCTGGTGAGGTGCTGGGAAAAAACTGTCGAGGGTGGTGCCGGACCTTGCCAGCTCTACAAACACCAGAGCATTTTGGAGAAAAATATACGCGGAAGCAATAGTGCAGCCCGGCTCTGATTCTTGCTGCCCAAACCAGAAGAGGTTCCCTTTAAACAATAATTTTATTATGCCACATTCCCTTTAACTATAAAAGCATAAGGCTCTTCTCTGTTTTGCTCTGCTAAATGATATTCTCCAGAAGGATTTGTCTTTTTTTCACCTTGAGAAAATGTTTTTCTACAGACCTTTTAAGTTTTAACCCTCCTCTGGTAGTATTTTATGTGACGGAATCAGCTTTTATTCCTCATCACTTCCTTTCAGGATTTTCATTGGATTTGTTTGCAAACCTCAGTTATTCTGAGAGGTAAATCTGTACATAGTGAAAATCCGTTCCAAGATCCGAACTCCTGCAAAGATTAATCAGTATACTCACAAGATTATATTAGTATATATTAAGCCCAGTGGGGTGCTGAATTTGGATTTTAATCTTGTGAATATACTAAATAATCCTTTAAAGAATACGGATCTTGTAAAGGTTTTGCACTCTATGCAGCATTATCTCATTGAACAGCTGAGGTTTGCACAAAAATCCCACGAAAATCCTGAAAGGAAATGGTGCGGTGCAAAAACTGATTCAATCAAACAAGAGCGTGTAAACAGAGGAGGGAAACAGTCAGAACATTGATCTCCATCTGTCAAGGAGCATTTTATTAAGGTAAAGAAAAGAAAGATTGGACCGGGTCACATCGGGAGAATTTCATGTGACAATGTAGAGCGATGAGATATCTTATGTTTTTATAATCACTAATTTGGGAAGAAACAATTTTGGCTTCTGGATCCTGTTCCCGCCAGCTCCGTTGATAGCACCAGGTACTCGTTGATACATTTTTGTACATTTAAAATGTAACTGTCATTTTATAAAAGTTTTTGTACATTAAAGGTGCTGCATAGTGTTGCTTATCGGCGGGGGTACCGAACCTGAGACCCCCTCCGGTCAGACAAAATATTGCTCTGAACTCTGCAGTTGCTGTATTTAATGACTTTTCGAAGCTTGGATCGTATTTGTGTTAAACCTCTTAAGTGAATGATTGTCATTTTTATTCCAAGTCTACATAAAAAATGAGCTCATGCTGTTTGGGATGTCATGCTGCACTATATACCCCCTACTAAACTCTGTTTCGCTGCTTTTAATGGTGCATACAGGGCAGTATACGGCACCATGAGTCAACCTGCATAAGTTGCAATGTGGTAAGAAATATAGTTGATAATTTGACAGTGTTGCTACCCGGAATTGAGACTTTGTACGCATACAACATGCTTATCCATTTGTTTATTTGTTGTGCAGATATGAGCGACCCTTGGGTAATTAACTATTCCTGGCAGGGAAATGATATTATTTACACTTGTAACAGGTTTTGGAAAATGTTGCCATCGGTTTTACTATCGGGAAAATTGACAAAGGGCAAATCGTCAACAGTTATAAAGCAGCTAACGATTCCTGTAACTGAGGACAGAATCCGGATCAGATAGTATTTTTATCTAAACTTACAGAACTATTTGTCAGGATTGTACAGATGAGCCAAATATTTCATTTTATGCAAACTATGGTGGTATCAAAATATCTAATCAGTGGTTTACATGATTGAAAGAAACTGATTTCAGTACTTGTAACACCTATAATGCTATGACTTTCATAAAGTCATTTTCTCAGTAAATAGTTTGGGAACAGGTATGGGTTTTGGGGTTCACTGTTATGATCCGGTGACCTTGGAGCATGAAAACTTTCACTGGAGTAGGTGGTAACTATACTGACCGCAAATCCTGATCTTAACACCGCAACTAGAAGTAGCCGTGGGGTGTACCTAACAAGACCTAGACTGTTATGGACCTGGTGGTTAAAAGCACCCGGCACGACCTGATAGTTAAACTCAACAGGACAAGCTCTGGGATGTGGGAGCTCTGCTGACCGCAACCCCTAATCCTATCACAACAACTAGAAATAGCCGTGGAGCGTTCCTGACTCTCCCTAGATGCCTCTTCACAGCCTAAGAGCTAGCTAGCCCTAGAGATAGAAAATAAAGCCCACCTTGCCTCAGAGAAATTCCCCAAAGGAAAAGGCAGCTGTTATGACCTGGTGGTCAGGACAATAATGGACCTGGTGGTTAAGAGCACACGGAATGACCTGATAGTTACTGATAATAAAGGACGAGCTCTGGGACGTGGGAACTCTGCTGACCGCAATCCCTAATCCTATCACGCACACTAGAAATAGCCGTGGATTGCTCCTAACGCTCCCTATGAAACTCGGCACAGCCTAAGGAACTAGCTAGCCCTGAAGATAGAAAAATAAAGCCTACCTTGCCTCAGAGAAATTCCCCAAAGGAAAAGGCAGCCCCCCACATATAATGACTGTGAGTAAAGATGAAAATACAAAACACAGAGATGAAATAGATTTAGCAAAGTGAGGCCCGAATTACTGAACAGACTGAGGATAGGAAAGGTTACTTTGTGGTCAGCACAAAAACCTACAAAAAGACCACGCAGAGGGCACAAAAAGACCCTCTGCACCGACTCACGGTGCGGAGGCGCTCCCTCTGCGTCCCAGAGCTTCCAGCAAGCAAGACAACAATAAAAATAGCAAGCTGGACAGAAAAATAGCAAACCAAGAAAATACAAGCTGGAACTTAGCTTCTGCTGGGAAGACAGGTCACAAGAACGATCCAGGAGTGAACTAGACCAATACTGGAACATTGACAGGTGGCATGGAGCAAAGATCTAAGTGGAGTTAAATAGAGCAGCAAGCTAACGAATTAACCTTGTCACCTGTGGAAAGAAACTCAGAAACACCCACCAGAGGAAGTCCATGGACAGAACCAGCCGAAGTACCATTCATGACCACAGGAGGGAGCCCGACAACAGAATTCACAACAGGCAGCCCCCCACATATATTGACTGTGAGTAAGATGAAAGTCACAAACGCAGAAATGAAACAGGTTTCAGCAAAGGGAGGCCAGACTTACTAAACAGACAGAGGATAGGAAAGGTATCTTTGCGGTCAGCACAAAAAACTACAAAAGACCACGCAGAGTGTGCAAAAAGACCTCCGCACCGACTAACGGTGTGGAGATGCCACTCTGCATCCCAGAGCTTCCAGCTAGCAAGACAAAATCATGATAGCCAACTGGACAAGGAAACAATGAACAAATAATAACAAGCAGGAACTTAGCTTCTGCTGGAGTAAACAGGTCACCAGAAAGATCCAAGAGCGAACTGAACCAATGCAGGAACATTGACAACTGGCAAGGAGTAACGATCTGAGTGGAGTTAAATAGAGCAGCCAACCAAAGATAAACCACGTCACCTGTGTAAGGAACCTCAGAAGCAGCAGCTCCACTCACAGCCACCAGAGGGAGTCCATGGACAGAACTCGCCGAAGTACCACTCACGACCACAGGAGGGAGCTCGACAACAGAATTCACAACAGTACCCCCCCTTGAGGAGGGGTCACCGAATCCTCACCAGAGCCCCCAGGCCGATCAGGATGAGCCAAATGAAAGGCACGAACTAGATCGGCAGCATGAACATCAGAGGCAAAAACCCAGGAATTATCTTCCTGACCATAACCCTTCCACTTGACCAGGTACTGGAGTTTCCGTCTCGAAACACGAGAATTCAAAATCTTCTCCACCACATACTCCAACTCCCCCTCGACCAACACCGGGGCAGGAGGATCAACGGAGGGAACCATAGGCGCCACGTATCTCCGCAACAACGACCTATGGAACACATTATGGATGGCAAAAGAAGCTGGAAGGTCCAAACGAAATGACACAGGATTAAGAACTTCAGAAATCTTATATGGCCCAATGAAACGAGGCTTAAACTTAGGAGAGGAAACCTTCATAGGAACATGACGAGATGACAACCAAACCAAATCCCCAACACGAAGTCGGGGACCAACACAGCGCCGACGGTTAGCGAAACGTTGAGCCTTCTCCTGGGACAATGTCAAATTGTCCACCACATGAGTCCAAATCTGCTGCAACCTGTTCACCACAGTATCTACACCAGGACAGTCCGAAGGCTCAACCTGCCCTGAAGAGAAACGAGGATGGAAACCAGAATTACAGAAAAAAGGAGAAACCAAAGTAGCTGAGCTGGCCCGATTATTAAGGGCGAACTCAGCCAAAGGCAAGAAGGACACCCAATCAACCTGATCAGCAGAAACAAAGCATCTCAGATATGTTTCCAAAGTCTGATTAGTTCGTTCGGTTTGGCCATTAGTCTGAGGATGGAAAGTCGAAGAAAAAGACAAATCAATGCCCATCTTAGCACAAAAGGACCGCCAAAACCTCGAAACAAACTGGGAACCTCTGTCCGAGACGATGTTCTCCGGAATGCCATGCAAATGAACCACATGCTGGAAAAACAATAGCACCAAATCAGAGGAGGAAGGCAATTTAGACAAGGGTACCAAATGGACCATCTTAGAGAAGCAATCACAAACCACCCAAATGACCGACATCCTTTGAGAAACAGGGAGATCAGAAATAAAATCCATGGAAATATGCGTCCAGGGCCTCTTTGGGACCGGCAAGGGCAAAAGCAACCCACTGGCACGAGAACAGCAGGGCTTAGCCCGAGCACAAGTCCCACAGGACTGCACAAAAGAACGCACATCCCGTGACAAAGAAGGCCACCAAAAGGATCTAGCCACCAAATCTCTGGTACCAAAGATTCCAGGATGACCAGCCAACACCGAACAATGAACCTCAGAGATAACTCTACTAGTCCATCTATCAGGGACAAACAGTTTCTCCGTTGGACAACGGTCAGGTCTATCAGCCTGAAACTTCTGCAGCACGCCCCGCAAATCAGGGGAGATGGCAGACAAAATTACCCCCTCTTTAAGAATACCCGCCGGCTCCGGAACACCCGGAGAGTCAGGCACAAAACTCCTTGACAGGGCATCAGCCTTCACATTCTTAGATCCCGGAAGGTATGAAACCACAAAATCAAAACGGGAGAAAAAGAGCGACCATCGAGCCTGTCTAGGATTCAACCGTTTGGCAGACTCGAGATAAGTCAAATTCTTGTGATCCGTCAAGACCACCACGCGATGTTTAGCTCCTTCAAGCCAATGTCGCCACTCCTCGCATGCCCACTTCATGGCCAACAATTCTCGATTGCCAACATCATAATTGCGCTCAGCAGGCGAGAATTTTCTAGAAAAGAAGGCACATGGTTTCATCACCGAGCCATCAGAACTTCTTTGCGACAAAACAGGCCCTGCTCCAATCTCAGAAGCATCAACCTCGACCTGAAACGGGAGCGAAACATCTGGCTGGCACAACACAGGGGCAGAAGAAAAACGACGCTTCAACTCCTGAAAAGCCTCTACAGCCGCAGAGGACCAATTGACCACATCAGCACCTTTCTTGGTCAAATCAGTCAACGGTTTAGCAATACTAGAAAAATTCGCGATGAAGCGACGGTAAAAATTAGCAAAGCCCAGGAACTTCTGCAGGCTCTTCACAGATGTCGGCTGAGTCCAATCATAAATGGCCTGAACTTTAACAGGGTCCATCTCGATAGTAGAAGGGGAAAAAATGAAACCCAAAAATGAAACCTTCTGAACTCCAAAGAGACACTTTGACCCCTTCACAAACAAGGAATTCGCACGAAGGACCTGGAACACCATTCTGACCTGCTTCATATGAGACTCCCAATCATCCGAAAAGACCAAAATGTCATCCAAATATACAATCATGAATCCATCCAGGTACTCTTGGAAGATGTCATGCATAAAGGACTGAAACACAGATGCAGCATTAGAAAGCCCGAATGGTATAACCAGGTACTCAAAATGGCCCTCGGGCGTATTAAATGCTGTTTTCCATTCATCGCCCTATTTAATTCGCACAAGATTATACGCCCCTCGAAGATCTATCTTGGTGAACCAACTAGCCCCCTTAATCCGAGCAAACAAATCAGACAGCAGCGGCAAAGGATACTGAAATTTGACTGTGATCTTATTAAGAAGGCGGTAATCAATACAAGGTCTCAAAGAGCCATCCTTCTTGGCCATAAAAAAGAACCCTGCTCCCAATGGTGACGACGACGGGCGAATATGACCCTTCTCCAAGGATTCCTTTATATAACTCTGGATAGCGGCGTGCTCTGGCACAGATAAATTAAACAGTCGGCCTTTAGGAAACTTACTACCAGGAATCAAATTAATAGCACAATCGCAATCCCTATGAGGAGGTAGGGCACTGGATTTGGGCTCATCAAATACATCCCGGTAATCTGATAAAAATTCAGGGACTTCAGAAGGAGTGGAAGGCGAAATTGACAACAATGGAACATCACCATGTACCCCCTGACAACCCCAGCCAGACACAGACATAGACTTCCAATCCAACACTGGATTATGGACCTGTAGCCATGGCAACCCCAAAACGACCACATCATGCAGATTATGCAACACCAAAAAGCGAATATCCTCCTGATGTGCAGGAGCCATGCACATGGTCAATTGAGTCCAGTACTGAGGCTTATTCTTGGCCAAAGGCGTAGCATCAATTCCTCTCAATGGAATAGGATACTGCAAGGGCTCCAAGAAAAAACCACAGCGCCTGGCAAACTCCAAGTCCATCAAATTCAGGGCAGCACCTGAATCCACAAATGCCATAACAGAATAGGACGACAGAGAGCAAATCAGAGTAACGGACAAAAGAAATTTAGACTGTACCGTACCAATGGTGGCAGATCTAGCGAACCGCTTAGTGCGCTTAGGACAATCGGAGATAGCATGAGTGGATTCACCACAGTAAAAACACAGCCCATTCCGACGTCTGTGTTCTTGCCGTTCAGCTCTGGTCAAAGTCCTATCACACTGCATAGGCTCAGGCCTATGCTCATAGAATACCGCCAAATGGTGCACAGCTTTGCGCTCGATCTGAATGGCCAAGGACATAGACTCATTCAGACCAGCAGGTGTGGGAAATCCCACCATGACATCCTTAAGGGCTTCAGAAAGACCCTTTCTGAAAATTGCCGCCAGGGCACACTCATTCCACTGAGTAAGCACAGACCACTTTCTAAACTTCTGACAATATACCTCCGCTTCATCCTGACCCTGACACAAAGCCAGCAAGATTTTCTCGGCCTGATCCACTGAATTTGGTTCATCATAAAGCAATCCAAGCGCCAGAAAAAACGCATCAACATCACGCAATGCAGGATCTCCTGGCGCAAGGGAAAATGCCCAGCCTTGAGGGTCACCACGCAACAAAGAAATAATGATTTTTACTTGTTGAACGGGGTCACCAGAGGAGCGGGGTTTCAAAGCTAGAAGCAGTTTACAATTATTTTTGAAATTCAAGAACTTAGATCTATCCCCAGAAAATAAATCAGGAATAGGAATTCTAGGCTCTAACATCGGATTCTGAACCACAAAATCTTGAATGTTTTGTACCCTTGCAGTGAGATGATCCACACAAGAGGACAGACCTTGAATGTCCATATCTACACCTGTGTCCTGAATCACCCAAAGGTTTAGGGGAAAAGAAAGACAAAACACAGTGCAAAGAAAAAAAAATGGTCTCAGAACTTCTCTTATCCCTCTATTGAGATGCATTAATACTTTGGGCCAGCTGTACTGTTATGGACCTGGTGGTTAAGAGCACTCGGCACGACCTGATAGTTAAACTCAACAGGACAAGCTCTGGGATGTGGGAGCTCTGCTGACCGCAACCCCTAATCCTATCACAACAACTAGAAATAGCCATGGAGCGTTCCTGACTCTCCCTAGACGCCTCTTCACAGCCTAAGAGCTAGCTAGCCCTAGAGATAGAAAATAAAGCCCACCTTGCCTCAGAGAAATTCCCCAAAGGAAAAGGCAGCCCCCCACATATATTGACTGTGAGTAAGATGAAAGTCACAAACGCAGAAATGAAATAGGTTTCAGCAAAGGGAGGCCAGACTTACTAAACAGACAGAGGATAGGAAAGGTATCTTTGCGGTCAGCACAAAAAACTACAAAAGACCACGCAGAGTGTGCAAAAAGACCTCCGCACCGACTAACGGTGCGGAGATGCCACTCTGCATCCCAGAGCTTCCAGCTAGCAAGACAAAATCATGATAGCCAACTGGACAAGGAAACAATGAACAAATAATAACAAGCAGGAACTTAGCTTCTGCTGGAGTAAACAGGTCACCAGAAAGATCCAAGAGCGAACTGAACCAATGCAGGAACATTGACAGCTGGCAAGGAGTAACGATCTGAGTGGAGTTAAATAGAGCAGCCAACCAAAGGATAAACCACGTCACCTGTGTAAGGAACCTCAGAAGCAGCAGCTCCACTCACAGCCACCAGAGGGAGTCCATGGACAGAACTCGCCGAAGTACCACTCACGACCACAGGAGGGAGCTCGACAACAGAATTCACAACACTAGACACCTCGTCACAGCCGGAGGACTAAATACCCCTAAAGATGGAAATAGGAATACTACCTTGCCTCAGAGCAGAACCCCAAAGGATAGGCAGCCCCCCACAAATATTGGCTGTGAGTAGGAGAGGAAAGACACACACAGTAAGAAAACAGGATTTAGCACAAGAGGCCGCTCTAGCTAAAATAGGAAAGGATAGGACAGAGTTCTGTGCGGTCAGTATTAAAACCCTTCCAAAAATATCCACAGCAGATTAAACAAAAATTCCTCCATCTAACTAAAGACGTGGAACGTATATCTGCAACTCCAGAGACTACTAAACTCAGAGCAGGAATACAATCAAAAACAAGCACACAGCTTGTGTGCCATAGAAAAAGAAACAGACACTTATCTTTGCTGAATTGGCAGCTAAGCAGGAGAAGCCAGACAGAGATCAAATACTTCCCAAGAAACATTGACAACTGGCAAGGATTAATGAGTCCTGCAAACCTAAATACTCCAGTCAGAACTGCAATCAGTAGATACACCTGTCCAGGACTGCAGCCCAGAGACAACTGCATTACCACCCACAACCACCGGAGGGAGCCCAAAAGCTGAATTCACAACAGTTCTCCCAGTCTGGCAAGGAGGCAAAGACTTTTGTTTTATCTGCAGTCAGAGTCTAGACAAACTATACTGCAACTTTACATTTTGATCACTTTTCATTGCATTTTTTAAGGTACGTCTTGCAACCAGAAGTGACAATTCTAGCGTTTTTATTTTTTTCTCTTTACTTCTGTTCAACTGTACTTTTATGGAGGCAACAATGCAAAATAGATTTTTTTGTTATTTATCTTTATTTATTTTTTACTGTGGGTTTAATGTGGGTGATTCAAATTTTTTTTTTAAATGTCTTTAAAATGTTTAGGCCCTTTATGGGACTTGAACTTATCATTGTTCGATCTACTGCATATACGATAATACGATACACTGCAATGCCACAGTTCCACAGTGGCTGAGCATCTAAGAAGCACCAAGATTGCAGCGATCAGTGTCCTTGGGATCTGGTGTATGCGAGTGTCGACAATCACACTATTTAAATGGTTAAGAGCAGCAATCAGAACTCAGCTCTGACCACTGCTGTTGATCACAGATGCCGGCTATGTAACAGCTGGTATCAGCCATGGGTGGAGGGAGATCAGCTTATGGGCCTACTCCACACATGGTCAATCATGCACATATATATAACTTTGTAAGGGATTAAGCTTTGGACGGGATAAAGTTCCTAGAATTTAGCAAAATTTTGATTTGCCTAAAAATCATTGTCCTTGGCGGTGCATTGACCTGTTTAAACAGGACCTGTGGTGCCAAGAACAATCGCAGCCTATAACAGATCATTCTGTACGCATCTGAAACTTGGTCTGCCTGTGTAACCAGGCTGCTAAACAACTGCAAATCAGCAAAGAAGTTTCCGATCAGCGGTCGCTTTGTGATGCCAGTCGGCTCGTGTACGCAAAACTTTACACTGTTTTCGTCTATGGGCCAATTTAGATAGTGTATATCTTCATCATATGCCATATATGATTGCCTTGTCTCAAGGCTGAATAAATTACATTCTTCTCATCTTTTTTCCGTAAATATATTTCTGCACGTCCCTTATCAATCATGTTGCTATCTGGCATGCTCCATTACTGTACACTCTATCACTGTGGCTTGATCAATGCTTTAGCAATACAAAAAGTGTAATTGTGATTTCTAAGTCGTATAGTTTAGATATTGAAAATAATGTGTTTCGGATATCAGACCCTGGTGTACAAGTTCTCCACCTGGCAGTTCTTAAAACCATCCTGCACAGCAAACATGGAGGGTTTTTTTCTACATTTTTTTTTTAAATAATGGTTTTATCAATGGTCTGCTTAAACCACAATAAAAAGTTTGACTTCATTGGATTGTGTGGATGAGGCTGTAGAGTCTTTATATAATGTAGTTATTACTACACAAAGTAGCCCTAATTAAAAAAAGGCTATAAACCACAAATAATCTCTGCCTTAGACCGGAGTCACACTACCCTAACATACGGGTGAGTGCTATGCGAGAAAACATAGCATACCATTCAGACCAGTGTTAATCTATGGGGCAGCTCACATCACCTTTTATTTTCTCGAGCGTATTCAGCGTTCGTGTAAAATCGCAGCATGATACGATTGTCAACGAGACTCGGCCGAGACTTGCCAATGCAGACCTATGGGTGCGAGAGAAAAAAATCGCACAGAACTCAGACCATGCAAGTGCTGTCCTATTTTTACACACTGGTGTCCTTTGAAAACCTGGCAATTCATGTATCGTATACAGTAAAATCACACTGACAGGTTAGAATAGAATAGATAGAATATAAATATACACATAGAATACATATATATTTATCAGACTGGATGCATAGAGTCGATCAGCTATACTATATAGAGGAAAGAATAGCTTACACACATTTTTCACAAGATAAGTTCAAGGTGACCTGGGCCCCATGGAAATTATTCGGAGATAGTAATGACTAGAGTTGAGCGACCTTGACCTTTTTAGAGTCGAGCCGGGTTTCGCGAAACCCGACTATCTCAAAAGTCGGGTCGAGTGAAATCGGCCGATTATGACGTAAAGTCGGGATCGACCGAAACACGAAACCCAATGCAAGTCAATGGGGCAGCATAGTCGGCAGTGAGTGGGGGCCAGGAAAACACCTAGAGTGCCCATTTTAATGTAAAAACCATCCATTCTTCTTAATGAAGCTTGTCAAGCGTAATTTACCTTATAATAATTGGAAGGCATTTGAAATTGGGGGTCATTTGGCTAAAGTTGTGTGGGGTAGGGCTGGTTCAAGTAATTAGTGGGCCCAGGAAATCTGGACCACGTCACGGCAGTGGAGCAGGGAGAGGTAAGTATTTCAACTTTGCAAGTGCTGTGATCCTGAGCAAGCAGGGGGGGCCCACTTGTTGGCATTGGCACTGGCACAGGGCCCGTCAAAGTACAGCGGTGTGTTTGCACGGCGGGGGCGCCTCCCACCGGCAGCAACACTTTTGCGTACTATGAGAGGCCCTGTGCCAGTGACGTCGCCAACTAGTATTCCTCCCCCCACCTGATGAAGGAACCTGCACTTTCATCTGCACCTTCCTCTTTGTCCCCGTGTAAGGTGGTATGGTATGCGGGAAGAGCAACCTGACTTTCAGCAGGGTCACAATGTTGTTGTGTAGCATGCACGGGGAATGTTGCGTTATGGGTCAATGTACCAGCAGACTCATCTATCACTGGCTGGGCAATGGGCACGATGAAGTGGAAACACAGATATAGGCCCAAAGAATAAAGTGGGCTAAATGCAGTTCAAAATTGGTAACACAGGAATAACCAGGGGGCATTGCAGTGGAGGACAACTGGAATGAGAGGCTGACACAGAGAGTAGGGCCAAATCAGTAAGTAGTCGAAATGCAGTTCAAAATTGGCAACCGTAGTAAACAGGCGGCACAGCTTTGTTCAGTGGAGGAGAACAGCAAGGAGTGGCAGACACCGATAGTAGGCCCCAACCCAACTAGTAGGCCAAATGCAGTCTAACATTAACAACTACTTAACGAGAGCCTGAAAATGGAATTTCAGGACAGGAAACCAGGAGAACAGCAAGGAGTGGCAGACACCGATAGTAGGCCCCAAACCAACTAGTACGCCAAATGCAGTTGTTCCATTTAACCACAATTTAATGAGAGCCTGAAGATAGAAGCTCAGGAAAGGCAACCTGGGGAACACCTTGGAGTGTAACACACCATCTCTCTCCACCCCATACCCATTTTATAGGCCTAATGCAGTGTACTTTTCTACAACTACTAAACGAGAGTCGGAAGACCGAAGCAATGGCAAGGAAACCTGGGGAACACCTTGGAGTGTAACACACCATCTCTCTCCACCCCATACCCAATTTGTAGGCCTAATGCAGTGTAGTTTCCAAGAACTACTAAACGAGAGCCGGAAGATCGAAGCTCAGGAAAGGCAACCTGGGGAACACCTTGGAGTGTAACACACCCTCTCTCTACACCCCATACCCAATTTGAAGGCCTAATGCAGCGTAGTTTCCAACAACTACTAAACGAGAGCCGGAAGATCGAAGCTCAGGAAAGGCAACCTGGGGAACACCTTGGAGTGGAACACACCCTCTCTCTACACCCCATACCCAATTTGAAGGCCTAATGCAGTGTAGTTTCCAAGAACTACTAAACGAGAGCCGGAAGATCGAAGCTCAGGAAAGGCAACCTGGGGAACACCTTGGAGTGGAACACACCATCTCTCTACACCCCATACCCAATTTGAAGGCCTAATGCAGCGTAGTTTCCAACAACTACTAAACGAGAGCCGGAAGATCGAAGCTCAGGAAAGGCAACCTGGGGAACACCTTGGAGTGGAACACACCCTCTCTCTACACCCCATACCCAATTTGAAGGCCTAATGCAGTGTAGTTTCCAAGAACTACTAAACGAGAGCCGGAAGATCGAAGCTCAGGAAAGGCAACCTGGGGAACACCTTGGAGTGTAACACAACGTCTCTCTACACCACGGAAGGGCTGATTCTTAGGAAGGAAGGCTGTTGGAAATAAGCATTGCGCGTCCGAGGGTGATTATATTCTTATTAGGTATATACTCACCCTCGGACGCGCCCTGCTTCTTTATTTGGAATGAATGTTTATTTGCAATGTGGTGTTGACTTTCTCTATTATTTTGGTAATTAATGATTTTATTATTTTCATTGTTTTGCATCTTCTCGGCAATAATATAAAGAAGACGCGACAGGACAACACTCGGTGGATGCCATATGTGTGTTTTCAATTGAAAAAACCTTTCAGTTAACTACTTGTAGGAGAAAGTAATTGTAGCTGGTGGCCATTTTTAGTACTGTACCAGATTTTAGTTGTGTGTTTGTTTTTAATGTTAAAATGTCTGCATTTGATATCTCTCCAGTATTTTCTTTTTTGTAAGCAAAATACTTATTTTTATATTTTCTGTGTAGTAGTTGAAAGAATGGACCGCAGACAGGCATCGAAGGCCTAAAATAAAAAAATTGGGCTGGCTGTAGGCAATTTTAAATTGGTTCCAGGGGTACACGGGCAGCAGTGGTGTGGTCAGTGGAGGCCTAGTGGAAGGAGTCACCGCAGACAGGCATCGAAGGCCTAAAATAATAACACATGGCTGTAGGCAATTTTAAATTGGTTCCAGGGGTACACGGGCAGCAGTGGTGTGGTCAGTGGAGGCCTAGTGGAAGGAGTCACCGCAGACAGGCATCGAAGGCCTAAAATAATAACACATGGCTGTAGGCAATTTTAAATTGGTTCCAGGGGTACACGGGCAGCAGTGGTGTGGTCAGTGGAGGCCTAGTGGAAGGAGTCACCGCAGACAGGCATCGAAGGCCTAAAATAATAACACATGGCTGTAGGCAATTTTAAATTGGTTCCAGGGGTACACGGGCAGCAGTGGTGTGGTCAGTGGAGGCCTAGTGGAAGGAGTCACCGCAGACAGGCATCGAAGGCCTAAAATAATAACACATGGCTGTAGGCAATTTTAAATTGGTTCCAGGGGTACACGGGCAGCAGTGGTGTGGTCAGTGGAGGCCTAGTGGAAGGAGTCACCGCAGACAGGCATCGAAGGCCTAAAATAATAACACATGGCTGTAGGCAATTTTAAATTGGTTCCAGGGGTACACGGGCAGCAGTGGTGTGGTCAGTGGAGGCCTAGTGGAAGGAGTCACCGCAGACAGGCATCGAAGGCCTAAAATAATAACACATGGCTGTAGGCAATTTTAAATTGGTTCCAGGGGTACACGGGCAGCAGTGGTGTGGTCAGTGGAGGCCTAGTGGAAGGAGTCACCGCAGACAGGCATCGAAGGCCTAAAATAATAACACATGGCTGTAGGCAATTTTAAATTGGTTCCAGGGGTACACGGGCAGCAGTGGTGTGGTCAGTGGAGGCCTAGTGGAAGGAGTCACCGCAGACAGGCATCGAAGGCCTAAAATAATAACACATGGCTGTAGGCAATTTTAAATTGGTTCCAGGGGTACACGGGCAGCAGTGGTGTGGTCAGTGGAGGCCTAGTGGAAGGAGTCACCGCAGACAGGCATCGAAGGCCTAAAATAATAACACATGGCTGTAGGCAATTTTAAATTGGTTCCAGGGGTACACAGGCAGCAGTGGTGTGGTCAGTGGAGGCCTAGTGGAAGGAGTCACCGCAGACAGGCATCGAAGGCCTAAAATAATAACACATGGCTGTAGGCAATTTTAAATTGGTTCCAGGGGTACACGGGCAGCAGTGGTGTGGTCAGTGGAGGCCTAGTGGAAGGAGTCACCGCAGACAGGCATCGAAGGCCTAAAATAATAACACATGGCTGTAGGCAATTTTAAATTGGTTCCAGGGGTACACGGGCAGCAGTGGTGTGGTCAGTGGAGGCCTAGTGGAAGGAGTCACCGCAGACAGGCATCGAAGGCCTAAAATAATAACACATGGCTGTAGGCAATTTTAAATTGGTTCCAGGGGTACACGGGCAGCAGTGGTGTGGTCAGTGGAGGCCTAGTGGAAGGAGTCACCGCAGACAGGCATCGAAGGCCTAAAATAATAACACATGGCTGTAGGCAATTTTAAATTGGTTCCAGGGGTACACGGGCAGCAGTGGTGTGGTCAGTGGAGGCCTAGTGGAAGGAGTGACCACAGACAGGCATCGAAGGCCTAACATAACAAAAATGTCAATACAATGGTATTGTCAGTGGCAGGCAATGAAGGATGTCAGCGCATAGACTAAACATTGGTGGAGCTGTGAGATAATTTTGCAAGTGGTAGAGCACTGTTTGAGCTGGGGTGGGGGGAAACTGTCTTGTGGCCGGCGGTACAGGCCCAGGGCCCCTCATATTACAACGGTGTGTCTGACGTTGGGTGCGCACCACCACCGCCAGAGACACTTTATTGTACTAGGAGGGACCCAGTGGCAGTGCCGTCGACCAAAAGCGGGCTCACCCACCTCTTCAGACAAACTGCACTCTCACGGGTGCTGTCGCCAAGTGTCGATACCACGGCCCCGTGTGGGGAGTTTGGCCATTTAGTGAGGTGTAAACATGTCGTATGCTGGACAATCAGGTGCTGAAAATTACGAGATTGGAAAAGGCATTCAGAATAGTCCACAGGCAAGACCTTTTCATAGGAAAGCTAGGTGTCAGCCGGGCAAGGTGGGGCAAAAGATTTCGAAATCCAGTTGTGGTTCATTTTAATGAAGGTTAGATCATCTACATTTTGGGTAGCCAGACGAGTCCTTTTTTCTGTTAGTATTGAACCTGCAGCACTGAATACTCTTTCTGATAGGACACTAGCTGCCGGGCAAGCAAGCTCCTGCAATGCATATTCTGCCAATTCTGGCCAGGTGTCTAATTTTGATGCCCAGTAATCAAATGGGAATGACGGTTGAGGGAGAATATCGATAAGGGATGAAAAATAGTTTGTAACCATACTGGACAAATGTTGTCTCCTGTCACTTTGAATTGATGCTGCAGTACCTGTCCTGTCTGCGGTCATAGCAAAATCACTCCACAACCTGGTCAGAAAACCCCTCTGGCCAACGCCACTTCTGATTTCTGCCCCTCTAACTCCTCTGGTCTGCTGGCCCCTGCAGCTCATGTGAGAACGATCACGGGCGCTGTGTGCAGGGAATGCCAGAAGCAAACGGTCAACAAGAGTTGATTGTTTGGTTGCTAATATTAGTTCCAAGTTCTCATGTGGCATTATATTTTGCAATTTGCCTTTATAGCGAGGATCAAGGAGGCAGGCCAACCAGTAATCGTCATCATTCATCATTTTAGTTATGCGTGTGTCCCTTTTGAGGATACGTAAGGCATAATCCGCCATGTGGGCCAAAGTTCCAGTTCTCAAATCTGCGGTTGTGCTTGGTTGAGGGGCAGTTTCAGGCAAATCCACGTCACTTGTGTCCCTCAAAAAAGCAGAACCCGGCCTTGCCGCGCCACCAATTTCCAGTGGCCCCGGAAAAGCTTCCTCATTAAAAATATAATCATCCCCATCATCCTCCTCGTCCTCCTCCTCCTCTTCGCCCGCTACCTCGTCCTGTACACTGCCCTGGCCAGACAATTGGTGACTGTCATCAAGGCTTTCCTCTTCCTCAGCTGCAGACGCCTGATCCTTTATGTGCGTCAAACTTTGCATCAGCAGACGCATTAGGGGGATGCTCATGATTATTATGGCGTTGTCTGCACTAACCAGCCGTGTGCATTCCTCAAAACACTGAAGGACTTGACACATGTCTTGAATCTTCGACCACTGCACACCTGACAACTCCATGTCTGCCATCCTACTGCCTGCCCGTGTATGTGTATCCTCCCACAAAAACATAACAGCCCGCCTCTGTTCACACAGTCTCTGAAGCATGTGCAGTGTTGAGTTCCACCTTGTTGCAACGTCTATGATTAGGCGATGCTGGGGAAGGTTCAAAGAACGCTGATAGGTCTGCATACGGCTGGAGTGTACGGGCGAACGGCGGATATGTGAGCAAAGTCCACGCACTTTGAGGAGCAGGTCGGATAACCCCGGATAACTTTTCAGGAAGCACTGCACCACCAGGTTTAAGGTGTGAGCCAGGCAAGGAATATGTTTCAGTTGGGAAAGGGAGATGGCAGCCATGAAATTCCTTCCGTTATCACTCACTACCTTGCCTGCCTCAAGATCTACAGTGCCCAGCCACGACTGCGTTTCTTTCTGCAAGAACTCGGACAGAACTTCCGCGGTGTGTCTGTTGTCGCCCAAACACTTCATAGCCAATACAGCCTGCTAACGTTTGCCAGTAGCTGCCCCATAATGGGAGACCTGGTGTGCAACAGTGGCAGCTGCGGATGGAGTGGTTGTGCGACTGCGGTCTGTGGACGAGCTCTCGCTTCTGCAGGAGGACGAAGAGGAGGAGGAGGGGGTGCGAACGGCTACAGCCAATTGTTTCCTAGACCGTGGGCTAGGCAGAACTGTCCCAAACTTCCTGTCCCCTGTGGACCCTGCATCCACCACATTTAACCAGTGTGCCGTGATGGACACGTAACGTCCCTGGCCATGCCTACTGGTCCATGCATCTGTTGTCAGGTGCACCTTTGTGCTCACAGATTGCCTGAGTGCATGGACGATGCGCTCTTTAACATGCTGGTGGAGGGCTGGGATGGCTTTTCTGGAAAAAAAGTGTCGACTGGGTAGCTCGTAGCGTGGTACAGCGTAGTCCATCAGGGCTTTGAAAGCTTCGCTTTCAACTAACCGGTAGGGCATCATCTCTAACGAGATTAGTCTAGCTATGTGTGCGTTCAAACCCTGTGTACGCGGATGCGAGGCTAAGTACTTCCTTTTTCTAACCATAGTCTCATGTAGGGTGAGCTGGACTGGAGAGCTGCAGATCGTGGAACTAGCGGGGGTGCCGGTGGACATGGCAGACTGAGAGACGGTGGGAGATGGTATTGTTGCCACCGGTGCCCTAGATGCAGTGTTTCCTACTATGAAACTGGTGATTCCCTGACCCTGAAGGCTTTGGCCTGGCAAAGAAACCTGCACAGATACTGCAGGTGGTGCGGAAAATGGTGGCCCTACACTGCCGGAAGGGATGTTGCGTTGCTGACTAGCTTCATTGGCCGAGGGTGCTACAACCTTAAGGGACGTTTGGTAGTTAGTCCAGGCTTGCAAATGCATGGTGGTTAAATGTCTATGCATGCAACTTGTATTGAGACTTTTCAGATTCTGTCCTCTGCTTAAGGTAGTTGAACATTTTTGACAGATGACTTTGCGCTGATCAATTGGATGTTGTTTAAAAAAATGCCAGACTGCACTCTTTCTAGCATCGGATACCTTTTCAGGCATTGCAGACTGAGCTTTAACCGGATGGCCACGCTGTCCTCCAACAGGTTTTAGCTTTGCCACGCGTTTTGGGCAAGATACGGGCCCGGCAGATGGAACCTGTTGCGATGTTGATGCCTGCTGCGGCCCCTCCTCCTCCGCTTCAGAACTGCTGCCGCCTGCACCCTGTTCCCCCAATGGCTGCCAATCGGGGTCAAGAACTGGGTCATCTATTACCTCTTCTTGTAGCTCGTGTGCAACTTCGTCTGTGTCACCGTGGCGGTCGGTGGTATAGCGTTCGTGATGGGGCAACATAGTCTCATCAGGGTCTGATTCTTGATCAGCACCCTGCGATGGCAATGTTGTGGTCTGAGTCAAAGGACCAGGATAGTAGTCTGGCTGTGGCTGTGCATCAGTGCACTCCATGTCAGATTCAACTTGTAATGGGCATGGACTGTTAACTGCTTCACTTTCTAAGCCAGGGACGGTATGTGTAAAGAGCTCCATGGAGTAACCCGTTGTGTCGCCTGCTGCATTCTTCTCTGTTGTTGTTTTTGCTGAAGAGGACAAGGAAGCGACTTGTCCCTGACCGTGAACATCCACTAACGACGCGCTGCTTTGACATTTACCAGTTTCACGAGAGGAGGCAAAAGAGCTAGAGGCTGAGTCAGCAAGATAAGCCAAAACTTGCTCTTGCTGCTCCGGCTTTAAAAGCGGTTTTCCTACTCCCAGAAAAGGGAGCGTTCGAGGCCTTGTGTAGCCAGACGACGAACCTGGCTCCACAGCTCCAGACTTAGGTGCAATATTTTTTTTCCCACGACCAGCTGATGCTCCACCACTACCACTACCCTCATTACCAGCTGACAATGAACGCCCCCGGCCACGACCTCTTCCACCAGACTTCCTCATTGTTTTAAAAACGTTAACAAACGAACGGTATTTGTTGCTGTCACACAACTTACACGGTGAGCTATAACTTCAGTATGATTTAGCTACCCCTTTACAGGTGGGTGAGACCACAACGAAAATCAGCCACAATGTTACACACTCTGTTGTTGTTGGCAACAAATGAGATGGCACACACGCAGGACTGTCACTGAAGCGCAAATGTAAATATTTATCTCCCACTGATTTGTGTTTGTTTTTTTTAAAAGGGAGACTTCAGAAAAAAAAATTTAAAAAAAATTATTTTTTACAGAAGAATTTATAAAACAAATAAAATGAAATGATTGTTTCAGGGAGAATTTAGGAAAAAAAAAAAAAGGCTTTGTAGGGCCCACTGAGTGAGAGAGGACGCACACAGGAGTCAGGAGTGGCACACAAGCCCAGAGGCCAATATTTATCTCCCACTGATTGATGTACTGATTTTTTCAGGTAGATTTTGGAACCCAAATCAAGCTAAAAAAAATAATAGGCTTTCTATGGCCCACAATTGGGGAGAGAGAGAGAGATGGCACACCCAGGAGTCAAGACTGGCACACAAGCAGAAGGGGCAATATGAATCTCCCACAGTTTTTTTTTTTTTTTTTTTCAGGGAGACTTGAGAGAAAAAAAAATACCAAAAAAATGATTTTTTTCAGGAATAATTTAGAAACCAAAGAAAATAAAATGATTGTTTCAGGGAGAATTTAGAAAACAAATAAAACAAAAAATAGGCTTTCTAGGGCCCACTGAGTGACAGATGACGCACACAGGAGTCAGGAGTGGCACACAAGCCCAGAGGCCAATATTAATCTCCCACTGATTGATTTAGTGATTTTTTTCGGTAGATTTTGGAACCCAAATCAAGCAAAAAAATTAATAGGCTTTCTATGGCCCACAATTGGGGAGAGAGAGAGAGATGGCACACCCAGGAGTCAAGACTGGCACACAAGCAGAAGGGGCAATATGAATCTCCCACAGATTTTTTTTTTTTTTTTTTTTTCAGGGAGACTTGAGAGAAAAAAAAATACCAAAAAAATGATTTTTTTCAGGAATAATTTAGAAACCAAAGAAAATAAAATGATTGTTTCAGGGAGAATTTAGAAAACAAATAAAACAAAAAATAGGCTTTCTAGGGCCCACTGAGTGACAGATGACGCACACAGGAGTCAGGAGTGGCACACAAGCCCAGAGGCCAATATTAATCTCCCACTGATTGATTTAGTGATTTTTTTCGGTAGATTTTGGAACCCAAATCAAGCAAAAAAATTAATAGGCTTTCTATGGCCCACAATTGGGGAGAGAGAGAGAGATGGCACACCCAGGAGTCAAGACTGGCACACAAGCAGAAGGGGCAATATGAATCTCCCACAGATTTTTTTTTTTTTTTTTTTTTCAGGGAGACTTGAGAGAAAAAAAAATACCAAAAAAATGATTTTTTTCAGGAATAATTTAGAAACCAAAGAAAATAAAATGATTGTTTCAGGGAGAATTTAGAAAACAAATAAAACAAAAAATAGGCTTTCTAGGGCCCACTGAGTGACAGATGACGCACACAGGAGTCAGGAGTGGCACACAAGCCCAGAGGCCAATATTAATCTCCCACTGATTGATTTAGTGATTTTTTTCAGGTAGATTTTGGAACCCAAATCAAGCAAAAAAATTAATAGGCTTTCTATGGCCCACAATTGGGGAGAGAGAGAGAGATGGCACACCCAGGAGTCAAGACTGGCACACAAGCAGAAGGGGCAATATGAATCTCCCACAGATTTTTTTTTTTTTTTTTCAGGGAGACTTGAGAGAAAAAAAAATACAAAAAAAATGATTTTTTTCAGGAATAATTTAGAAACCAAAGAAAATAAAATGATTGTTTCAGGGAGAATTTAGAAAACAAATAAAACAAAAAATAGGCTTTCTAGGGCCCACTGAGTGACAGATGACGCACACAGGAGTCAGGAGTGGCACACAAGCCCAGAGGCCAATATTAATCTCCCACTGATTGATTTAGTGATTTTTTTTGGTAGATTTTGGAACCCAAATCAAGCAAAAAAATTAATAGGCTTTCTATGGCCCACAATTGGGGAGAGAGAGAGAGATGGCACACCCAGGAGTCAAGACTGGCACACAAGCAGAAGGGGCAATATGAATCTCCCACAGATTTTTATTTTTTTTTTTCAGGGAGACTTGAGAGAAAAAAAAATACAAAAAAAATGATTTTTTTCAGGAATAATTTAGAAACCAAAGAAAATAAAATGATTGTTTCAGGGAGAATTTAGAAAACAAATAAAACAAAAAATAGGCTTTCTAGGGCCCACTGAGTGACAGATGACGCACACAGGAGTCAGGAGTGGCACACAAGCCCAGAGGCCAATATTAATCTCCCACTGATTGATTTAGTGATTTTTTTTAGTAGATTTTGGAACCCAAATCAAGCAAAAAAATTAATAGGCTTTCTATGGCCCACAATTGGGGAGAGAGAGAGAGAGATGGCACACCCAGGAGTCAAGACTGGCACACAAGCAGAAGGGGCAATATGAATCTCCCACAGATTTTTTTTTTTTTTTCAGGGAGACTTGAGAGAAAAAAAAATACAAAAAAAATGATTTTTTTCAGGAATAATTTAGAAACCAAAGAAAATAAAATGATTGTTTCAGGGAGAATTTAGAAAACAAATAAAACAAAAAATAGGCTTTCTAGGGCCCACTGAGTGACAGATGACGCACACAGGAGTCAGGAGTGGCACACAAGCCCAGAGGCCAATATTAATCTCCCACTGATTGATTTAGTGATTTTTTTTGGTAGATTTTGGAACCCAAATCAAGCAAAAAAATTAATAGGCTTTCTATGGCCCACAATTGGGGAGAGAGAGAGAGATGGCACACCCAGGAGTCAAGACTGGCACACAAGCAGAAGGGGCAATATGAATCTCCCACAGATTTTTTTTTTTTTTTCAGGGAGACTTGAGAGAAAAAAAAATACAAAAAAAATGATTTTTTTCAGGAATAATTTAGAAACCAAAGAAAATAAAATGATTGTTTCAGGGAGAATTTAGAAAACAAATAAAACAAAAAATAGGCTTTCTAGGGCCCACTGAGTGACAGATGACGCACACAGGAGTCAGGAGTGGCACACAAGCCCAGAGGCCAATATTAATCTCCCACTGATTGATTTAGTGATTTTTTTCGGTAGATTTTGGAACCCAAATCAAGCAAAAAAATTAATAGGCTTTCTATGGCCCACAATTGGGGAGAGAGAGAGAGATGGCACACCCAGGAGTCAAGACTGGCACACAAGCAGAAGGGGCAGTATGAATCTCCCACAGATTTTTTTTTTTTTTTTTTTTTTTCAGGGAGACTTGAGAGAAAAAAAAATACCAAAAAAATGATTTTTTTCAGGAATAATTTAGAAACCAAAGAAAATAAAATGATTGTTTCAGGGAGAATTTAGAAAACAAATAAAACAAAAAATAGGCTTTCTAGGGCCCACTGAGTGACAGATGACGCACACAGGAGTCAGGAGTGGCACACAAGCCCAGAGGCCAATATTAATCTCCCACTGATTGATTTAGTGATTTTTTTCAGGTAGATTTTGGAACCCAAATCAAGCAAAAAAATTAATAGGCTTTCTATGGCCCACAATTGGGGAGAGAGAGAGAGATGGCACACCCAGGAGTCAAGACTGGCACACAAGCAGAAGGGGCAATATGAATCTCCCACAGATTTTTTTTTTTTTTTTTCAGGGAGACTTGAGAGAAAAAAAAATACAAAAAAAATGATTTTTTTCAGGAATAATTTAGAAACCAAAGAAAATAAAATGATTGTTTCAGGGAGAATTTAGAAAACAAATAAAACAAAAAATAGGCTTTCTAGGGCCCACTGAGTGACAGATGACGCACACAGGAGTCAGGAGTGGCACACAAGCCCAGAGGCCAATATTAATCTCCCACTGATTGATTTAGTGATTTTTTTTGGTAGATTTTGGAACCCAAATCAAGCAAAAAAATTAATAGGCTTTCTATGGCCCACAATTGGGGAGAGAGAGAGAGATGGCACACCCAGGAGTCAAGACTGGCACACAAGCAGAAGGGGCAATATGAATCTCCCACAGATTTTTTTTTTTTTTTTTTTTTTTCAGGGAGACTTGAGAGAAAAAAAAATACAAAAAAAATGATTTTTTTCAGGAATAATTTAGAAACCAAAGAAAATAAAATGATTGTTTCAGGGAGAATTTAGAAAACAAATAAAACAAAAAATAGGCTTTCTAGGGCCCACTGAGTGACAGATGACGCACACAGGAGTCAGGAGTGGCACACAAGCCCAGAGGCCAATATTAATCTCCCACTGATTGATTTAGTGATTTTTTTTGGTAGATTTTGGAACCCAAATCAAGCAAAAAAATTAATAGGCTTTCTATGGCCCACAATTGGGGAGAGAGAGAGAGATGGCACACCCAGGAGTCAAGACTGGCACACAAGCAGAAGGGGCAATATGAATCTCCCACAGATTTTTTTTTTTTTTTCAGGGAGACTTGAGAGAAAAAAAAATACAAAAAAAATGATTTTTTTCAGGAATAATTTAGAAACCAAAGAAAATAAAATGATTGTTTCAGGGAGAATTTAGAAAACAAATAAAACAAAAAATAGGCTTTCTAGGGCCCACTGAGTGACAGATGACGCACACAGGAGTCAGGAGTGGCACACAAGCCCAGAGGCCAATATTAATCTCCCACTGATTGATTTAGTGATTTTTTTTGGTAGATTTTGGAACCCAAATCAAGCAAAAAAATTAATAGGCTTTCTATGGCCCACAATTGGGGAGAGAGAGAGAGATGGCACACCCAGGAGTCAAGACTGGCACACAAGCAGAAGGGGCAATATGAATCTCCCACAGATTTTTTTTTTTTTTTTCAGGGAGACTTGAGAGAGAAAAAAATAAAAAAAAATGATTTTTTTCAGGAATAATTTAGAAACCAAAGAAAATAAAATGATTGTTTCAGGGAGAATTTAGAAAACAAATAAAACAAAAAATAGGCTTTCTAGGGCCCACTGAGTGACAGATGACGCACACAGGAGTCAGGAGTGGCACACAAGCCCAGAGGCCAATATTAATCTCCCACTGATTGATTTAGTGATTTTTTTCAGGTAGATTTTGGAACCCAAATCAAGCAAAAAAATTAATAGGCTTTCTATGGCCCACTATTTGTGAGAGAGATGGCACGCTCAGGACTGGCACACAAGCCCAGAGGCCAATATTAATCTCCCATTTTTTTTTTTCCAGGGAAAATTTATAAACCCAATAAAAAAAATAATAATAAATAGGCTTTCTATGGCCCACTATCTGAGAGAGAGAGATGGCACGCTTAGGACTGGCACACAAGCCCAAAGGCCAATACTAATCTCCCACTGATTGATTGATTGATTTTTTAAGGTAGAATTATGAACCCAAATCAACCAAAAAAATAAATAGGCTTTCTATGGCCCACTATTTGTGAGAGAGATGGCACGCTCAGGACTGGCACACAAGCCCAGAGGCCAATATTAATCTCCCACTTTTTTTTTTTTTCCAGGGAAAATTTATAAACCCAATAAAATAATAAAAAAATAGGCTTTCTATGGCCCACTATCTGAGAGAGAGAGAGATGGCACGCTTAGGACTGGCACACAAGCCCAAAGGCCAATATTAATCTCCCACTGATTGATTTATTGATTTTTTCAGGTAGAATTTAGAACCCAAATCAAGCAAAAAAATTAATAGGCTTTCTATGGCCCACTGAGTGAGAGATGGCACACACAGGAGTAAGGAGTGGCACACAAGCCCTGAGGCCAATATTTTTCTCCCACTGATTGATGTTGTGATTTTTTCTGGTAGATTTTGGAACCCAAATCAAGCAAAAAAATAAATAGGCTTTCTATGGCCCACTGAGTGAGAGATGACACAGACAGAGATGGCACTCTAGCAGAAATGTCAATCTTAATCTCCCACCAAAAAAAAAAAAAAAAGGAACTGTCCTTCAATTACTATCTCCCTGCAGTAATCTCAGCCAGGTATGGCAGGCAGCAATAAGGAGTGGACTGATGCACAAATTAAATAAAAAGTGTGGACAAACAAACAAGATAGCTGTGCAGAAAGGAAGGAACAAGAGGATTTGTGCTTTGAAAAAAGCAGTTGGTTTGCACAGCGGCGTACACACAGCAATACAGCTATCAGGGAGCCTTCTAGGGCAGCCCAATGAGCTACAGCGCTGAGAAAAAAAAAAAAAGGAGCTTCCACTGTCCCTGCACACCGAAGGTGGTGTTGGGCAGTTGAAATCGCTACAGCACAAGCGGTTTTGTGGTTAATGGACCCTGCCTAACGCTATCCCTGCTTCTGACGAAGCGGCAGCAACCTCTCCCTAAGCTCAGATCAGCAGCAGTAACATGGCGGTCGGCGGGAACTCCCCTTTATAGCCCCTGTGACGCCGCAGACAGCAAGCCAATCACTGCAATGCCCTTCTCTAAGATGGTGGGGACCAGGACCTATGTCATCACGCTGCCCACACTCTGCGTTTACCTTCATTGGCTGAGAAATGGCGCTTTTCGCGTCATTGAAACGCGACTTTGGCGCGAAAGTCGCGTACCGCATGGCCGACCACGCACAGGGGTCGGATCGGGTTTCATGAAACTCGACTTCGCCAAAAGTCGGCGACTTTTGAAAATGTTCGACCCGTTTCGCTCAACCCTAGTAATGACTACTTGGAGCTAATGGGCCAATAATGAAATCTATAAATTAATCGATGGGTTGCACCGTTGTTCATAGATAAAGGTTCGCCGACAGGTCTCGTGAAATAGAAAGATGTAACTCGCCGAATCCAACATCCCTTCTCCTCGGAAGGGGCTCCCCTACCTCTTTATCCCCCCCACCCTCCTTCTCTTCTCTTTCTTTTTCGATTATCTTTCTCATTTGTATAAGGTGGACAGTCAATCATACATAGTTATGGCATTCTGCCTAATAATAGTTGTTTTGGAATTCACGGTTTTTGAGAGAGTACCTTGTTTCCCACTGAGGTAAATGTGATTGAGTAATGGTATGCGGTACTTGTTCAAGGCCGGCGTCACACTGGCGTTTTAAACGGCCGAGTGCAATGCGATAAAATAATCGCATTGCATTCGGACCAATGTTACCCTATGGGGCAGCTCCCAGCAGCCGACTTTTTGTCGGCCGTTTTCCTCGGTCCGAGACAATCGCAGGTTTGCTGTGTCTGTCAGCATAGTGTCCAGAGGCTGGAGGTGCTACCAGGAGACAGGCCACTATGCCAGGAGATGTGGAGGGGGCCGTAGGAGAGCAACAACCCAGCAGCAGGACCACTACGTCAGCCTTTGTGCAAGGAGGAACAGGAGGAGCACTTCCAGAGCCCTGCAATATGACCTCCAGCAAGCCAGAAATGTGAATGTGGCTGCACAAACAGTTAGAAACCGACTCCATGAGGATGGTCTGAGTGCCTGACGTCCACAGATGGGGGTTGTGCTCACAGCCCAACACCGTGCAGGATGCTTGGCATTTGCCATAGAACACCAGGATTGTCAAATTCGCCACTGGCACCCTGATGAAAGCAGGTTCACACTGAGCACATGTGACAGGTGTGACAGAGTCTGGAGATGCCATGGAGAGTGATCTGCTGCCTGCAACATCCTTCAGCATGACCGGTTTGGCAGTGGGTCAGTAATGGTGTGGGGAGGCATTTTTTGGAAAGATGCACAGCCCTCTATGTGCTCGCCAGAGGTAGCCTGACTGCCATTAGGTACCAAGATGAGATCCTCAGTCCCCTTGTGAGACCATATGCTGGTGCGGTTGGCCCTGGGTTCCTCCTAATGCAGGACAATGCCAGACTTTATATGGCTGGAGTGTGTCAGCAGTTCCTGCAAGATGAAGGCATTGAAGCTATGGACTGGCCTGCCCGTTCCCCAGACCTGAATCCGATTGAACACATCTGGGACATCATGTCTCACACCATCCACCAACGTGATGTTGAACCACAGACTGTCATCAGGAGCATGCCCAGGCATCGTAGGAAAGTCATACAGGCACGTGGACGCCACACACACTACTGAGCATCATTTCCTTGTCTTGAGGCATTTCCACTGAAGTTGGATCAGTCTGTAACTTCATTTTCCACTTTGATTTTGAGCATCATTCAAACTCCATACCTCCGTGGGATATTAGTTTTGATTTACGTTGATCATATTTAGGTTTTATTGTTCTCAACACATTCCACTATGTAATGAATAAAGATTTACAACTGGAATATTTCATTCAGTGATATCTAGGATGTGGGATATTAGTGTTCCCTTTATTTTTTTGAGCAGTGTATATATAAGCACCATATTCCTCACCTGTCCTCAGATAATCCCTCTGTGATCCTGTCCCACGAAGACCTCCAGCTCTGCTAAATCCAGGTGGTCTGTTGAGTGGCGACATGATGCGACTGCTCAGCAAGCCAGCTGGAACACACTGCGACAGGAGCGCCATAACACTCCTGCAGTGTCTAGCGCTGACGTGAGAAAGGTCACCATAGTTCATAGCTGATGAACCCCGGTCATCTCACTGACGTCATCGCTCGCTGCTTGAGAACTTTCTTTCTATCTATCCATCCATCTATTTCTGTATCTAAAATTGTTTTATTAGTTAGTAAACTAGCTTGGAATGACATAGAGAATTCCTGTATGTAAAAGCTGATGTTAAAAATACATTGCATATGGATTACATATGTATGTCATACAGATACTGGCCAAGAAAAAACGTATTGTACTCGCATGAATGACACTTGCATGACACTTGTCCGACTTTTTAATACCAACATCGTACTGAATTTCTAAATACAGATGAGTGTGAGCCCTTAGGGTGTAAGCTTTGTTTCCTGCTTGTCCAGTGATTGCTTTAAAGGTGAACAAATCATTCTTTACTTAACTGGTCATCCATAGTTATTGTGTAGTATCCATAGTCACTGCTGATGTGTACTTAGTCTCATTTCTCCATTCTCCATTGTTAGGTCCCCAAAATCACCTATTGAACTCTCCATCTGACTAGGACATGGCTAACAATATAATCACCATATCCAGAGAGGAACTTGAAGAACTCAAGGAAGCATTTGAAAAAGTTGGTAAGTCCAGAGTGATGTATTTCAAGTGTTTATTTCTGTTAATGTTGATGATTATTGCTTATAGCCAATGAAAACCCAAAAGTCGTTATCTCAGTAAATTAGAATACTTTATAACACCAGCTTGAAAAAATGATTTTAAAATCCAAAATGTTGGCCTACTGAAATGTACAGTATATTCAGTAAATGCACTCAATATTTGGTCAGGGCTCCTTTTGCATCAATTACTGCGTCAATGTGGTGTGGCGATCAGCCTGTGGCACTGCTGAGGTGTTATGGAAGACCAGGTTGCTTTGATAGCAGCCTTCAGCTCATCTGCATTGTTGGGTCTGGTGTCTCTCATCTTCCTCTTCACAATACACCATAGATTCTTCATGGGGTTAAGGTCAGACAAGTTTGCTGGCAAATCAAGCACAGTGATATTGTTGTTTTTTAACCAAGAATTGGTACACCAAGTACTACTGGAGAATGAAATTTCCATCTCCAAAAAGCTTGTCTGCACAGGGAAGGATGAAGTGCTCTTAAATTTACTGGTAGATTGCTGCGCTGACTTTGGTCTTGATAAAACACAGTGGACCTACACCAGCAGATGGCATGGCTCCCGAATCCATCATTGATTGTGGATACTTCACACTAGACCATGGAAATCAAGGTCCCAGAGTCTGGAGGAAGAATGGAGAGACAGTCAATCCAACCTGCTTGTGGTCTACTGTGAAGTTTCCACAATCATTGATGGTTGTGGAGCCATGTCATCTGCTAGTGTAGGTCCACTGTGTTTTATCAAGACCAAAGTCAGTACAGCCGTCTACCACGAAATTTTAGAGCACTTCATGCTTCCCTCTGCAGACAAGCTTTTTGGAGATGGAAATGTCATTCTCCAGCAAGACTTGGCATCTGTCCACACTGCCAAAAGTACCAATACATGGTTTAGAAACAACAATATCACTGTGCTTGATTGGCCAGCAAACTCACCTGACCTTAACCCCATAGAGAATCTATGGAGTATTGTAAAGAGGAAGATAAGAGACACCAGACCCCACAATGCAGATGAGCTAAATGCCGCTATCAAAGCAACCTGTGCTTCCATAGCACAAAAGCAGTGCCACAGACTGATCGCCTCCATGCCACACCACATTGATGCAGTAATTGATACCAAAGGAACCCCGACCAAGTATTGAGTGCATTTACTGAATATACATTTCAGTAGGCCAACATTTTGGATTTTAAAATCATTTTTTCAAGCTGGTGTCATGCATTTTTCCAAGGTCCAGAGTTCTGTCATGTACTGCTCCCATCCTGAGCCCCCATTCTGTCATGTGCTGCTCCCATTCTGCACCCCCATTCTATCATGTGCTGCTCCCATCCTGCGCCCCCATGCTGTCATGTGCTGCTCCCATCCTGCACCCCATGCTGTCATGTGCTGCTCCCATCCTGAGCCCCCCTTCTGTCATGTGCTGCTCCCATCCTGAGCCCCCATTCTGGCATGTGCTGCTCCCATCCTGGGCCCCCATACTGCCATGTGCTGCCCCCATCCTGCGCCCGCATCCTGTCATGTGCTGCTCCCATCCTGCGCCCCCATGCTATCATGTGCTGCTCCCATCCTGCTCCCCCATGCTGTCATGTGCTGCTCCCATTCTGCACCCCCATGCTGTCATGTGCTACTCCCATTCTGCACCCCCATGCTGTCATGTGCTGTCCCCATCCTGAGCCCCAATTCTGTCATGTGCTGCTCCCATCCTCTGCCCCATTCTGTCATGTGCTGTCCCCATCCTGATCCCCCATTCTGTCATGTGCTGCTCCCATCCTGAGCCCCCATTCTGGCATGTGCTGCTCCCATCCTGGGCCCCCATCCTGTCATGTGCTGCTCCCATCCTGCGCCCCCATGCTATCATGTGCTGCTCCCATCCTGCTCCCCCATGCTGTCATGTGCTGCTCCCATTCTGCACCCCCATGCTGTCATGTGCTACTCCCATTCTGCACCCCCATGCTGTCATGTGCTGTCCCCATCCTGAGCCCCCATTTTGTCATGTGCTGCTCCCATCCTCTGCCCCGTTCTGTCATGTGCTGTCCCCATCCTGAGCCCCCATTCTGTCATGTGCTGCTCCCATCCTGCGCCCCCGTTCTGTCATGTGCTGCTCCCATCCTGCACCCCGGTTCTGACATGTGCTGCTCCCATCCTGCACCCCCGTTCTGTCATGTGCTGCTCCCATTCTGCGCCCTCGTTCTGTTATGAGCTGCTCCCATCCTGCGCCCCCATGCTGTCATGTGCTGCTCCCATCCTGAGCCCCCATTCTGTCATGTGCTGCTCCCATCCTGTGCCCCCATGCTGTCATGTGCTGCTCCTATCCTGCCCCCCAATCCTGTCATGTGCTCCCATTCTGCCCCCCATTCTGTCATGTGCTGCTCCCATCCATGTACCCCTTACGCTGCTCCATAAAGGTTGATGGCCCCCATAAGATACTCCATAGTATATGCTCTGTATGCTGCTCCATAAAGGTTGATGGCCCCATAAGATGCTCCATAGTATTATATGCCCCTTATGCTGCTCCATAAGGGTTGATGGCCCCCATAAGATGCTCCATAGTATTATATGCCCCGTATGCTGCTCCATAAAAGTTGATGGCCCCCATAAGATGCTCCATAGTATAATATGCCTCATATGCTGCTCCATAAAGGTTGATGGCCCCTATAAGATGCTCCATAGTATTACATGCCCCGTATGCTGCTGCGATAAAAAAAAAAACATACTCACCTATCCTCTCTGGGCACCGAGTGCCGGGGGCCTGAGCAGGCTGGGACACCGGCGCGCTATAGGGGCTAGTGGCCGGGGTCGCCGCTGGTTCAGGCCCCCGACACTTGCTATAGTCACCTGTCTCCGATCCACCGCTGCACGCCATAAAGGTTGATGGCCCCCATAAGATGCTCCCTAGTATATGCCCGGTATGCTGCTCCATAAAGGTTGATGGCCCCCATAAGATGCTCCATAGTATATGCCCGTATGCTGCTCCATAAAGGTTGATGGCACCGATAAGATGCTCCATAGTATTATATGCCCCGTATGCTGCTCCATAAAAGTTGATGGCCCCCATAAGATGCTCCATAGTATAATATGCCCCGTATGCTGCTCCATAAAGCACAACTTTTTTCATTTTTAACTTTTAAAGTAATAGCATAACACTAAGGTTCCAGAGATTGGACTCCCCACGATCCTGAAAATAAATTAACTGCAGTGTTTAGTAGCGATACCTCTTCATTTTCAAAACTTGGGGGTCCCATAGATCGGACGTGCACCAGTCACAAGTAATGGCATATCCTAGTAATATGCCATCATTTCTAAGTTTGAAGAAAATCTTTAGTGATATTTGCAAGACAAAAGGTTTTAATCTGTTTAGAAACATTTCCTTTTATGGAAGAAATGTCAGCGATACAGTGTACTTTGAACAGATGTAGTGCAGTAAAGTACATAGGACAAGCCCTATAATTAGACTTGACTTTCCTCACATCTGTGTTATGTAAATGCTTGAGAAGCTGAAATAAAATATATATTAAAAAAATTATAAATATGAAATAGAGAAAAAGATTGTTTAAAGCACATCAGATATGTTTGGCTGACACAAGTGCAAAACTAATCCTTAATGCTTGCTGGTATTATGTTCACTTCTGCAGGTTTTTGTGGCACCTAACTGGCAGAATAACATAGCGTTTTTTTCTATTCTATCTAAGGAAATCTAATTAACCGGCAATATATTTATACATTTTACAAAATGTACAAAGGCTTACTTTTCCACATTACACCCACACACTTTATTTTATTGGGATTTTATGTGATTACCAAAATAAAGTAGTAAGTATTTGTGACGTGTAAAGGAAATGATACATCGTTTTCTATTTATTTTAAAAATATAAATTTTAAAATTGCGACATGCATTTGTATTCAGCCCACTGCAGTCTCATTGCTGTGATCTGGCGGTGTCTGTCTTTTTAGAGTTGCAAAAAAATGCCATCGGCCACAGTTTTATGCACTTCTGAAAATAAGGACAACACTGAACAGAGGTCAGACGTAGTCCAGAGTAGCTCTGCTGCCTCATTATAGTGAATGGATCCCTCAGGGTTTCATCTGAATCACATCACTCAGAGATTAGATGAAAACCACAAGTAAGTGCTCAGCGTAGAGCACCGGATAAATGTGATCCCAAATGTTATGTAAAATGTTTCCAATTAAAGGGAACCTGTCACCCCGTTTTTTCAGTAGGAGATAAAAATACCGTTAAATAGGGCCTGAGCTGTGCTTTACAATAGGGTATTTTTTGTCCCCTGATTCCCTACCTATGCTGCCGAAATACCTTACAAAAGTGGCCTTTTTCGCCTGTCAATCAGGCTGGTCAGGTCAGATGGGCGTGGTCACAGCGCTGTTTCTCCCCCACATCTTGCTTATGTTCCCGTTGGTGGCGTAGTGCTTCTCGCATGTGCAAGTGCCGAATGCACTGCGCAGCTGTAGAAAAAGAGCGCGCTCGCCGCTATTCAGCGGTTTCTCGGTGGGCGCGGCCATCTTCCTGAGGCCGCACGTGCGCAGATGGAGTCTCCTGCTTCCCGGGGCTTCAGGAAAATGGCCGCGGGATGCCGCGCGTGCGCAGATGGACATCGCGGCGGCCATTTTCCTGAAGCCGAGTTCGAATCTCCCCACTCAGGTCCGTCATCTGTTAACGGAAATATAGGGGGCTTCCACGTTACAGGTAGTAAAAAGCCTCTGAAAAAGCGAAATGGCTCCTCCCCCGCCAAAAGAAATTTAGCAAATTCTGCTCTCTCAAATCAAAATGCCCCTGCCCTTTTGAGCTCAGTGTGTCTCAACCACATATAGCGCCCACATATTTGGCATTTCTGTACTGATGAGAGCCCACCTAATTTAAGGATGCATGTCTCCAGAAGTATGAGGTGAGCATAATGTACTGGTGGTTGCAATGTACTGGTCACTACAATGACAGTTTGCAATTTTCAGTCAGCAACATCCACTACTGCTTGTTTCTGGAAAACACCAATGGAGACAAAATTGTCACAATTCCCAAAGGAGTATAATTTCTAAAATGGTGTCACTTGAGGGGGGATTCTACTATTCTAGCAATTAGGGGCTCTTTATATGGAGTCCGCAAACTATTCTAGGAAAATCTGTGCTCCAGGAGGCAAATAGTGTGCCATCCCTCACTAGTCTCTCCGTATGGCTAAGCAGTACTCAATAGCTATACACGGGGTATTTCTACATTCAGCAGAAATTGTGGGACACATTTTGGTGCCATTTTTACCATTTTCCCAGTATGAAAATGTAAAATTTGGCGCTAACCCACAATTTTGGTGGTAAAAATGTAAATTATTATTTTTTCACTACTCAATGGTATAACAGTCTGTGACACACCTGTTGGGTAAAGATGATCACTGCACCCCTAGATGAATTCATTGAGAGGTTTAGTATGTAAAATGGGGTCTCTTTTGGGGTAGTTCTGCTGTTCTGGCACCTCAGGAGCTCTGCCAATGTGAGATAGCACCCTCAAACCAGTGCGGCAAACTCTGCACTGTAATATGGCGTTACTTCCCTTCTGAGCTTTTTACTGTGCCCCAAAAGCAGTTTTCCCCCACATATGGGGTATCGGCATACTCAGGAGAAATTGCTCAACAAATTGTATGGTCCAATTTCTCCAATTACCCTTCTGAAAATGCAAATTCTGGCGCTAAAAAACATTTTCGTGGGAAAGATGTGATTTTTTTTATTTTTACGGCTCATTGTTATAAACGTCTGTGAAGCACCTGAGGTTTCAAAGTGTTCAATAAACATCTAGAGAAGTTCACTGAGGGGTCTAGTTTCCAAAATGGTGTCACTTGTGGTGGGTTTCCACTGTTTAGGCGCATCAGGGGCTCTCCAATTGCGACATGGCATCTGCTAATTATTCTAGCAAATTTTACATTCAAAAAGTCAAATGGCGCTCCTTCCCTTCCGAGCCCTGTCGTGTCCTGAAACTGTGGTTTTCCCCCCACATATGGGGTATCGGCATGCTCAGGAGAAATTGCCCAATAAGTTGCATGGTGCAATTTCCCCAGTTACCCTCATAAAAATGGAAAGTTTCACACTTAAAATTATTTTTGTGGTTGAGATGCGATTATTTTTATTTTCACAGCTCAACATTATAAAGTTCTGTGAAGCACCTGGAGTTTCAAGGTGCTCAATACACATCAAGATACAGTGGGGGAAATGAATATTTTATCCCTTGCTGATTTTGGAAGTTTGCCCACTGACAAAGACATGAACAGTCTATAATTTTAATGAAGAAACCATATGAAAAAATGCATATTAAGAACAGATTTTTATTGAACCAAGTATAAAAAAAATATATACTGAAAACCATAGAAAGACATACAAATTAAAAAGTCTGGTAGCCAACAAAATGCTCAAAATGTGAGCCAAGCAAATATATGCGGCACCCCTCCTGGACAAACAGCATTACAAGTGAATAGTAGTCCACATATCAATGTGTTCGTACGACTGACACACATCCGAATAGTAAGTTGGAGAGCAATACTTAGGGTAACCTATCAGCCATAGTGGCACATCTAAATACTCCTACCCGGTAGTGCCCATAATCATAAGGACAGTATCTGCCAGTATTCTCACATGGAGATGTCAGTTCTTGCTGATGTCCAGGAGATGGTGCCACAGCCATATGTGGACTACTATTCACTTGTAATGCTGTTTGTCCAGGAGGGGTGCCCCATATATTTGCTTGGCTCACATTTTGAGCATTTTGTTGGCTACCAGACTTTTTAATTTGTATGTCTTTCTATGGTTTTCAGTATATATTTTTTTTATACTTGTTTCAATAAAAATCTGTTCTTAATACGCATTTTTTCATATGGTTTCTTCTGTATATATAGTGTAGAACATGTGCAAACTATGTAAATTATGTGGACGCAATACTATATATATCTAGCGTCTGTTGGATTTAGGGGTATGTGTAAGGCTCTTTGATTCTATAATTTTAATGGTAGGGTAATGCTAACATTGAGAGATAGAATATCAAAAATAAAATCAAGAAAATCACATTGCATAAGTTATATAAATTTATTTGCATTTTACAGTGAGAAATAAGTATTTGATCCTCTACTAACCATTAAGCGTTCTGGCTCCTACAGAGCAGTTTGATGCTCCTAATCAACTCGTTACCTGCATTAAAGACAGCTGTCTTACATTGTCACTAGTGATGAGCGAATATACTCGTTGCTCAGATTTTCCCGAGCACGCTCGGGTGGTCTCCGAGTATTTGTAAGTGCTCGGAGATTTAGTTTTCATCGCTGCAGCTGAATGATTTACAGCTACTAGCAAGCCTGAGTACATGTGGGGGTTGCCTGGTTGCTAGGGAATCCCCATATGTGATCAAACTGTCTAATAGCTGCAAATCATTTAGCTGCGGCAATGAAAACTAAATCTCTGAGCAGTCACAAATACTCGGAGACCACCCGAGTGTGCTCGGGAAAACCCAAGCAACGAGTATATTCGCTCATCACTAATAGTCACCTTTATAAAAGACTTCTGTCCACAGACTCGATTAATCATTCAGACTCTAACCTCTACAACATGGACCTGACCAAAGAGCTTTATAAGGATGTCAGGGACAAGATCACATACCTGCACAAAGCTGGAATGGGCTACAAAAAAATAAGTAAGATGCTGGGTGAGAAGGAGACAACCGTTGGCGCAATAGTAAAAAAATGGAAGAAATACAAAATGACTGTCAATCGACATCGATCTGGGACACCATGCAAAATCTCACCTCATGGGGTATCCTTGATCATGAGGAAGGTGAGAGATCAGCCCAAAACTACATGGGGGGAACTTGTTAATGATCTCAAGGCAGTTGGACCACAGTCACCAAGAAAACCATTGGCAACACAATGCACGGAGTGACCTAGCCAGTTTCCATAGAAAACTTTTGGAGGGAGTTGAAGCTCCGAGTTGCCAAGCGACAGTAACATAGTAACATAGTAACATAGTAACATAGTTAGTAAGGCCGAAAAAAGACATTTGTCCATCCAGTTCAGCCTATATTCCATCATAATAAATACCCAGATCTACGTCCTTCTACAGAACCTAATAATTGTATGATACATTATTGTTCTGCTCCAGGAAGACATCCATGACTCTCTTGAACCCCTCGACTGAGTTCGCCATCACCACCTCCTCAGGCAAGCAATTCCAGATTCTCACTGCCCTAACAGTAAAGAATCCTCTTCTATGTTGGTGGAAAAACCTTCTCTCCTCCAGACGCAAAGAATGCCCCCTTGTGCCCGTCACCTTCCTTGGTATAAACAGATCCTCAGCGAGATATTTGTATTGTCCCCTTATATACTTATACATGGTTATTAGATCGCCCCTCAGTCGTCTTTTTTCTAGACTAAATAATCCTAATTTCGCTAATCTATCTGGGTATTGTAGTTCTCCCATCCCCTTTATTAATTTTGTTGCCCTCCTTTGTACTCTCTCTAGTTCCATTATATCCTTCTCTCTCTAGTCTCAAAATCTTAATAATTTAGAGATGATCTGCAAAGAGGAGTGGACCAAAATTCCTCATGACATGTGCGCAAACCTTACCCTCAACTACAAAGTACGTCTGACTGCTGTGCTTGACAACAAGGGTTTTGCCACCAAGTATTAAGTCTTGTTTGCCAGAGGGATCAAATATTTATTTTTCACTGCAAAATGCAAATACATTTATATAATTTATACAATGTGATTTTCTGGATTTTTTATTTTTTTTAGATTTTATCTCTCAATGTTAAAATTAACCTACCCTTAAAATTGTACTGTTCATGTCTTTGTCAGTGGGCAAACGTACAAAATCAGCAAGGACTCAATTGCCGTATTTTGCTGATTATAAGATGCACCAGATTATAAGACGCACCCCAAATTTTGAGTTAAAAGATAGGAAAAAATATTTTTTAATAAAATGGTGGTGCTTCTTATAATCCATGCATCTTATTGTTTACTGGGGTGGTGGCTGCAGTGAAGCGAGGTCCCAGGCTCGTTTCTGGAGGAGGCAGGAGTGGAGCGTTGCTGCAGGCCGCAGACTGGGATGAGGGGCTGTCCAGATATGCGAGGCGCCGCTTCGAATGTTTGGTGCTGTGGGTGTTCGATGCTGCAGGGAGCTCTGCCGACATCTTTTGAAACCCCAGAGACCCCGCAGTTACATGGTTTCCTATTTCGTGTGGACACCGGCATATGGCTGCTGGGGGGCGGCGCATGCGCAGATGGAGATCTCGCCACCAAGATCTTGGGAGATGAGATCTCAGCGCTGCACCGAACACCCGCAGCGGTGCACTGAACATCTGAACACTCCCTCATCCCAGCCTGCGGACTGCAGAAACGCTCCACTCTTGCCTCCTCCAGCAGCGACCCTGGGACCCTGCTCCACCATGCCGGTAAGGTATATCCGCATTATAAGAGTCACCCCTATTTTCCCCCAAAATTTTGGGGAAAAAAAGTGTGTCTCATAATCTGAAAAATACGGTACTTATTTCCCCCACTGTAAGTTCCCTGAGGAGTCTAGTTTCCAAAATAGTGTTACTTGTGGGGGAATTTTACTGTTTAGGCACATCAGGGGCTCTCCAAACGCAAAATGGCATTCACTAATTCCCTTCCGAGCCCTGCCGTGGGCACAAACAGTGGGTTTCCCCCACATATGGGGTATCAGCATACTCTGGAGAAATTGCACAACACAACAAATTGTATGGTGCAGTTTCTCCAGTTAAGCTTATGAAAATAAAAAAAATGATTCTAAAGAAAAACTTTTATGTTTATTTTTTCCTTCCAGATTTCATAAATTCCTATGAAGCACATAAAGGGTTAATAAACTTCTTGAATGTGGTTTTGAGTACCTTGAGGGGTGCAGTTTTTAGAATAGTGTAACTTTTGGGTATTTTCTATCATATAGGCCCCCCAAAGTCACTTAAAATGTGAGGTAGTCCCTAAAAAAATGTTTTTTAAAATTTTCTTGTAAAACTCGCAGCAGAGCAGGAGCCGAGTGTCATGCGTCTGTGCTCCGATTCTCTGCGATTGTCGAGCATGCTGCGATTGTCTCGGACCGAGGAAAACGGCCGACAAAAAGTCGGCTGATGGGAGCAGCCCCATATGTTAACATTGGTCCGAGTGCAATGCGATTTTTTATCGCATTGCACTCGGCCGTTTTAAACGCCAGTGTGATACCGGCCTTACGCTATGTTCCCACAATGAGCTTCTGGTGAATTTTTGACGCTGCGTATTCTTGCGCACACAAAAATGCACAAAAAAGCTCAATAAATAACACAAAATAACCTAATGTAAATAAAAAGTACAGAAATTCTGCAACATCAACAAAAACTCAACAAAAGCTCATCATGGGAACGTAGGAATCTAACCAAAAAGACATTGCTTTGGTCTACATTCCAACAATGAGTTATTTTAATGTTTTTGATGCTGCTTTTTTTTTAACCCCTTTACCCCCAAGGGTGGTTTGCACGTTAATGACGAGGCCAATTTTTACAATTCTGACCACTGTCCCTTTACGAGGTTATAACTCTGGAACACTTCAACGGATCCCAGTGATTCTGACATTGTTTTCTTGTGACATATTGTACTTCATGATAGTGGTAAAATTTCGTTGATATTACCTGTGTTTATTTGTGAAAAAAAACGGAAATTTGGCGAAAATTTTGAAAATTTTGCAATTTTCCAACTTTGAATTTTTATGCAATTAAATCACAGAGATATGTCATACAAAATACTTAATAAGTAACATTTCTCACATATCTACTTTACATCAGCACAATTTTGGAACCAAATTTTTTTTTTGTTATGGAGTTATAAGGGTTAAAAGTTGACCAGCAATTTCTCATTTTTACAACACCATTTTTTTTTAGGGACCACATCTCATTTGAAGTCATTTTGAGGGGTCTATATGATAGAAAATACCCAAGTGTGACACCATTCTAAAAACTGCACCCCTCAAGGTGCTCAAAACCATATTCCAGAAGTTTACTAACCCTTCTGGTGCTTCACAGGAATTTTTTGAATGTTTAAATAAAAATGAACATTTAACTTTATTTCACAAAAAATTTACTTCAGCTCCAATTTGTTTTATTTTACCAAGGGTAACAGGAGAAAACCCCAAAAGTTGTTTTACAATTTGTCCTGAGTACACCGATACCCCATATGTGGGGGTAAACCACTGTTTGGGCGCATGACAGAGCTCGGAAGCGAAGGAGCGCCATTTGACTTTTCAATGCAAAATTGACTGGAATCGAGATGGGACACCATGTTGCATTTGGAGAGCCCCTGATGTGACTAAACATTGAAACCCCCCACAAGTGACACCATTTTGGAAAGTAGACCCCCTAAGGAACTTATCTAGAGGTGTGGTAAGCACTTTGACCCACCAAGTGCTTTACAGAAGGATATAATGCAGAACCGTAAAAATAAAAAATCATATTTTTTCACAAAAATTATATTTTCACCCCCAATTTTTTATTTTTTAAAGAGTAAGAGAAGAAATTGGACCCCAAAAGTTGTTGTACAATTTGTCCTGAGTACGCTGATACCCCATATGTGGGGGTAAACCACTGTTTGGGCGCATGGGAGAGCTCGGAAGGGAAGGAGCGCCGTTTGACTTTTCAATGCAAAATTGACAGGAATTGAGATGGGACGCCATGTTGCATTTGGAGAGCCACTGATGTGCCTAAACATTGAAACCCCCCACAAGTGACACCATTTTGGAAAGTAGACCCCCTAAGGAACTTATCTAGATGTGTGGTGAGCGCTTTGACCCACCAAGGGCTTCACAGAAGTTGATAATGCAGAGCCGTAAAAATAAAACAACAATTTTTTCCCACAAATTATTTTTTAGCCCCCAGTTTTGTATTTTGCCGAGGGTAACAAGAGAAATTGGACCCCAAAAGTTGTGGTCTAATTGGTCCTGAGTGCGCTGATACCCCATATTTGGGGGGGAACCACCGTTTGGACCCATGGGAGGGCTCAGAAAGGAAGGAGCGCTATTTGGAATGCAGACTTAGATGGAATGGTCTGTAGGCATCACTGTTATGAACAGGTAATTCAGAACCACAATGGACATTGAAATTCAGAGCACACAAAGTGACCTGACAATTACCAAAAACAAAGGACGAGCTCTGAGACGTGGGAACTCTGCTGACCGCAATCCCTAATCCTAACACACCACCCTAGAGGTAGCCGTGGATTGTGCCTAACGCTCCCTATGCAACTCGGCACAGCCTGAGAAACTAACTAGCCCTGAAGATAGAAAAATAAGCCTACCTTGCCTCAGAGAAATTCCCCAAAGGAAAAGGCAGCCCCCCACATATAATGACTGTGAGTAAGATGAAAATACAAACACAGAGATGAAATAGATTTAGCAAAGTGAGGCCCGACTTACTGAATAGACCGAGGATAGGAAAGATAGCTTTGCGGTCAACACAAAAACCTACAAACAACCACGCAGAGGGGCAAAAAGACCCTCCGCACCGACTAACGGTACGGAGGTGCTCCCTCTGCGTCTCAGAGCTTCCAGCAAGCAAGAAAAACCAATAAAGCAAGCTGGACAGAAAAAATAGCAAGCAGAAATAACACAAGCAAAACTTAGCTTATGCAGGATAGACAGGCCACAGGAACGATCCAGGAGGAAGCAAGACCAATACTAGAACATTGACTGGAGGCCAGGATCAAAGCACCAGGTGGAGTTAAATAGAGCAGCACCTAACGACTTAACCTCATCACCTGAGGAAGGAAACTCAGAAGCCGCAGTACCACTCTCATCCACCAAAGGAAGCTCATAGACAGAACCAGCCGAAGTACCACTCTCGACCACAGGAGGGAGCTTGGCCACAGAATTCACAACAGTACCCCCCCCTTGAGGAGGGGTCACCGAACCCTCACCAGAGTCCTCAGGCCGACCAGGATGAGCCACATGAAAGGCACGAACCAGATCGGCAGCATGGACATCAGAGGCAAAGACCCAGGAATTATCTTCCTGACCATAACCTTTCCACTTAACCAGATACTGGAGTTTCCGTCTCGAAACACGAGAATCCAAAATCTTCTCCACTATATACTCCAATTCCCCAAAACCGGAGCAGGAGGATCAATAGATGGAACCACAGGTGCCACGTATCTCCGCAACAATGACCTATGGAACACGTTATGGATGGAAAAAGAAGCTGGAAGAGTCAAACGAAAAGACACAGGATTAAGAACCTCAGAAATCCTATATGGACCAATGAAAAGAGGCTTAAATTTAGGAGAGGAAACCTTCATAGGAATATAACGAGATGACAACCAAACCAAATCCCCAACACGAAGTCGGGGACCCACACAGCGCCTGCGGTTAGCGAAACGTTGAGCCTTCTCCTGGGATAAAGTCAGATTGTCCACTACATGAGTCCAAATCTGCTGCAACCTATCCACCACAGTATCCACACCAGGACAGTCCGAAGACTCAACCTGCCCTGAAGAGAAACGAGGGTGGAACCCAGAATTGCAGAAAAACGGCGAAACCAAAGTAGCCGAGCTGGCCCGATTATTAAGGGCGAACTCAGCCAAAGGCAAGAAGGACACCCAATCATCCTGATCAGCAGAAACAAAACATCTCAGATATGTTTCCAAGGTCTGATTGGTTCGTTCAGTCTGGCCATTTGTCTGAGGATGGAAAGCCGAGGAAAAAGACAAATCAATGCCCATCCTAGCACAAAAGGCTCGCCAAAACCTCGAAACAAACTGGGAACCTCTGTCAGAAACGATGTTCTCTGGAATGCCATGTAAACGAACCACATGCTGGAAAAACAACCGCACCAAATCAGAGGAGGAAGGCAATTTAGACAAGGGCACCAAATGGACCATCTTAGAGAAGCGATCACAAACCACCCAAATGACCGACATTCTTTGAGAGACGGGGAGATCCGAAATAAAATCCATAGAGATATGTGTCCAAGGCCTCTTCGGGACCGGCAAGGGCAAAAGCAACCCACTGGCACGAGAACAGCAGGGCTTAGCCCGAGCACAAATCCCACAGGACTGCACAAAAGAATGCACATCCCGCGACAGAGACGGCCACCAAAAGGATCTAGCCACCAAATCTCTAGTACCAAAGATTCCAGGATGACCAGCCAACACCGAACAATGAACCTCAGAGATAACTTTATTCGTCCACCTATCAGGGACAAACAGTTTCTCCGCTGGGCAACGGTCAGGTCTATTAGCCTGAAATTTTTGCAGCACCCGCCGCAAATCAGGGGAGATGGCAGACAAAATTACCCCCTCTTTGAGAATACCCGCCGGCTCAGACAAACCCGGAGAATCGGGCACAAAACTCCTAGACAGGGCATCCGCCTTCACATTTTTAGAGCCCGGAAGGTACGAAACCACAAAGTCAAAACGGGAGAAAAACAGCGACCAACGAGCCTGTCTAGGATTCAACCGTTTGGCAGACTCGAGATAAGTCAAGTTTTTGTGATCAGTCAAGACCACCACGCGATGCTTAGCTCCTTCAAGCCAATGACGCCACTCCTCGAATGCCCACTTCATGGCAAGCAACTCTCGATTGCCAACATCACAATTTCGCTCAGCAGGCGAAAATTTCCTGGAAAAGAAGGCGCATGGTTTCATCACCGAGCAATCAGAACTTCTCTGCGACAAAACAGCCCCTGCTCCAATTTCGGAAGCATCAACCTCGACCTGGAACGGAAGCGAAACATCTGGTTGGCACAACACAGGGGCAGAAGAAAAACGACGCTTCAACTCCTGAAAAGCTTCCACAGCAGCAGAAGACCAATTGACCACATCAGCACCCTTCTTGGTTAAATCAGTCAACGGTTTAGCAATGCTAGAAAAATTAGCGATGAAGCGACGATAAAAATTAGCAAAGCCCAGGAACTTCTGCAGACTCTTCAGAGATGTTGGCTGAGTCAAATCATAAATGGCCTGAACTTTAACAGGGTCCATCTCAATAGTAGAAGGAGAAAAAATGAACCCCAAAAATGAAATCTTCTGAACACCAAAGAGATACTTTGACCCCTTCACAAACAAAGAATTAGCACGCAGGACCTGGAACACCATTCTGACCTGCTTCACATGAGACTCCCAATCATCCGAGAAGACCAAAATATCATCCAAGTATACAATCAGGAATTTATCCAGGTACTCTCGGAAGATGTCATGCATAAAGGACTGAAACACTGATGGAGCATTAGAAAGTCCGAATGGCATAACCAGGTACTCAAAATGGCCTTCGGGCGTATTAAATGCTGTTTTCCATTCATCGCCCCGTTTAATACGCACAAGATTATACGCACCACGAAGATCTATCTTGGTAAACCAACTAGCCCCCTTAATCCGAGCAAACAAATCAGACAGCAGCGGCAAGGGGTACTGAAATTTGACCGTAATTTTATTTAGAAGGCGGTAATCAATACAAGGTCTCAGCGAACCATCCTTCTTGGCTACAAAAAAGAACCCTGCTACCAATGGCGATGATGACGGGCGAATATGACCCTTCTCCAAAGACTCCTTCACGTAACTCCGCATAGCGGCGTGCTCAAGTACAGACAAATTAAACAGTCGACCCTTAGGAAACTTACTACCAGGAATCAAATCGATAGCACAATCACAATCCCTATGCGGAGGTAGGGCATTGGACTTGGGCTCATCGAATACATCCCGGTAATCAGACAAGAACTCTGGGACCTCAGAAGGGGTGGATGATGAGATAGACAGAGATGGAACATCACCATGTACCCCCTGAGAACCCCAGCTGGACACAGACATTGATTTCCAATCTAATACTGGGTTATGGACCTGTAGCCATGGCAACCCCAACACGACCACATCATGCAGACTATGCAACAACAGAAAGCGAACACCCTCCTGGTGCGCAGGAGCCACGCACATGGTCAGCTGGGTCCAATACTGAGGCTTATTCTTGGCCAAAGGTGTAGCATCAATTCCCCTCAATGGAATAGGACACTGCAAGGGCTCCAAGACAAACCCACAGCGCCTAGCAAACTCCAAGTCCATCAAATTCAGGGCAGCGCCTGAATCCACAAATGCCATGACAGAATAGGAAGACAAAGAGCAGATCAAAGTAATGGACAAAAGAAATTTCGACTGTACCGTACCAATGGTGGCAGACCCAGCGAACCGCTTAGTGCGCTTAGGACAATCGGAGATAGCATGAGTGGAATCACCACAGTAGAAACGCAGCCCATTCTGACGTCTGTGTTCTCGCCTTTCAGCTCTGGTCAAAGTCCTATCGCACTGCATAGGCTCAGGTTCATGCTCAGATAATACCGCCAAATGGTGCACAGATTTACGCTCGCGCAAGCGTCGACCGATCTGAATGGCCAAAGACATAGACTCATTCAGACCAGCAGGCATAGGAAATCCCACCATAACATCCTTAAGGGCTTCAGAGAGACCCTTTCTGAAAATAGCTGACAGCGCACATTCATTCCATTGAGTGAGCACAGACCACTTTCTAAACTTCTGACAATATATCTCTACCTCATCCTGACCCTGACACAGAGCCAGCAAATTTTTCTCTGCCTGATCCACTGAATTAGGTTCGTCGTACAGCAATCCGAGCGCCAGAAAAAACGCATCAATATTACATAATGCAGGATCTCCTGGCGCAAGGGAAAATGGCCAGTCTTGAGGGTCGCCACGTAATAAAGAAATAATGATCTTAACTTGTTGTACTGGGTCACCAGAGGAGCGGGGTTTCAAAGCCAGAAATAGTTTACAATTATTTTTAAAATTCAAAAACTTTGCTCTATCTCCAGAAAATAACTCAGGAATAGAAATCTTAGGTTCTAACATAGGATTCTGAACCACTAAATCTTGAATATTCTGTACATTTATAGCGAGATTATCCATCAAAGAGAACAGACCTTGAATGTCCATGTCCACACCTGTGTTCTGAACCACCCTGATGTAAAGGGGAAAAGAAAGACAGAACACAATGCAAAGAAAAAAAAATGGTCTCAGAACTTCTCTTTTCCCTCTATTGAGAAGCATTAGTACTTTGGGCCTCCAGTACTGTTATGAACAGGTAATTCAGAACCACAATGGACATTGAAGTTCAGAGCACACAAAGTGACCTGACAATTACCAAAAACAAAGGACGAGCTCTGAGACGTGGGAACTCTGCTGACCGCAATCCCTAATCCTAACACACCACACTAGAGGTAGCCGTGGATTGTGCCTAACGCTCCCTATGCAACTCGGCACAGCCTGAGAAACTAACTAGCCCTGAAGATAGAAAAATAAGCCTACCTTGCCTCAGAGAAATTCCCCAAAGGAAAAGGCAGCCCCCCACATATAATGACTGTGAGTAAGATGAAAATACAAACACAGAGATGAAATAGATTTAGCAAAGTGAGGCCCGACTTACTGAATAGACCGAGGATAGGAAAGATAGCTTTGCGGTCAACACAAAAACCTACAAACAACCACGCAGAGGGGCAAAAAGACCCTCCGCACCGACTAACGGTACGGAGGTGCTCCCTCTGCGTCTCAGAGCTTCCAGCAAGCAAGAAAAACCAATAAAGCAAGCTGGACAGAAAAAATAGCAAGCAAAAATAACACAAGCAAAACTTAGCTTATGCAGGATAGACAGGCCACAGGAACGATCCAGGAGGAAGCAAGACCAATACTAGAACATTGACTGGAGGCCAGGATCAAAGCACCAGGTGGAGTTAAATAGAGCAGCACCTAATGACTTAACCTCATCACCTGAGGAAGGAAACTCAGAAGCCGCAGTACCACTCTCATCCACCAAAGGAAGCTCATAGACAGAACCAGCCGAAGAACCACTCTCGACCACAGGAGGGAGCTTGGCCACAGAATTCACAACACATCACATTGCGTTTGCAGAGCCCCTAATGTACCTAAACAGTAGAAACCCCCCACAAGTGTCACCATTTTGAAAATTAGACCCCCTAAGGAACTCATCTAGATGTGGTTGGAACACGGTGGTTGGAACCAAAGATCTCAAATTTGGCCTCATCAGACCAAAGCACAGATTTCCACTGGTCTAATGTCCATTCCTTGTGTTCTTTAGCCCACACAAGTCTCTTCTGCTATTTTACCATGAAGGCCTGCTGCACAAAGTCTCCTCTTAACAGTTGTTGTAGAGATGTGTCTGCTGCTAGAACTCTGTGGTATTGACCTGGTCTCTAATCTGAGCTGTTGTTAACCTGCGATTTCTGAGGCTGGTGACTCGGATAAACTTATCCTCAGAAGCAGAGGTGACTCTTGGTCTTCCTTTCCTGGGGCGATCCTCATGTGAGCCAGTTTTTTTTGTAGCACTTGATGGTTTTTGCCACTGCACTTGGGGACACTTTCAAAGTTTGCCCAATTTTTCGGACTGACTGACCTTCATTTCTTAAAGTAATGATGGCCTCTCGTTTTTCTTTACTTAGCTGCTTTTTTCTTGCCATGATACAAATTCTAACAGTCTATTCAGTAGGACTATCAGCTGTGTATCCACCAGACTTCTGCACAACACAACTGATGGTCCCAACCCCATTTATAAGGCAAGAAATCCCACTTATTAAACCTGACAGGGCACACCTGTGAAGTGAAAACCATTCCCGGTGGCTGCCTCTTGGGGCTCATCGGGAGGGTGCCGGGAGTGTGCGGGGCAGTCATCGGGGCGGGGGGTGGCTACTTTGAAGAACCTAGAATATTAGACATAATTTCCCCTGTCCCCAAAATCTGCTGCCTTCGGAGTAACCCTCGACACTGCCCTGTCCTTCAAGCTCTCGCCACCTCCTGTCGCCTCCAGCTCAAAAATATTTCCAGAATCCGTCCTTTTCTCAACCCACACTCTACCAAAATGCTTGTGCATGCCCTAATCATCTCCCGCCTCGACTACTGCAACATCGTCCTCTGTGGCCTACCTTCCAGCACTCTTGCACGCCTCCAGTCCATCCTTAACTCTGCTGTCCAACTAATTAATCTCTCTCCTCACTACACTCCCGCTTCACCTCTTTGCAAATCCCTTCACTGGCTCCCAATTTCCCAGCGTATCCAGTTTAAATTACTAACACTGACCTACAAAGCCATCCATAACCTTTCTCCTCCGAATATTTCCACACTAATCTCTGAATATCTTCCCTCACGTAATCTCCGGTCCTCCCAAGACCTCCTCCTCTCCTCCACGCTTATTCGCTCCTCACTCAATCGCCTCCAAGACTTCTCCCGAATATCCCCCATCCTCTTGAATTCAGTGCCCCAACACATCCGGTTATCCAATACTTTTGGATCCTTCAAAAGAAACCTGAAAACCCACCTCTTCAAGGAAGCTTACAGTCTGTAATGACCACACGGCCACCTCAACACCATCGGAGCTACTGCACCCCTCGACCTACTGTCTCTTTCCCCATAATCCTGTAGAATGTAAGCCCGCAAGGGCAGGGTCCTCTCCCCTCTGTACCAGTCTGTCATTGTTGGTTTGTTTACTGTAAGTGATAATTGTATTTTGATGTAACCCCTTCTCATGTACAGCACCATGGAATTAATGGTGCTATATAAATAAGTAAATAATAATAATAATAATAATGTGTTGTGAGAGCTTTGAACCCCCAAGTGTTTCACTACAGTTTATAATGCAGAGCCATGAAAAAAAAAAAAAAAAACTTTCCCCCCAAAATTATTTTTTAACCCCCAGTTTTGTATTTTCCCGAGGGTAAGAGGAGAAATTCGACCCCAAAAGTTGTTGTCCAATTTGTCCTGAGTACGCTGATACCCCATATGTGGGGGAGGGGGAACCACCATTTGGGTGCATTGGAGGGCTCGGAAGGGAAGGAACGCCATTTGGAATGCAGACTTAGATGGAATGGTCTGCAGGCGTCACATTGCGTTTGCAGATCCCCTAATGTACCTAAACAGTAGAAACCCCCCACAAGTTACCCCATATTGGAAACTAGACCCCCCAGGGAACTTATCTAGATGTGTTGTGAGAATTTTGAGCCCCCAAGTGTTTCACTACAGGTTATAACGCAGAGCCGTGAAAATAAAAAATCTCTTTTTTTTCCCACAAAAATTATTTTTTAGCCCCCAGTTTTGTATTTTCCCAAGGGTAACAGGAGAAATTGGACCCCAAAAGTTGTTGTCCTATTTGTCCTGAGTATGCTGATACCCCATATGTTGGGGTAAACCCCTGTTTGGGCACACGGGAGAGCTCGGAAGGGAATGAGCACTGTTTTACTTTTTCAACGCAGAATTGGCTGGAATTGAGATCGGACGCCATGTCGGGTTTGGAGAGCCCCTGATGTGCCTAAACAGTGGAAACCCCCCAAATTATAACTGAAACCCTAATCCAAACACACCCCTAACCCTAATCCCAACAGTAACCCTAACCACACCTCTAACCCTGACATACCCCTAACCCTAATCCCAACCCTATTCCCAACCGTAAATGTAATCTAAACCCTAACCGTAACTTTAGCCCCAACCCTAACTGTAGCCTTAACCCTAACCCTAGCCCTAACCCTAACCCTAACCCTAGCCCTAACCCTAGCCCTAACCCTAACCCTAGCCCTAACCCTAACCCTAGCCCTAGCCCTAACCATAACCCTAGCCCTAATGGGAAAATGGAAATAAATACAATTTTTTAATTTTTCCCTAACTAAGGGGGTGATGAAGGGGGGTTTGATTTACTTTTATAGCGGGTTTTTTAGCAGATTTTTATGATTGGCAGCCGTCACACACTGAAAGACGCTTTTTATTGGAAAAAATATTTTTTGTGTTACCACATTTTGAGAGCTATAATTTTTCCATATTTTGGTCCACAGAGTCATGTGAGGTCTTGTTTTTTGCGGGACGAGTTGTCATTTTAATTGGTAACATTTTCGGGCACGTGACATTTTTTGATCGCTTTTTATTCCGATTTTTGTGAGGCAGAATGACCAAAAACCAGCTATTCATGAATTTCTTTTGGGGGAGGCGTTTATACCGTTCCGCGTTTGGTAAAATTGATAAAGCAGTTTTATTCTTCGGGTCAGTACGATTACAGTGATACCTCATTTATATCATTTTATTATGTTTTGGTGCTTTTATATGATAAAAACTATTTTATAGAAAAAATAATTATTTTTGCATCGCTTTATTCTCAGGACTATAACTTTTTTATTTTTTTGCTGATGATGCTGTATGGTGGCTCGTTTTTGCAGGACAAGATGATGTTTTCAGTGGTACCATGGTTATTTATATCTGTCTTTTTGATCGCGTGTCATTCCACTTTTTGTTTGGCGGTATGATAATAAAGCGTTGTTTCTTGAAGCTCATCAAGAGAATGCCAAGAGTGTGCAAAGCAGTCATCAAAGCAAAAGGTGGCTACTTTGAAAAACCTATAATATAAGACATATTTTCAGTTGTTTCACACTTTTTTGTTAAGTATATAATTTCACATGTGTTAATTCATAGTTTTGATGCCTTCAGTGTGAATTTACAATTTTCATAGTCATGAAAATACAGAAAAATCTTTAAATGAGAAGGTGTGTCCAAACTTTTGGTCTGTACTATATATATATATATATATATATATATATGTATATATATATATATATACATATATATATATATATATATATATATACACACACCATATATATATATTATCATTTTTGTGTACTTTATTTTTTTCAGGCTTATTATCTTTTACATTCTGTTACCCAAATTGTGTCATATTCTTCCTGGGAATCTCCTGCAGTTGATTGAGTTCATGGCTACTGAGGCACAGATTATAAAACAAATCATATACAATTTGCTTGCAATCGTAGAATAAGCTCAGAATGGAAAATGTGTACTAAAGTAGATATTTTTAGCTTTTCAGGATTCTCAGTAACTTTTCTTTGAAAATAAAAGGCAATATTTTATCCCTTGATTTGGCCCTCATTCTATTTAAACCGTGTACCTTTTCTGCCTATCATTTTTTGTCAATTCTATTAAGTTCACAGTGCTGTTTTGTGTTTTTCAGAGGGTTTTATGTAATGTCTTTATCACTAATAGAACAGTGCCTGTTCTTCCTGCAGATGCAGACAACAGTGGTTCTATTAATGACTATGAACTACAAGATTTATTCAAAGAAGCCAACCTCCCCCTGCCTGGCTACCAAGTGCGGGAAATTCTAGACAAAATATTTGCAGCGGCTGACCGCAATAAAGATGGGAAGATAGATTTTGAGGAGTTTGTTTTGGTGAGTAATCTGGATGTAATAATTTAAAGCACAAGCACAATAAATGAATGATACATTACGTCAGACCAGGGCAAACTGCCCCCGGCCCGAGGACTTCATCTGGAATTGTGGCTGTTCTGTCTGCCCATGGACTGGAAAAGCCAAATTAAGCGCAACCCAGCAGTGCAGTGCTGCTGGCATCACAGTGTTCAGCTGACCTGTATAGACCCACCCGACCCTTAAGGTACCGTTACACTAAACGACTTACCAACGATCACGAACAGCGATACGACCTGGCCGTGATAGTTGGTAAGTCGTTGTGTGGTCGCTGGGGAGATGTCACACAGACAGCTCTCTCCAGCGATCAACGATCCGGGGAACGACTTTGGCATAGTTGAAACTGTCTTCAACGATGCCGAAGTCCCCGGGTAACCAGGGTAAACATCGGGTTACTAAGTGCAGGGCCGCGCTTAGTGACCCGATATTTATCCTGGTTACCATTGCAAAAGTAAAAAAAAACCACTACATACTCACATTCCGATGTCTGTCACGTCCCCCGCCATCAGCTTCCCGCACTGACTGTGTCCCTGCCGGCCGTAAAGCAGAGCACAGCAGTGACGTCACCGCTGTGCTCTGCTTTACGGCCGGCGCTGACAGTCAGTGCAGGGAAGCTGATGGCGGGGGACGTGACAGACATCGGAATGTGAGTATGTACTGTTTTTTTTTTTTTACTTTTACAATGGTAACCAGGGTAAATATCGGGTTACTAAGCGCGGCCCTGCGCTTAGTAACCCGATATTTACTCTGGTTACAAGTGAACACATCGCTGGATCGGCGTCGCAGACGCCGATCCAGCGATGACAGTGGGGGATCAGCGACCAAAAAAAGGTCCTGATCATTCCCCAGCGACCAACGATCTCCCAGCAGGGGCCTAATCGTTGGTCACTGTCACACATAACGAGATCGTTAGCGGGATCGTTGCTACGTCACAAAAAGCGTGACATTGCAACGATATCGTTAACGATCTCGTTATGTGTGAAGGTACCTTTAGACCCAGGTAACAATCATAGTCTTCCACTTTGGGAAAATGAATTTCCCACCCCTGCATTATGTCATGATTGTTACTGTTTCTAATAACATTTATGTTGAATTGTCTTTGGTTAACTAGTAACCTATATGAGTAAGTAAAACCATTACCCCCTATTGTTATGCGCCTTCTTGCCTATATGTGACACTTTTGTGACCCCCTTTGTCTTCTACAGGTCCTTCTCAAAAAATTAGCATATAGTGTTAAATTTCATTATTTACCATAATGTAATGATTACAATTAAACTTTCATATATTATAGATTCATTATCCACCAACTGAAATTTGTCAGGTCTTTTATTGTTTTAATACTGATGATTTTGGCATACAACTCCTGATAACCCAAAAAACCTGTCTCAATAAATTAGCATATCAAGAAAAGGTTCTCTAAACGACCTATTACCCTAATCTTCTGAATCAACTAATTAACTCTAAACACATGCAAAAGATACCTGAGGCTTTTATAAACTCCCTGCCTGGTTCATTACTCAAAACCCCCATCATGGGTAAGACTAGCGACCTGACAGATGTCAAGAAGGCCATCATTGACACCCTCAAGCAAGAGGGTAAGACCCAGAAAGAAATTTCTCAACAAATAGGCTGTTCCCAGAGTGCTGTATCAAGGCACCTCAATGGTAAGTCTGTTGGAAGGAAACAATGTGGCAGAAAACGCTGTACAACGAGAAGAGGAGACCGGACCCTGAGTAAGATTGTGGAGAAGGACCGATTCCAGACCTTGGGGAACCTGAGGAAGCAGTGGACTGAGTCTGGTGTGGAAACATCCAGAGCCACCGTGCACAGGCGTGTGCAGGAAATGGGCTACAGGTGCCGCATTCCCCAGGTAAAGCCACTTTTGAGCTACAGAGAAGCAGCACTGGACTGTTGCTAAGTGGTCCCAAGTACTTTTTTCTGATGAAAGCAAATTTTGCATGTCATTCGGAAATCAAGGTGCCAGAGTCTGGAGGAAGACTGGGGAGAAGGAAATGCCAAAATGCCTGAAGTCCAGTGTCAAGTACCGACAGTCAGTGATGGTGTGGGGTGCCATGTCAGCTGCTGGTGTTGGTCCACTGTGTTTCATCAAGGGCAGGGTCAATGCAGCTAGCTATCAGGAGATTTTGGAGCACTTCATGCTTCCATTGGCTGAAATGCTTTATGGAGATGAAGATTTCATTTTTCAGCACGACCTGGCACCTGCTCACAGTGCCAAAACCACTGGTAAATGGTTTACTGACCATGGTATTACTGTGCTCAATTGGCCTGCCAACTCTCCTGACCTGAACCCCATAGAGAATCTGTGGGATATTGTGAAGAGAAAGTTGAGAGACGCAAGACCCAACACTCTGGATGAGCTTAAGGCCGCTATTGAAGCATCCTGGGCCTCCATAACATCTCAGCAGTGTCACAGGCTGATTGCCTCCATGCCACGCCGCATTGAAGCAGTCATTTCTGCCAAAGGATTCCCGACCAAGTATTGAGTGCATAACTGAACATTATTATTTGTTGTTTTTTTTGTTTGTTATTAAAAAACACTTTTATTTTATTGGATGGGTGAAATATGCTAATTTATTGAGACAGGTTTTTTGGGTTATCAGGAGTTGTATGCCAAAATCATCAGTATTAAAACAATAAAAGACCTGACAAATTTCAGTTGGTGGATAATGAATCTATAATATATGAAAGTTTAATTGTAATCATTACATTATGGTAAATAATGAAATTTAACACTATATGCTAATTTTTTGAGAAGGACCTGTATGTCTACTTGACGAAGCTCTCAGAGGATAATTACTCCTACACATAGGAGGGCAAATCATGTCATTACGAATATATGGGCAGCACGGTGGCTCAGTGGTTAGCACTGCAGCCTTGCAACGCTGGGGTCCTGAGTTCAAATTCCACCAAGGACGTCTGCAAGGAGTTTGTATGTTCTCCCTGTGTTTGCGTGGGCTTCATCCAGTTTCCTCCCACACTCCAAAGACGTACCGATAGGGAATTTAGATTGTGAGCCCCATCGGGGACAGCCATGACAATGTGTGCAAAACTGTTAAGCGCTGCGGAATATGTTAGCGCTATATAAAAATTATTTATTAATCGCCGGGAAGTGACATGCAACCTCATCCACTTAGGTTTCATATTCATTTCAATGGTTTTCCTGATTTACCGGACCTAAACTGCATGGAAAATATGAAAACCTTAAATTGTAAAGAACTGCAAATTCCATATATGAAACACATTGGGCAGATTTACTATTCAAATTGAGCCAAAATTCTGGCGCACTTGTCATACTTTCCTTTTATGAAACGTTTTAGACACTTTTTGTGGCGTGGTTTACAAGCTGGTGGGGCTTAGTAGAAAGAAGCTCGGCATAGGTATAAAGATATTGTGGATTAAGATTTGTCAGCTTGCTCCAACATTTCAGCCCCCAAATATTAGTCTAAGGCTACTTTCACACTAGCATCGGTACGGGCCCGTCGCAGTGCGTCGGGCCGACGTACCAACGCATGCTGTGAAGTAAAAGCACAACGGGGGCAGCGGATGCAGTTTTTCAACGCATCCGCTGCCCCATTGTAAGGTCCGGGGAGGAGGGGGCGGAGTTCCGGCCACGCATGCGCAGTCGGAAATGGCAGACACGACGCACAAAAAAACGTTACATGCAGCGGTTTTTTGTGCCGACGGTCCGCCAAAACACGATGCATCCGTCACACAACGGATGCGACATGTGGCAATCCGTCGCAATGCGCCTCTAATGAACGTCTATGGAGAAAAAACACAACCTGCGGGCAACTTTGCAATATGCGTTTTTTCTCCATTGCGATGGAGGCCAAACGACGCTAGTGTGAAAGTAGCCTAAAAGTAAGGCCTCTTTCACACTTCCGTCTTTTCAGATCTGTTGCAATGCGTAGTTTTGGGAAAAAAACGGATCCTGCAAATGTGCCCGCAGGATCTCTTTTTTCCCATAGACTTGTATTAGCGACGGATCGTGATGGATGGCCACACGTTGCATCCGTCGTGCGACGGATCCGTCGCGTTTTGGCGGACCGTCGTCTGGAAAAAACGTTCAATGTAACGTTTTTGTCTGTGTTGGGAAAACATGTCACAACGGATCCTGCGGCATACGTCGTTGACTAGCATGGAAGCCTATGGACGCAGGATCCGTCGTGACACGTCGTATGACGGAATCCAGCACTGGAATCCGTTTTTTTACACTGAGCATGCTCAGAATCAGGAATTTGTAACCAATTGGCCAGACAGGCCCCAAATCTATATAAACCTGGCCTGGGGCGTCACCCCCAAATGTGCCAGCAAGACTCCTGCCAGCCTGAAGACAGTCAATATATTGGTTTCCCTATTTTCCAGTAGCCAATCACATTTGGGAGACTCCCATTTTTAGGCATGGAAAACGGATCCGTCAAAAAAACGGATGAAACGGATGGTAAAAACGGATGCAACGGATCCAGTTTTTCGACGGAACAGACAAGTGGATCCATCGAAATACTGGATGCGTTGCATCCGTTTTTCACTATTTTTGACACATCCTTCGATACGTCGCGCCGATGCATTGTCACGGATTAAAAAAAACGGAAGTGTGAAAGTAGCTTTAGCCAACAAAGATGCTTAAAGAAAACCTGTCAGGCAATTCATGCTGCTCTCAGAGAGAGAGTTTGAGCCTGGGGATCGTTCCTTAGTCAGTGTCATGGACCATATAGGGTGGTGGAAAAGGAGGGGGAAGTCAACTATAAAGTACACTGACCAGGGAAGAAGAAGGCTTTTCCCGTATATTATGGCAACCTACTTTTGTCTGTTTATTGGCCAGTATGAACATGCTCCTATTGTGCATGCATACCAACTTATACTCCAGTTGATGTTTTTCATTTAAGTGTCAGGTTTCTGCACTTAATGCAGGTAAATATGTGGCCTGCCTTGCTTTGAGCTGAACATTATGTTTATATAACTTTCCATTGCTGGGTATCCATATTCAAGACCCATTCCTGCTTGGCCCTTATTCATATTGAAGTCACTTTGACCCATGGTAAGATTTTAATACTAGAGGTTAGGACCATCCCAATTTGGGAAAGCCTTGATGTTTGTGGGATTGCTTTTATGCTTTTTTTTTTTTAATGAAAAACAGCATTTACAAAGAATCCCATGTTATTTATATACACTATTGCTTTTACTTATTAACTTACAGCAGGGTATATGTTCATTTTGTTTCTATCTTAGGTTTTGTCTGTTTGATGTCAGTGTGAACTCCGATATATGCGCCTATATTTGCATGCACACCTACTTACCTTCTTATTCTGCCATTATTTTTTTTTTTTTGTTAAAACCCTAGAAGGTTAGGAACCTGCTAGAAACCCCTTGCTTGTTGGCCTAATCACAAGCCAACATTGCAGGTGTCTAAGTGGCAGCTATTTGTCCGCCTTCCAAAAATTAGCACGATCGAAAATCGGTTCCTAAAAATAGGGGCATGTTATTGGAGGTACTAATTCACCCTTGAGTCATCACACTTGAGCCTCACATTCGGATCAATTTGAAACCCTGTAGGATCTGTGTGCTGGAAGATGGTACCTAATCCCTGGCTTTATTCAGCAGGGAGGTATGTAGCAAAATCCAGGCAGGCTAGGGTTATAGCTTGAGTTTTTTTGACCCAAAAATACAATATCTGTGCGAATGCTGCCTAATGCCTACCTGAGAGCGTGGATTCCCACAATTCCTTTAGCTACTTCCTGTCCTTCAAACTGTTTTTATTTAATGATTGTTTGAAAAAATAGAAAAATGGGAATATAATCTTGTTTAATTTAAAAAAAAATAAGAAAAACACTAGAGAAGGTCACAGCCTGATCATGAATCTTTCAATAATTCCTAATAAATATGACCCAATATTTAGGACACAGTTACTGTTGGGTAGGAGTTAGTACAGTTAGATGAAAATAAAAGCCATTTTTAATTGGTTTGCATTTAAAGGGTAGTGAGAATCTGGAATTGCTTGCCTGAGGAGGTGGTGATGGCGAACTCAGTCGAGGGGTTCAAGAGAGGCCTGGATGTCTTTCTGGAGCAGAACAATATTGTATCATACAATTATTAGGTTCTGTAGAAGGACGTAGATCTGGGGATTTATTATGATGGAATATAGGCTGAACTGGATGGACAAATGTCTTTTTTCGGCCTTACTAACTATGTTACTATGTTACATTAGCCAAAACAGCAAAGGTCAGTATAAGTCGATGATTTTGTTCAGCTTTAATCAAATATATATGGGCTACCTTAAGGTTTGTGTACACCAGCTAACCAATGGAACTAAACAACTACTGATTAACTACTTGTTTGCTGATCAACCCTTGTTTAATAGCCTATTTACACATGCAAACCACCCTTCAGATGCACACTTGAAAAATGTGGAAAAGATTGTTTTGTACGGATAGGCGCAGGTCCTGTTCATGATGCACTGCCAAGAATGATGATTTGTTGGGCAAACCAAAAAGGTCATTTCAACCAGCGAATCAGCATTTTGCTTGTTTGTCGGGTGATTGTCAGCCTGTTTATTGTAATATGAGTGTTCCTAGAAATGCTCGAACATAACAGTCACGCAATGTAAATACAACTTTAGATACATGAGATAAACATAATCGGCCGGCTGGATTACTTTGATCTGCTAGTCAATGCCTACTCAATTCTCAATTAAATTAGTTTATATATTTAAAGGAGCTGAACAACTTATTCTGAACAACTAAAGGGCCCATATTAAAATGGAAATAGCATATGTTACCTCTTGGACTGTCGCCGCTCCTCTAATGTTGGCGCGATATCTCCTGGCTGGAGGCCAAGTGATCACTGATCAGCTGCAGCCTTTCAGTAGTTTGTTAGAGTGAATGTATGTTTTTTTTCTATTTTATGGGCATTGTAGCTTTTGAGAAGGGGTTGTCCAGTTTAATTAGCTTGTTTCTGGTTCATCAATTACTTGAAAGTGTCAGTTATACATACACCTGCCAAAGGACACTCTGTTGGTGTCATTCCAGGGAAGAGGGGCCTATGTGTCGCTTTAATGTATGCCCCAGGATCATTCTGTGTTGTGAATGGACACACCTAGATATTTGCAGCAGTAAACTGAGGTTGTGGACAGGTGTCTTTTATACTGATAAGAAGTTCAAACAGCTGCCATTACTACAGGTAATGAGTGGAGGACAGAGGAGCCTCTTAAAGAAAAAGTTACAGGTTTGTGAGAGCCAGAAATCTTGCATGTTTTTAGGTGACCAAATACTTATTTTCCACCATAATTTGCAAAATAAATCTTGCCAAATTAGACAAGATGATTTTCTCGATTTGTTTTCTCATTTTGTCTCTCATAGTTGTGGTCTACCTATGATATTAATTACAGACCTCTCTCATCTTTTTAAGTGGGAGAACTTGCACAATTGGTGGCTGACTAAATACTTTTTTCCCCACTGTTAGTCATAGGAATAAAGTCCAGAAAGAAGACATATTCTCTAGATTTTTTTGTTAGAAAACATTATTGCCAATTCCCTATCATGTACTAATATGTCTAATTGTCTCCTGCTGTAATAGTTATTCCAAGACCTTAAAAGTAAAGATGTGAGCCGGACCTTCCGAAAATCAATTAACAAAAAAATGGGCATAACAGCAATAGGAGGGACGTCTTCAATCTCCAGCCAAGGAACACAGCATTCCTACTCAGGTAAAGAGTACAACACCAATGCTGCTTCTGCCCCTTACTGAATGTTCTAGAAAGTGATACCATGTCATGCTCCTGTGAGATTGGAATCTATAATATAACGCTGGGAGCGTCACTCTGTCCGAAGCCTTTATAGACTGCGCAAGCGCCGGCGCAGTCTGGGCCTCACAGAGTGACGCTCCCAGGAGATCGCGGTATGCGTAAACACTGAACGCACACCGCGATCTCCAACAGAGAAGCAGGGACCGCCAGGAGGGTAAGTATGAGCTATATTCACCTGGCCCCGTTCCACCGCTGCGCGCCGCCATCTTCCCGGTCCTCGGCCTGTGACCTTCAGTTCAGAGGGCGCGATGACGCGCTTAATGTCTGAACAGTTACAGCCAGAGGACCGAGAAGATGGCGGCGCGCAGCGATGGAACGGGGCCAGGTGAATATAGTAAGTGCTGGGGGGCCTGAGCTGGCGGCGATACCGGCACCTGACCCCCACAGCGCGCCGGTGTCCCCGCCTGCTCAGGCCCCCCAGCACTCGGCGCCCAGCGACCATAGGTGAGTATGGTATTTTTTTTTATATATATTGCAGCAGCATACGGGGCATATACAATGAAGCATCTTATGGGGCCATAAACCATAATGGAGCATCTTATGGGGCCATAAACCATAATGGAGCAGTGACGGGGGCCATAAACCATAATGGAGCAGTGTACGGGGGCATATAGTATGGAGCATCTTATGGGGGCCATAAACCTTTATGGAACAGCATACGGGGCATACACTATGGAGCATCTTATGGGGGCCATAAACCATAATGGAGCAGTGTACGGGGCATATACTATGGAGCATCTTATGGGGGCCATAAACCATAATGGAGCAGTGTACGGGGGCATATACCATGGAGCATCTTATGGGGGCCATAAACCTTTATGGAACAGCGTACGGGGCATACACTATGGAGCATCTTATGGGGGCCATAAACCTTTATGGAGCAGTGTATGGGGGCATATACTATGGAGCATCTTATGGGGGCCATAAACCTTTATGGAGCAGTGTACGGGGGCATATACTATGGAGCATCTTATGGGGGCCATCAACCTTTATGGAGCAGTGTACGGGGCATATACTATGGAGCATTTTATGGGGGCCATAAACCTTTATGGAGCAGCGTATGGGGCATATGGATGGGAGCAGCAAATTAAAGAACGGTGGCGCAGGATGGGAGCAGCACATGACAGGACGGGGGCGCAGGATGGGAGCAGCACATGACAGAATAGGGCAGCACATGACAGAACGGGGGCGCACATGACAGAACGGGGGCACAGGATGGGAGCAGCACATGTCAGAATGGGGGCGCAGGATGGGAGCAGCACATGACAGGATGGGGACGCAGGATGGGAGCAGCACATGACAGGATGGGGACGCAGGATGGGTGCAGCACATGTCAGAATGGAGGCGCAGGATGGGAGCAGCACATGTCAGAATGGGGGCGCAGGATGGGAGCAGCACATGTCAGAATGGGGGCGCAGGATAGGAGCAGCACATGACAGGATGGGGACACAGGATGGGAGCAGCACATGACAGGATGGGGGCGCAGGATGGAGCAGCACATACCAGGATGGAGACCATATACCAATATAAATGCTCACCACCCGGGCGTAGAACGGGTTCAATAGCTAGTATCATATAATGGGCCATTGCTCCATATTGAATACCTGTACGGCTTCTTTCAGATGAAGAGAAGGTGGCGTTTGTCAATTGGATTAATAAAGCTTTAAAAGATGACCCTCACGTTGCACATCTCCTGCCTATGGACCCTACCAACAACAGCCTCTTCACATCACTAAGAGATGGGATTTTACTATGGTGGGTGCTGCAAAATGTCTCCATCATGATTAATAAAATCTTAATTTGTTTATAGTCGTGTTATTGGTTTAGTGCATGCTGAGAGTTTACTGCAATGGTTCATTGTTTGCTAAACGCTTAACCGTTAATAGTGAAAGGAACCTGTCATCTGATTCATGCTCCCAGGACCACGAGCAACAAGAATTAAAGTCTGACTGTGTTATTGCAATCATGTATGTGCTACACTGAAATATATTTCAAAGAAAACATATCTTTTAAATTCTTCTGGGAACTACGTGTCCCCAGTGGCTTCTCCTTGGCCCAGTCACTTAAATACAGGCTCTCCCTGTGAATATACATAGGAAGAGAACTGTCAGTTTAGGGAAAAGTGGAGGAGAGAAGCCTCTGGGGACAGTCCTTGGACTAGCCAGTCGAGACAAATAGTCCCCTCCCGGATTTTCTAGGTATAATCTTCTCTGAAACGCCACTGCATTTTAGAAGAAAACATATATGGCTGCAATCAGCGCCGGATTTCGGCAAAGTGGGGCCCTAGGCAAAGTTTAAAATTGGGCCCCAAATGCTAACATATTGAACATCACACAGAAGCATTTCGGTTGTATTTACATGCGCTGAGTTCAGGCCGCTAAATGAGTGTGATCGACAACATTGAAATTGTTCTACGCTTTTTCCCAGCCTCTTTCCACCATCTGAGAAAGAATGATGAGGACAGAATGATTACTAATAGATCACTAACAGTCTCACCTTACAGTATCATGTTATCAGCAGCATATCTACCGTTTGCACCGGCGATGTGCTGTGGAGAACAATTATTTTTTTTCTGGCATAAACAATCCAATCACTCGATGAATATGCAGCATTTTGATTGTTTAGTATAATACACCCCATAGTCCTCCACATAGTATAATGTGCACCACAGTCCTCCATGTTGTAAAATGCAAATCCCATAGTCCTCCATATAACATAATATGCCCCATAGTCCTCCATATAGAATAATACACTCCCCATAGTCCTCCATATAGTATAATACACCCCATAATGCTCTACGTAGAATAATGTGCACCACAGTCCTCCATATTGTAAAATGCACAGTCCTCCATATAACATAATATGCCCCATAGTCCTCCATATAGAATAATACACTCCTCAGTCATACATGTAGTATTATACACTCCCTATAGTCCTCCATATAGTATTATACACTCCTCATAGTCATCCATATAGTATAATGCACTGCCATAGTCATCCATGTAGTACAATTCACTTCCCATAGTATAATGCACCCCATAGTTCTTCATATAGTATAATGTATTCTCCATAGTCCTCGATACAGTATAATGCAGCCCACATATAGTATAATGCAGCCACCCCATAGAGCATAAGGCAGCCACCCCACAGAGTATAAAGCAACCACCCCACAGAGTATAATGTAACCCCCCATAGAATATAATGCATCCCCCCTCATATAGTATAATGTAGCCCCCTCATAGAGTATGATGCAATCACCCCTCATAGAATATAAGTATAGAATATAAATATAATACAACCCCCCATAGAATATAATGTAGCCCCAAATAGAATATAATACAGCCCACCTCCACATAGAATATAATGTAGCCCCATCAAAGAGTATGATGCAATCCTCCCTCATAAAATCTAATACAGCCCCCCATAGGATATAATGTAGCACCCCATAGAATATAATGCAGCCTCCCATAGTATATAACTCAGCCTCCCCATAGAATATAATGTACCCCCATAGTATATAACACAGCCACATAGTGTATAACACAGCCTCTCCATAGAATATAATATATCCCCTATAGTATATAACACAGCCTCCCCCATAGAATATAATATGCCCCCATAGTGTTTAACACAGCCACATAGTATATAGCACAGCCTCCCCCATAGAGTATAATATACCCCCATAGTATATAACACAGCCCGCATAGTATATAGCACAGCCCACATAGTATATAGCACAGCCCACATAGTATATAGCACAGCCCGCATAGTATATAGCACAGCCCGCGTTTTATATAACACAGCCCACATAGTATACAGCACAGCTCGCATAGTATATAGCACAGCCCGCATAGTATATAGCACAGCCTGCGTAGTATATAACACAGCCCACGTAGTATATAGCACAGCCTGCATAGTATATAGCACAGCCTGCATAGTATATAGCACAGCCCGAATAGTATATAGCACAGCCCACATAGTATCGCACATAGTATATAGTACAGCCCACATCCCCCCCCCCAAGAATGGCCCCACAGTTCAGTAAAAAAAACAAAAAACATTCCTCACCTCTCCTCATGCTCCTGTCTCAGCGGCTGCACTGCCTGGCACACAGTGAGTGTGCGATGACATCATCTCGCACCCGCAGTGTCAGAGGCAGAATGGGGAATGATGGGAGAGGGAGTGTCAGCTGACACTCTCTCCTCCATCATTGCTTTGAACTGTACCAGCAGACGCCGGGATAGTTCAATGCGGCGGCGAAGTCGGCACTGGCAGCAGGATGTGCCGCGAGCTGGGGGCCCCTGGAGGAGTGGGAGCCCTAGGTAGCTGCCTGGTCTGCCTGCCCCTAACACAGCCAGACTGATGCATGTTGCCTGTGCTTCAGGTAGCATAAGTCAGATGACAGGTTCCTTTAAGGTTTTTCCAGAATAGTGCAGCAGTGAAATGTAGTTCATTGTAGCAATTGTGTGCACAAAATGAGTAGTGATCATGGATTTGCATATGACAAGTCATGATTTTGTTTCTGTCCACCCTGCTTTGCCATTATTTTTTATTATTCTCTCACTGACATGGAAATGTTTCTTTTTTTGCACTTTAGGTTTTTTCCATTCAAGAATCATAGATTTTTATTTTTCCATCAACATAGCCATAAGAGTGCATTAATACTTATTTTTTGCTGAGTGAGTTGTAGTTCTCAGTGCTGCTATTTGCTTTCCCACATAATGTACTGAAAATGGGAAATTCCAAATGGTATGAAATGGTGAAAGAGAAAAGCAACTTTTTAGTTTTTTGGGGGGTTTATTTTATACAGTGTTAAAAATTCATTGACAACATGAATTCTTCTGTTCAATGTGATTACGACATCTTCAAACTTACTTGGTAATTAACCTGAACATTTGATTGGGTGATGACTTCTATATACTGCAATACTTCAATATTGTAGAATATAGTGAGATTAATAATCTCCTATGAAGCCCTGCATAAAGATGACAGCACTGGAGGCCGTCGAAGACAGGAACGCATGCCCACACCAGGACATGCTACTTACCTGTAAATGTTGCTGTCACAAATTAACAGTGGCATGAAAGCAGTTAATCAGCAGTAAAATATATAGAATGTGATTTAGTGACCCTTTGTAGTTTCTTAGCAGAGGATTAAGGAAGATTATGTTTGTAAATTGGCCAAGTCTATTTTGTATTAAGGTGGATGTCCACTATACCAATGTGAAAAATGGGGTCAGCACTCCAAAGTCAGAACGTGAGAAAACAGATTTAATAAGCCCATGTGACATTTCAGTTCAAAATGGCAGATAATTTTGCACAGTTAAAAAATACTTTGCTATTTTGAGCTGAGATGTCGCACTGGAATTCTTTTCTCACCATTTGACTTTGGAGTGCTGACTCCATTTTTTGGAGATATATGGTCAAGTTTTCTTAAATATACTTCTCAACATTGAAAAACAGCAAAAAGGAAAAGTAATGGAATTATGAAAATCGCAGGATGGATGTGAATGATATGCAAATACCGTATATACTCGAGTATAAGCTGACTCGAGTATAAGCTGACCCCCTAATTTTGCAACAAAAAACTGGGAAAACTTATTGACTCGAGTATAAGCCTAGGGTGGGAAATGCAGCAGTATTGATAAATGTCAAAAGTAAAAATAGAGACCAATAAAAGTAAAATTAATTGAGACATCAGTAGGTTAAGTGTTTTTGAATATCCATATTGAATCAGGAGCCCAATATAATGCTCCATACTGTTCAGTATGGCCCCATAAGATGCTCCATACAAAATAGGCCCCATATAATGCTCCATACAGTTCATTATGGCCCCATAAGATGCTCCATACAAAATAGGCCCCATATAATGCTCCATACAGTTCATTATGGCCCCATACGATGCTCCATATACAAATATGCCCCATATAATGCTCCATGCAGTTCTTTATGGCCCCATAGATGCCCCATATAATGCTCCATGCAGTTCTTTATGGCCCCATAGATGCCCCATATAATGCTCCATGCAGTTCTTTATGGCCTCATAAGATGCCCCATATAATGCTCCATGCAGTTCTTTATGGCCCCATAGATGCCCCATATAATGCTCCATGCAGTTCTTTATGGCCCCATAGATGCCCCATATAATGCTCCATGCAGTTCTTTATGGCCCCATAGATGCCCCATATAATGTTCCATGCAGTTCTTTATGGCCCAATAGATGCCCTATATAATGCTCCATGCAGTTATGGCCCCATAGATGCTCCATATAATGCTCCATGCAGTTATGGCCCCATAGATGCCCCATATAATGCTCCATGCAGTTCTTTATGGCCCCGTATAATGCCCCATATAATGTTCCATGCAATTCTTTATGGCCCCATATAATGCCCCATATAATGCTCCATGCAGTTATGTCCCCATAGATGCTCCATATAATGCTCCATGCAGTTCTTTATGGCCCCGTATAATGCCCCATATAATGTTCCATGCAATTCTTTATGGCCCCATAGATGCTCCATATAATGCTCCATGCAGTTCTTTATGGCTCCATATAATGCCCCATATAATGCTCCTTGCAGTTCTTTATGGCCCCATATAATGCCTCATATAATGCTCCATGCAGTTATGTCCCCATAGATGCTCCATATAATGCTCCATGCAGTTATGGCCCCATAGATGCCCCATATAATGCTCCATGCAGTTCTTTATGGCCCCATATAATGCCCCATATAATGCTCCATGCAGTTATGTCCCCATAGATGCTCCATATAATGCTCCATGCAGCTCTTTATGGCCCACTATAATGCCCCATATAATGCTCCTTGCAGTTCTTTATGGCCCCATATAATGCCCCATATAATGCTCCATGCAGTTATGTCCCCATAGATGCTCCATATAATGCTCCATGCAGTTATGGCCCCATAGATGCCCCATATAATGCTCCATGCAGTTCTTTATGGCCCCATAGACACTCCGCATAGCCACATGTAAGGATGCTGCTGCACTAAAAAAAAATGACATACTCACCTCTCGTCGCTGCTCCTCAGCATCCCGTCTCTCCGCACTGACTGTTCAGGCAGAGGGTGGGGCGCACACTAATACGTCATCGCGCCCTCTGATCTGAACAGTCACTGCAGGGGACGCGGAAGGTGAGGCAGCGGTGGAACGCGGAAACGTGAATATGACATACCTGCTCCCAGCGCTCCGGATGCGGTCCCTGCATGTCCCACGTCTCCGGGAGCAGCAGCTTCTTCCTGTAGTGAGTGGTCACATGGCACCGCTCATTACAGTAATGAATATGCAGCTCCACCCCTATGGGAGTGGAGTCCATATTCATAACTTTAATGAGCGGTACCAGTGACAGCTGAACAGAGGAAGAAGCTGCCGTGCCTGAAGACCGTGGGACATGCGGAGACCACGTCAGGAGCGCTGGAGCAGGTGAGTATTTGACAAGTGTCTCTCCCCCTCACCCGCTGACCCCCCCGCCTTCCATGACTTGAGTATAAGCTGAGAGGGGCACTTTCAGCCCATTTTTTGGGGCTGAAAATCTCTGCTTATACTCTAGTATATACGGTAATTAAAAATGGAAATAAAATTTTCAAAGCATTTACATTTTTTCAATATTGAGTATGAGCGCCACATACAGAAATACATGCACTTATACTACTTGGCTACTGTCAATAAGGTTTTTAATGGATGTCTGAGGAATGTTGTTCAACATTGTAACTTGAACTTACTTGGACAAATCATGAAGATACGCTGTTGGCATCTCTTTGCAATTGCTGACTAATGATGTACCAGAGGTGCTTGATGGAGATAAGTTCGGATAGTCTCAGGCCATGGTATCATGTTTAGGCCACTTAGGCGGCTCACAGTAGCATGAGCAATGGGTGGGCTGGCATTCTTATGTTGAAAAATGGGTCCTGGGACACTTTGGAGATATGGCAGAACTACTGGTTTCATGACCAAATCAATGTAATGCTGAGCTGTTAGTGTAATTGGAATGAAGATTTGAATGGTCTGGCTACTGTAAATTATGACACCCAACACCATAATTTTGGGAATAGGACCAGTGTGATGTTACCTTGTGAAGGCCTCTTTATGATGTTGCCCACGTTACCCAGACCAATCTTTGTCAGCAGCTATGTTCAAGAAAAGAATGGGACTCACCGCAGAAGAGGATAGAAATTCCTTACAGCCTTCATTGCCGTCATGCTCTGCACCTTGATAGCTGTTAAGATGGCTTCAATGGAAAACCTTTAATTGGATGCCTGGCTTCTAGCCCAGTGTTATGCAAACACCTTCTGATGGTTTGTGTAGACACTATTGAGTTAGTCTTGGTTATGTGACATCCTATTTCACTTGCAGTATAGAATGGAACAATTGTGGAATCGGTGTTTTGTCAATTCTCAAAAATGTCCCATGGGATGTTTTTCAACACGACCACACCAAGCTACATGTTGCTCATATTATTGTGAACCACCTGCTTGGATTAATTTCTTGCAACAGACCACAAAGACTATATACATACCATACTCTAGATCGGGGGTATGGAACCTCCAGCCCCTGGGCAAATTCCCCTGCGAAAGCAGTGCTTCGGCCGGCTGACCTGTTTTGATGGTCACCAGCATTTTATGTGGTCATTAGACTATGAGCACATGCATGCACCATCCACCAGTGAACACTGTGAAGGATTGCTTCCTGACCCTGGCCAGTGCCACATCAGGACATACTTTGTGGGCGAAGTCATCGTTCTCAATCCTTCAGACCCACCGATAAAGGCAGCAGCCCCAGCTATAAATGTAACTTGAGCAGTGATGAATTTCCCACTATGAGGAGACATGTAGTGTAATATAAATCTGTGTTTGGTGCAAGTTACTGCTACGAGTTCTTTTCAAAATTCATCGCAAATGGTCGACTGAGCTCCAGACCGACTAAATCTGGAAAAGTAGTTGTGAATTGTATCATCATTACCACCTAACATTATGCGTTGCACCGAAGAGAAGGAGTTCCAGCCATCACATTTGGGGGTGAGTAAATTAAATGTTTGACCAAATAAAGCAGGATAAATTTCAAGTTGCTAATTTTGGGTAGCTTCCAGATTAGGTTAGAAATATCCAAATAGCTCTTGGCACAAAAAATGTCCCCTACTAGGGTTGAGCGAAACGGGTCGAACATTTTCAAAAGTCGCCGACTTTTGGCGAAGTCGAGTTTCATGAAACCCGATCCGACCCCTGTGCGTGGTCGGCCATGCGGTACGCGACTTTCGCGCCAAAGTCGCGTTTCAATGACGCGAAAAGCGCCATTTCTCAGCCAATGAAGGTAAACGCAGAGTGTGGGCAGCGTGATGACATAGGTCCTGGTCCCCACCATCTTAGAGAAGGGCATTGCAGTGATTGGCTTGCTGTCTGCGGCGTCACAGGGGCTATAAAGGGGAGTTCCCGCCGACCGCCATGTTACTGCTGCTGATCTGAGCTTAGGGAGAGGTTGCTGCCGCTTCGTCATAAGCAGGGATAGCGTTAGGCAGGGTCCATTAACCACAAAACCGCTTGTGCTGTAGCGATTTCCACTGCCCAACACCACCTTCGGTGTGCAGGGACAGTGGAAGCTCCATTTTTTTTTTTTTTTTCCTCAGCGCTGTAGCTCATTGGGCTGCCCTAGAAGGCTCCCTGATAGCTGCATTGCTGTGTGTACGCCGCTGTGCAAACCAACTGCTTTTTTCAAAGTACAAATCCTCTTGTTCCTTCCTTTCTGCACAGCTATCTTGTTTGTTTGTCCACACTTTTTATTTAATTTGTGCATCAGTCCACTCCTTATTGCTGCCTGCCATACCTGGCTGAGATTACTGCAGGGAGATAGTAATTGAAGGACAGTTCCTTTTTTTTTTTTTTTTTTTTTTGTGGGAGATTAAGATTGACATTTCTGCTAGAGTGGCATCTCTGTCTGTGTCATCTCTCACTCAGTGGGCCATAGAAAGCCTATTTATTTTTTTGCTTGATTTGGGTTCCAAAATCTACCAGAAAAAATCACAACATCAATCAGTGGGAGAAAAATATTGGCCTCAGGGCTTGTGTGCCACTCCTTACTCCTGTGTGTGCCATCTCTCACTCAGTGGGCCATAGAAAGCCTATTAATTTTTTTGCTTGATTTGGGTTCTAAATTCTACCTGAAAAAATCAATAAATCAATCAGTGGGAGATTAATATTGGCCTTTGGGCTTGTGTGCCAGTCCTAAGCGTGCCATCTCTCTCTCTCAGATAGTGGGCCATAGAAAGCCTATTTTTTTATTATTTTATTGGGTTTATAAATTTTCCCTGGAAAAAAAAAAAAAGTGGGAGATTAATATTGGCCTCTGGGCTTGTGTGCCAGTCCTGAGCGTGCCATCTCTCTCACAAATAGTGGGCCATAGAAAGCCTATTTATTTTTTGGTTGATTTGGGTTCATAATTCTACCTGAAAAAATCAATCAATCAATCAGTGGGAGATTAATATTGGCCTTTGGGCTTGTGTGCCAGTCCTAAGCGTGCCATCTCTCTCTCTCAGATAGTGGGCCATAGAAAGCCTATTTATTATTATTTTTTTTATTGGGTTTATAAATTTTCCCTGGAAAAAAAAAAAAAGTGGGAGATTAATATTGGCCTCTGGGCTTGTGTGCCAGTCCTGAGCGTGCCATCTCTCTCACAAATAGTGGGCCATAGAAAGCCTATTTCTTTTTTGGGTTGATTTGGGTTCCTAATTCTACCTGAAAAAATCAATCAATCAATCAGTGGGAGAAAAATATTGGCCTCAGGGCTTGTGTGCCACTCCTTACTCCTGTGTGTGCCATCTCTCACTCAGTGGGCCATAGAAAGCCTATTAATTTTTTGGCTTGATTTGGGTTCCAAAATCTACCTGAAAAAAATCACTAAATCAATCAGTGGGAGATTAATATTGGCCTCTGGGCTTGTGTGCCACTCCTGACTCCTGTGTGCGTCATCTGTCACTCAGTGGGCCCTAGAAAGCCTATTTTTTGTTTTATTTGTTTTCTAAATTCTCCCTGAAACAATCATTTTATTTTCTTTGGTTTCTAAATTATTCCTGAAAAAAATCATTTTTTTTGTATTTTTTTTTCTCTCAAGTCTCCCTGAAAAAAAAAAAAAAAAAAAAATCTGTGGGAGATTCATATTGCCCCTTCTGCTTGTGTGCCAGTCTTGACTCCTGGGTGTGCCATCTCTCTCTCTCTCCCCAATTGTGGGCCATAGAAAGCCTATTAATTTTTTTGCTTGATTTGGGTTCCAAAATCTACCAAAAAAAATAACTAAATCAATCGGTGGGAGATTAATATTGGCCTCTGGGCTTGTGTGCCACTCCTGACTCCTGTGTGCGTCATCTGTCACTCAGTGGGCCCTAGAAAGCCTATTTTTTGTTTTATTTGTTTTCTAAATTCTCCCTGAAACAATCATTTTATTTTCTTTGGTTTCTAAATTATTCCTGAAAAAAATCATTATTTTGGTATTTTTTTTTCTCTCAAGTCTCCCTGAAAAAAAAAAAAAAAAAAAATCTGTGGGAGATTCATATTGCCCCTTCTGCTTGTGTGCCAGTCTTGACTCCTGGGTGTGCCATCTCTCTCTCTCTCCCCAATTGTGGGCCATAGAAAGCCTATTAATTTTTTTGCTTGATTTGGGTTCCAAAATCTACCAAAAAAAATAACTAAATCAATCGGTGGGAGATTAATATTGGCCTCTGGGCTTGTGTGCCACTCCTGACTCCTGTGTGCGTCCTCTCTCACTCAGTGGGCCCTACAAAGCCTTTTTTTTTTTTTTTTCCCTAAATTCTCCCTGAAACAATCATTTCATTTTATTTGTTTTATAAATTCTTCTGTAAAAAATAATTTTTTTTAAATTTTTTTTTCTGAAGTCTCCCTTTTAAAAAAAACAAACACAAATCAGTGGGAGATAAATATTTACATTTGCGCTTCAGTGACAGTCCTGCGTGTGTGCCATCTCATTTGTTGCCAACAACAACAGAGTGTGTAACATTGTGGCTGATTTTCGTTGTGGTCTCACCCACCTGTAAAGGGGTAGCTAAATCATACTGAAGTTATAGCTCACCGTGTAAGTTGTGTGACAGCAACAAATACCGTTCGTTTGTTAACGTTTTTAAAACAATGAGGAAGTCTGGTGGAAGAGGTCGTGGCCGGGGGCGTTCATTGTCAGCTGGTAATGAGGGTAGTGGTAGTGGTGGAGCATCAGCTGGTCGTGGGAAAAAAAATATTGCACCTAAGTCTGGAGCTGTGGAGCCAGGTTCGTCGTCTGGCTACACAAGGCCTCGAACGCTCCCTTTTCTGGGAGTAGGAAAACCGCTTTTAAAGCCGGAGCAGCAAGAGCAAGTTTTGGCTTATCTTGCTGACTCAGCCTCTAGCTCTTTTGCCTCCTCTCGTGAAACTGGTAAATGTCAAAGCAGCGCGTCGTTAGTGGATGTTCACGGTCAGGGACAAGTCGCTTCCTTGTCCTCTTCAGCAAAAACAACAACAGAGAAGAATGCAGCAGGCGACACAACGGGTTACTCCATGGAGCTCTTTACACATACCGTCCCTGGCTTAGAAAGTGAAGCAGTTAACAGTCCATGCCCATTACAAGTTGAATCTGACATGGAGTGCACTGATGCACAGCCACAGCCAGACTACTATCCTGGTCCTTTGACTCAGACCACAACATTGCCATCGCAGGGTGCTGATCAAGAATCAGACCCTGATGAGACTATGTTGCCCCATCACGAACGCTATACCACCGACCGCCACGGTGACACAGACGAAGTTGCACACGAGCTACAAGAAGAGGTAATAGATGACCCAGTTCTTGACCCCGATTGGCAGCCATTGGGGGAACAGGGTGCAGGCGGCAGCAGTTCTGAAGCGGAGGAGGAGGGGCCGCAGCAGGCATCAACATCGCAACAGGTTCCATCTGCCGGGCCCGTATCTTGCCCAAAACGCGTGGCAAAGCTAAAACCTGTTGGAGGACAGCGTGGCCATCCGGTTAAAGCTCAGTCTGCAATGCCTGAAAAGGTATCCGATGCTAGAAAGAGTGCAGTCTGGCATTTTTTTAAACAACATCCAATTGATCAGCGCAAAGTCATCTGTCAAAAATGTTCAACTACCTTAAGCAGAGGACAGAATCTGAAAAGTCTCAATACAAGTTGCATGCATAGACATTTAACCACCATGCATTTGCAAGCCTGGACTAACTACCAAACGTCCCTTAAGGTTGTAGCACCCTCGGCCAATGAAGCTAGTCAGCAACGCAACATCCCTTCCGGCAGTGTAGGGCCACCATTTTCCGCACCACCTGCAGTATCTGTGCAGGTTTCTTTGCCAGGCCAAAGCCGTCAGGGTCAGGGAATCACCAGTTTCGTAGTAGGAAACACTGCATCTAGGGCACCGGTGGCAACAATACCATCTCCCACCGTCTCTCAGTCTGCCATGTCCACCGGCACCCCCGCTAGTTCCACGATCTCCAGCTCTCCAGTCCAGCTCACCCTACATGAGACTATGGTTAGAAAAAGGAAGTACTTAGCCTCGCATCCGCGTACACAGGGTTTGAACGCACACATAGCTAGACTAATCTCGTTAGAGATGATGCCCTACCGGTTAGTTGAAAGCGAAGCTTTCAAAGCCCTGATGGACTACGCTGTACCACGCTACGAGCTACCCAGTCGACACTTTTTTTCCAGAAAAGCCATCCCAGCCCTCCACCAGCATGTTAAAGAGCGCATCGTCCATGCACTCAGGCAATCTGTGAGCACAAAGGTGCACCTGACAACAGATGCATGGACCAGTAGGCATGGCCAGGGACGTTACGTGTCCATCACGGCACACTGGTTAAATGTGGTGGATGCAGGGTCCACAGGGGACAGCAAGTTTGGGACAGTTCTGCCTAGCCCACGGTCTAGGAAACAATTGGCTGTAGCCGTTCGCACCCCCTCCTCCTCCTCTTCGTCCTCCTGCAGAAGCGAGAGCTCGTCCACAGACCGCAGTCGCACAACCACTCCATCCGCAGCTGCCACTGTTGCACACCAGGTCTCCCATTATGGGGCAGCTACTGGCAAACGTCAGCAGGCTGTATTGGCTATGAAGTGTTTGGGCGACAACAGACACACCGCGGAAGTTCTGTCCGAGTTCTTGCAGAAAGAAACGCAGTCGTGGCTGGGCACTGTAGATCTTGAGGCAGGCAAGGTAGTGAGTGATAACGGAAGGAATTTCATGGCTGCCATCTCCCTTTCCCAACTGAAACACATTCCTTGCCTGGCTCACACCTTAAACCTGGTGGTGCAGTGCTTCCTGAAAAGTTATCCGGGGTTATCCGACCTGCTCCTCAAAGTGCGTGGACTTTGCTCACATATCCGCCGTTCGCCCGTACACTCCAGCCGTATGCAGACCTATCAGCGTTCTTTGAACCTTCCCCAGCATCGCCTAATCATAGACGTTGCAACAAGGTGGAACTCAACACTGCACATGCTTCAGAGACTGTGTGAACAGAGGCGGGCTGTTATGTTTTTGTGGGAGGATACACATACACGGGCAGGCAGTAGGATGGCAGACATGGAGTTGTCAGGTGTGCAGTGGTCGAAGATTTAAGACATGTGTCAAGTCCTTCAGTGTTTTGAGGAATGCACACGGCTGGTTAGTGCAGACAACGCCATAATAAGCATGAGCATCCCCCTAATGCGTCTGCTGATGCAAAGTTTGACGCACATAAAGGATCAGGCGTCTGCAGCTGAGGAAGAGGAAAGCCTTGATGACAGTCAGCCATTGTCTGGCCAGGGCAGTGTACAGGACGAGGTAGCGGGCGAAGAGGAGGAGGAGGACGAAGAGGATGATGGGGATGATTATATTTTTAATGAGGAAGCTTTTCCGGGGCCACTGGAAATTGGTGGCACGGCAAGGCCGGGTTCTGGTTTTTTGAGGGACACAAGTGACGTGGATTTGCCTGAAACTGCCCCTCAACCAAGCACAACCGCAGATTTGAGAACTGGAACTTTGGCCCACATGGCGGATTATGCCTTACGTATCCTCAAAAGGGACACACGCATAACTAAAATGATGAATGATGACGATTACTGGTTGGCCTGCCTCCTTGATCCTCGCTATAAAGGCAAATTGCAAAATATAATGCCACATGAGAACTTGGAACTAATATTAGCAACCAAACAATCAACTCTTGTTGACCGTTTGCTTCTGGCATTCCCTGCACACAGCGCCCGTGATCGTTCTCACACGAGCTGCAGGGGCCAGCAGACCAGAGGAGTTAGAGGGGCAGAAATCAGAAGTGGCGTTGGCCAGAGGGGTTTTCTGACCAGGTTGTGGAGTGATTTTGCTATGACCGCAGACAGGACAGGTACTGCAGCATCAATTCAAAGTGACAGGAGACAACATTTGTCCAGTATGGTTACAAACTATTTTTCATCCCTTATCGATGTTCTCCCTCAACCGTCATTCCCATTTGATTACTGGGCATCAAAATTAGACACCTGGCCAGAATTGGCAGAATATGCATTGCAGGAGCTTGCTTGCCCGGCAGCTAGTGTCCTATCAGAAAGAGTATTCAGTGCTGCAGGTTCAATACTAACAGAAAAAAGGACTCGTCTGGCTACCCAAAATGTAGATGATCTAACCTTCATTAAAATGAACCACAACTGGATTTCGAAATCTTTTGCCCCACCTTGCCCGGCTGACACCTAGCTTTCCTATGAAAAGGTCTTGCCTGTGGACTATTCTGAATGCCTTTTCCAATCTCGTAATTTTCAGCACCTGATTGTCCAGCATACGACATGTTTACACCTCACTAAATGGCCAAACTCCCCACACGGGGCCGTGGTATCGACACTTGGCGACAGCACCCGTGAGAGTGCAGTTTGTCTGAAGAGGTGGGTGAGCCCGCTTTTGGTCGACGGCACTGCCACTGGGTCCCTCCTAGTACAATAAAGTGTCTCTGGCGGTGGTGGTGCGCACCCAACGTCAGACACACCGTTGTAATATGAGGGGCCCTGGGCCTGTACCGCCGGCCACAAGACAGTTTCCCCCCACCCCAGCTCAAACAGTGCTCTACCACTTGCAAAATTATCTCACAGCTCCACCAATGTTTAGTCTATGCGCTGACATCCTTCAATGCCTGCCACTGACAATACCATTGTATTGACATTTTTGTTATGTTAGGCCTTCGATGCCTGTCTGTGGTCACTCCTTCCACTAGGCCTCCACTGACCACACCACTGCTGCCCGTGTACCCCTGGAACCAATTTAAAATTGCCTACAGCCATGTGTTATTATTTTAGGCCTTCGATGCCTGTCTGCGGTCACTCCTTCCACTAGGCCTCCACTGACCACACCACTGCTGCCCGTGTACCCCTGGAACCAATTTAAAATTGCCTACAGCCATGTGTTATTATTTTAGGCCTTCGATGCCTGTCTGCGGTCACTCCTTCCACTAGGCCTCCACTGACCACACCACTGCTGTCCGTGTACCCCTGGAACCAATTTAAAATTGCCTACAGCCATGTGTTATTATTTTAGGCCTTCGATGCCTGTCTGCGGTCACTCCTTCCACTAGGCCTCCACTGACCACACCACTGCTGCCCGTGTACCCTTGGAACCAATTTAAAATTGCCTACAGCCATGTGTTATTATTTTAGGCCTTCGATGCCTGTCTGCGGTCACTCCTTCCACTAGGCCTCCACTGACCACACCACTGCTGCCCGTGTACCCCTGGAACCAATTTAAAATTGCCTACAGCCAGCCCAATTTTTTTATTTTAGGCCTTCGATGCCTGTCTGCGGTCCATTCTTTCAACTACTACTACACTGACCAGGTCACTGCTGCCCGTGTACCCCTGGAACCAATTTAAAATTGCCTACAGCCATGTGTTATTATTTTAGGCCTTCGATGCCTGTCTGCGGTCACTCCTTCCACTAGGCCTCCACTGACCACACCACTGCTGCCCGTGTACCCCTGGAACCAATTTAAAATTGCCTACAGCCATGTGTTATTATTTTAGGCCTTCGATGCCTGTCTGCGGTCACTCCTTCCACTAGGCCTCCACTGACCACACCACTGCTGCCCGTGTACCCCTGGAACCAATTTAAAATTGCCTACAGCCAGCCCAATTTTTTTATTTTAGGCCTTCGATGCCTGTCTGCGGTCCATTCTTTCAACTACTACTACACTGACCAGGTCACTGCTGCCCGTGTACCCCTGGAACCAATTTAAAATTGCCTACAGCCATGTGTTATTATTTTAGGCCTTCGATGCCTGTCTGCGGTCACTCCTTCCACTAGGCCTCCACTGACCACACCACTGCTGCCCGTGTACCCCTGGAACCAATTTAAAATTGCCTACAGCCAGCCCAATTTTTTTATTTTAGGCCTTCGATGCCTGTCTGCGGTCCATTCTTTCAACTACTACTACACTGACCAGGTCACTGCTGCCCGTGTACCCCTGGAACCAATTTAAAATTGCCTACAGCCATGTGTTATTATTTTAGGCCTTCGATGCCTGTCTGCGGTCACTCCTTCCACTAGGCCTCCACTGACCACACCACTGCTGCCCGTGTACCCCTGGAACCAATTTAAAATTGCCTACAGCCATGTGTTATTATTTTAGGCCTTCGATGCCTGTCTGCGGTCACTCCTTCCACTAGGCCTCCACTGACCACACCACTGCTGCCCGTGTACACCTGGAACCAATTTAAAATTGCCTACAGCCAGCCCAATTTTTTTATTTTAGGCCTTCGATGCCTGTCTGCGGTCCATTCTTTCAACTACTACTACACTGACCAGGTCACTGCTGCCCGTGTACCCCTGGAACCAATTTAAAATTGCCTACAGCCATGTGTTATTATTTTAGGCCTTCGATGCCTGTCTGCGGTCACTCCTTCCACTAGGCCTCCACTGACCACATCACTGCTGCCCGTGTACCCCTGGAACCAATTTAAAATTGCCTACAGCCAGCCCAATTTTTTTATTTTAGGCCTTCGATGCCTGTCTGCGGTCCATTCTTTCAACTACTACTACACTGACCAGGTCACTGCTGCCCGTGTACCCCTGGAACCAATTTAAAATTGCCTACAGCCATGTGTTATTATTTTAGGCCTTCGATGCCTGTCTGCGGTCACTCCTTCCACTAGGCCTCCACTGACCACACCACTGCTGCCCGTGTACCCCTGGAACCAATTTAAAATTGCCTACAGCCATGTGTTATTATTTTAGGCCTTCGATGCCTGTCTGCGGTCACTCCTTCCACTAGGCCTCCACTGACCACACCACTGCTGCCCGTGTACCCCTGGAACCAATTTAAAATTGCCTACAGCCAGCCCAATTTTTTTATTTTAGGCCTTCGATGCCTGTCTGCGGTCCATTCTTTCAACTACTACTACACTGACCAGGGCACTGCTGCCCGTGTACCCCTGGAACCAACATCAGAAAATATAAAAATAAGTATTTTGCTTACAAAAAAGAAAATACTGGAGAGATATCAAATGCAGACATTTTAACATTAAAAACAAACACACAACTAAAATCTGGTACAGTACTAAAAATGGCCACCAGCTACAATTACTTTCTCCTGCAAGTAGTTAACTGAAAGGTTTTTTAAATTGAAAACACACATATGGCATCCACCGAGTGTTGTCCTGTCGCGTCTTCTTTATATTATTGCCGAGAAGATGCAAAACAATGAAAATAATAAAATCATTAATTACCAAAATAATAGAGAAAGTCAACACCACATTGCAAATAAACATTCATTCCAAATAAAGAAGCAGGGCGCGTCCGAGGGTGAGTATATACCTAATAAGAATATAATCACCCTCGGACGCGCAATGCTTATTTCCAACAGCCTTCCTTCCTAAGAATCAGCCCTTCCGTGGTGTAGAGAGACGTTGTGTTACACTCCAAGGTGTTCCCCAGGTTGCCTTTCCTGAGCTTCGATCTTCCGGCTCTCGTTTAGTAGTTGTTGGAAACTACGCTGCATTAGGCCTTCAAATTGGGTATGGGGTGTAGAGAGAGGGTGTGTTACACTCCAAGGTGTTCCCCAGGTTGCCTTTCCTGAGCTTCGATCTTCCGGCTCTCGTTTAGTAGTTCTTGGAAACTACACTGCATTAGGCCTTCAAATTGGGTATGGGGTGTAGAGAGAGGGTGTGTTACACTCCAAGGTGTTCCCCAGGTTGCCTTTCCTGAGCTTCGATATTCCGGCTCTCGTTTAGTAGTTGTTGGAAACTACACTGCATTAGGCCTACAAATTGGGTATGGGGGAAACATTGGCGCATCTGCGGTCCCTCCTTCCTCTAGGCCTCCACTGACCTGTCTACTGCTGCCCGTGTTCCCCTGGAACCAATTTTAAATTGCCTACAGGCAGCCCAATTTATTATGTTAGGTCTTCGAAGCCTGTCTGCGGTCCCTCCTTCCACTAGGCCTCCACTGACCTGTCTACTGCTGCCCGTGTACCCCTTGAACCAACATCATAAAATAAAAAAAAAAGTATTTTGCTTATAAAAAAGAAAATACTGGTGAGATATCAAATGCAGACATTTTAACATTAAAAACAAACACACAACTAAAATCTGGTACAGTACTAAAAATGGCCACCAGCTACAATTACTTTCTCCTGCAAGTAGTTAACTGAAAGGTTTTTTAAATTGAAAACACACATATGGCATCCACCGAGTGTTGTCCTGTCGCGTCTTCTTTATATTATTGCCGAGAAGATGCAAAACAATGAAAATAATAAAATCATTAATTACCAAAATAATAGAGAAAGTCAACACCACATTGCAAATAAACATTCATTCCAAATAAAGAAGCAGGGCGCGTCCGAGGGTGAGTATATACCTAATAAGAATATAATCACCCTCGGACGCGCAATGCTTATTTCCAACAGCCTTCCTTCCTAAGAATCAGCCCTTCCGTGGTGTAGAGAGACGTTGTGTTACACTCCAAGGTGTTCCCCAGGTTGCCTTTCCTGAGCTTCGATCTTCCGGCTCTCGTTTAGTAGTTGTTGGAAACTACGCTGCATTAGGCCTTCAAATTGGGTATGGGGTGTAGAGAGATGGTGTGTTCCACTCCAAGGTGTTCCCCAGGTTGCCTTTCCTGAGCTTCGATCTTCCGGCTCTCGTTTAGTAGTTCTTGGAAACTACACTGCATTAGGCCTTCAAATTGGGTATGGGGTGTAGAGAGAGGGTTTGTTACACTCCAAGGTGTTCCCCAGGTTGCCTTTCCTGAGCTTCGATCTTCCGGCTCTCGTTTAGTAGTTGTTGGAAACTACGCTGCATTAGGCCTTCAAATTGGGTATGGGGTGTAGCGAGAGGGTGTGTTACACTCCAAGGTGTTCCCCAGGTTGCCTTTCCTGAGCTTCGATCTTCCGGCTCTCGTTTAGTAGTTCTTGGAAACTACACTGCATTAGGCCTTCAAATTGGGTATGGGGTGTAGAGAGAGGGTGTGTTACACTCCAAGGTGTTCCCCAGGTTGCCTTTCCTGAGCTTCGATCTTCCGGCTCTCGTTTAGTAGTTCTTGGAAACTACACTGCATTAGGCCTACAAATTGGGTATGGGGTGGAGAGAGATGGTGTGTTACACTCCAAGGTGTTCCCCAGGTTTCCTTGCCATTGCTTCGGTCTTCCGACTCTCGTTTAGTAGTTGTAGAAAAGTACACTGCATTAGGCCTACAAAATGGGTATGGGGTGGAGAGAGATGGTGTGTTACACTCCAAGGTGTTCCCCAGGTTGCCTTTCCTGAGCTTCTATCTTCAGGCTCTCATTAAATTGTGGTTAAATGGAACAACTGCATTTGGCGTACTAGTTGGTTTGGGGCCTACTATCGGTGTCTGCCACTCCTTGCTGTTCTCCTGGTTTCCTGTCCTGAAATTCCATTTTCAGGCTCTCGTTAAGTAGTTGTTAATGTTAGACTGCATTTGGCCTACTAGTTGGGTTGGGGCCTACTATCGGTGTCTGCCACTCCTTGCTGTTCTCCTCCACTGAACAAAGCTGTGCCGCCTGTTTACTACGGTTGCCAATTTTGAACTGCATTTCGACTACTTACTGATTTGGCCCTACTCTCTGTGTCAGCCTCTCATTCCAGTTGTCCTCCACTGCAATGCCCCCTGGTTATTCCTGTGTTACCAATTTTGAACTGCATTTAGCCCACTTTATTCTTTGGGCCTATATCTGTGTTTCCACTTCATCGTGCCCATTGCCCAGCCAGTGATAGATGAGTCTGCTGGTACATTGACCCATAACGCAACATTCCCCGTGCATGCTACACAACAACATTGTGACCCTGCTGAAAGTCAGGTTGCTCTTCCCGCATACCATACCACCTTACACGGGGACAAAGAGGAAGGTGCAGATGAAAGTGCAGGTTCCTTCATCAGATGGGGGGAGGAATACTAGTTGGCGACGTCACTGGCACAGGGCCTCTCATAGTACGCAAAAGTGTTGCTGCCGGTGGGAGGCGCCCCCGCCGTGCAAACACACCGCTGTACTTTGAGGGGCCCTGTGCCAGTGCCAATGCCAACAAGTGGGCCCCCCCTGCTTGCTCAGGATCACAGCACTTGCAAAGTTGAAATACTTACCTCTCCCTGCTCCACTGCCGTGACGTGGTCCAGATTTCCTGGGCCCACTAATTACTTGAACCAGCCCTACCCCACACAACTTTAGCCAAATGACCCCCAATTTCAAATGCCTTCCAATTATTATAAGGTAAATTACGCTTGACAAGCTTCATTAAGAAGAATGGATGGTTTTGACATTAAAATGGGCACTCTAGGTGTTTTCCTGGCCCCCACTCACTGCCGACTATGCTGCCCCATTGACTTGCATTGGGTTTCGTATTTCGGTCGATCCCGAGTTTACATCATAATCGGCCGATTTCACTCGACCCGACTTTTGAGATAGTCGGGTTTTGCGAAACCCGGCTCGACTCTAAAAAGGTCAAGGTCGCTCAACTCTATCCCCTACCTCTGCTCTAGTGCCTGCACTGTTTCTACATGGAAACTTTTGTTTTTCAAATTAATCTTTCCTACACATCTTTTTCTCCATGGCAAAAGGGCTGAACCCTAGATATACATTGAACCAAACAAATTGACACATCTAATGTATTCATTGATGGCTCAAAATACATCGCAGACTATACCGGTCAATATTGGACTTTTTCAGCTGAGTGCAGACAGTGCTGATGATTGGACAAAAAAATCCAACGTGCCTGACATGAGTTTTGAATCATTATATGTGTTTGTTGGCCGGTCGTTGGTTAAAATGAACAACTGATCATATTACATAAGCAGCAGACAATCATTCATTATGGTGGAAATTGGCCATTTCATTCATCTTTCATCTGATGTGCACAATGTGTGCTTCCTAAGGAATCCGGAATACATGTTATATAAAGAAAAATGAAGAACTATAGATTGCTTTTGTGAATGTTGTTAGGGCTTAAATATAAATGTCTGATTCCATACCCAGGCTGATGATCCTTTTTTCTCTGTGTCTTTACAGTCTATGGATGTAATAGGAGCATTAGATGATGTATGCATTGCTGACTGTTTTCTTCCCTTTTATTTAGCAAAATGATAAACTTGTCCCAGCCAGATACAATTGATGAAAGAGCCATCAACACAACAAAGCTAACCCCATTCACCATTTCAGTAAGTCCTTGATCTATTTATGATCCTTTACATAATCTTTGTGTTAGATCAGGCAAAAGATAAAAAAAATCAGCAATTCTATTCACCGGACTATTCACCATGTAATGATAAATGTCCGTCTGACTTTATTTTCATACATCATATTGGCCTTTTCAAGTTGTTAACTTTTAATGGGTCATATGGTTCAGACAGCCTCTTTCTTATGCCCTGTGTAGGCGCATGGAGGATGTGTATGGAGACCCCCTTACACATTAAATCCAGCCAACTATGTAATGTGTCTGAAGGCCTTTCGACACTTGCCGGATGCCAGGTAGAGAAAGATCAGGCATGATGAATTTTATCTTCGGATCCTTTGGTTCCTGCGGGATATAAGCCCTTTGAGTTTCTTAGTGGCTCATTTTGTTATTCCGAGCGTTCCTGTGTACAGAGAGAAAGATATCTGAGATGTATGGACACCTGATCGCTATGTGGAGTTCTCTCTTACATTGTATATTTTTTTCCAATATTGTAGGAAAATGTTAACTTAGCTCTGAATTCAGCCTCTGCCATTGGTTGTACAGTCGTGAACATTGGTGTGCAAGATTTACAAGAAGGAAAGCCACACTTGGTCCTGGGCCTGTTATGGCAGATTATTAAGGCTGGATTGTTTGCTGACATTGAGATCTCCAAGAATGAAGGTAAAAAATATTGTCCTCTGTACAATTGAACAGGTTAAAACATCATGCTGCAGTCCTTGTAATTATGGGCCGATAGGGCTATTGGATGTGAACAGGGTCTGATCACAACTGGGCACCCTTCTGTCAAGGAGGACATTACTACTACCAAACAGCACATGTTAATTGGACCACTATTAAAGAATTTGCATTGGGCTCAGGAGCTTTAAAGGGGTAGTCCAGGCTTGGGAAAACAATCTGCAGTGCATGCAGTCATGTGACCTTATGCGTGTGATTTGCATACTTACGGTCACACGCCGACTAAACACTTCTCTCAGTAGAAGTGAATTGAGAGAAGTCGGATGAGACTAGTCATCCCGTGACTGTAAGTATGCAAATTGCATACATGTTGTAACGTGACCATCAGCTCGCATGGGCAACAGCGGGAAATCATGACAGCAGACTTTTGTTCCAAGCTTGGACAACCCCTTTATGTCCCTGGTAAAATAGCGTGTTAGATTATATGGAAATGAACAGGAATTTTCTCTTAATGGTGAAATCTTAATAGCTTGAGGTGGTAGAAACAATATGGAGGGTTCCATCAACAGTATTGATCCAGGAAAGAATCTAGTTTTGTGAAGATACATTATTTATTGCGCTCATAAATAACTCCGTCACGTTATGTAGTGTCATATATCACGGGTCCAGGTGTTCACTTTGCTTTATGATTGCAATTAGCGTGAACTTTGAATTTTTCTTTTTTACCTAGCATTGATTGCATTGTTGAAAGATGGAGAGACGCTGGAAGATTTAATGAAACTATCCCCTGAAGAGCTCCTGCTCCGCTGGGTGAATTGCCACCTGAGTAATGCCCAGTGGCCAAACATTACTAACTTCAGCAAAGATATTAAGGTACAGTCTGAGATGTATGCAATTATTACAGATACTGACAGTCATTTTTAATCTTCTAGGAACTTTATTTAAAAGTTATATATAATCAAATAAATTACCTATTTTAAAATCACATTTTTGCCCTAAATGTATTTTTTTTAAACATTTTGGCAATATGTTTTTTATTTTATTTTAGAATTTCTCTTGAGAAACAAAATTCGAAATCTTTCAATTTTCACAGTGGCCTCTGGGGCTACTTTAAACTTTTACTTCCTGTAATTTTAGGAAAAGTTTAGAGCAGTTTGCCCATAATGCCAGACAGGATTGCAGTGACAGGTATCACCTCTATATACAGCTGATAACACAGGATCCACCATTCACAATAGGTGATGTCACAGCAGACTCTGCTCCTCTTCTTTTCACATTGACTTTTGCACATGCTCATTAGATGCTTCAATAAAAAAATAAGGTCAGAGCCAGTCTGTTGCTGCTAATGTACATGTGAATTTCCTGACAGAACAGGAAGTATTAATGTAGAAGTTATGTGCCTAGTTATCAAAGTTGCAAGATCTCTATTTCTCATTTTAAAACAGATGGAAATGATGGTATGAAATAAAAGCATTGTAAAAAAACAACAACAAAAATATGTTAAGGGGTTGTCCGCTTTCAGAAAAGTGGCCTCCAGACTGTATAAAATCCCTACCAAAATCATACACTGAGCTTAGTGACTGGCTAGAGCAGTGACGTGCTCTGTTCATGTGATGTCACCGTTGCAGGACGCATAGTTTGGGTCCACTTTTTTTTAAAAAGTGGACTGCCCCTTTAAAATAAAACCTAATAATTAATGCAGTAGGTCACTTTCTGATGACACATTGTTTTTAAGGGATTTGCTCATCAAAGTAGCCCCTGTCCATAAGCCCATATGTTAAGTCCAGATGTGCTGTGTAAATTCAGTTGTGGGTTTTGCTGTGAAGCCACATGAAATTTGCATTAAATCTACAGATCTGTGCTACATGCAGATTTTTTCATAGATTTTCTGTGGTGTTTACCATATAATTTGTAGTGTGCAAAATCTGCGGAATATCTGCACAAGAATGAGCATTAGAAAAATGCAGTCTGCTCTGATTTTCCGCTGTTAGGCTATGTGGCCACGATCAGGATAAGCAGCGTTTTGGATGCACTGTATTTTCACTGTGTCCAAAACACTGCATCCCAATCACGCAGTTAAATCTGCATGTGTTCATTGAACCAGGCGGATTTGCCGCATGTAATGAATAGCTATGGGTGAGACTACACAGCGGAGACTAACATCTCCGCTGCAGATAATTGACTTGCCCGTAAACCCGCACAGCGAGTGAGTTTATGCAGTGTTAAATAGGAGTACAGCGGGCATGGGATTTATATAATCCCATCCACTGTGCTTCTAATGTAGAACATAGCACAGGTGACCTGTGCCCAAAATGCTGCTATTCCTGATCGTCGGCACGTAGCCTAAGGATGTGGTGAAAACTGCATCCATTTTTACTGTTTTTATTTATTATGCTTACTTATATAGCGCCATTAAGACCACAGCACTTTCTAGACATTATCATCACTGTCCCTACTGGGGCTCACAGTCTAAATCTAAATTCCTTATCAGTATGTTTCTGGAGCATGGGAGGAAACCGGAGTACCCGGATTAAATCCACACAAACAAGGTGAGAACATATAAACTCCTTGCAGATTGTGACGCTAGTCACTACTCACAGATAGGCCGTGAGGCAGGGTTGTCAAACGTTCTGCGGTCAGATACCAAGAGAGCATGTAGTAAACTAAAGGGAAAAAGACAAAGACGAAGTCAGGTCATGGTCCGAGTTCAGAATACCGGTAAGATATCAGATCAACGCTAAGGGGCTAGGCAAATGGATGGTCAGAACGAGGTTCAAGGTCAGGCAGCAAAAGATCAATAAACAAAGCACAGAAATACAAAGGAAACCACTGAGCAGATGTTACGTCTGGCACTGACAGCTCAGCTAAGTAGCTGGATAATCACCTGGAACAGGGTGATTGAAAGAAGCTCAGCGTCTCACAGATTCAGGTTGAACAACTGAGCTGTTCATCAAAACACCAACAGCTCGGCACACCCCTGCACCAGATTGGACGACTGAGCTGTCAGTCACCACATCCAAGACACACAGAGTGGAGGGTTTGTGACACAGATGTTGTCCTTGGTGGGCATTGAATCCAGGATCTACCAAGGTCCTGGGTTCAACCACTAAACCACTGTGCTGCCCATGTTGTATTGTAAATTGCTTCTCATTGCAAATCTACCTTATCTGGACTTACCCTACAGACATGCAGGTGTCACGTGGTGGTTTTGTCTGCTCCACTGCCAGCCCAGTGCCAATAAGTAGGTGGACTCATGCTATTCTCATATTACATCGATCTCAATAAATTCTATATAATACGTCAGTATCCTATAGTGGCCCTGCCAAAATATGGGGCTGACAGAAATTCTCCTGAGGTTCACAGCCAATCAATGATGATCTAATTTGTGTTTAGCATTAGTGTGGTCTTAATAACACAACTCCTTTTTGCATAATTAAATGTAAAGACTAGCCATCTACAGATGCAGAAACCTATCTTTGCTTCACTTGCGTGAGTCTCTGTAAGGCCATTATAGTCTATCCCAACTGAAGCTGTGAATGATCGATAGGAGCTGACTGGGCAGAGCATGTTGAGGATGATGATGGCTGTATTTTTGTATTTATTTGCTCTTTCCAAGGCTTGCACATTACACAATAATGGAATTAATGTGTTAGTTTTTGTATTTTCTAATTCAGGATTCCAAAGCATATTTCGTTCTCCTAAGAGAAATTGCCCCCAAGGATGATGTTTTCATAGACTTTTCTGGTTTCAATGTAAGTTCAGACTTTTGTTTTAGTTAAACATTGATTGTATAGATTTTGCTGTATTGTTTTTATTATGATTGTATGTGAGTTTTATATATAATATATTTGTATTATTAATATATTAATATTAATTATAATTATTGTTTTAAATGAATATTATTTGTATCACCTAATATTGAATGGAAATGGTTATAGGTTGTTTCGCCCCTAGCAGTTCGCCCCCAGCAATTCGCCCCAGCAGTTCGCCCCCGGGTACATTTCACCCCCAGCAGTTTGCCCCCGATTGTCCTTGTGGTTCGTGAATTCCCGTCCGTCATCAATCCACATGTCACAAAAGTACTGTACAGAGTGCTGCACTTTTGTGACATGTTAAATCAACTGTTTCCATCTGACGTCACGGGGAACCACTAGACTGCACTCCGTGACCCAAGGAGCTGCGACAGGTAAGTATCATCCTGGGGGCCAAATGTTGGGGACGAAATGTGTGGGGGCGAAATGTACCCGGGGGCGAACTGCTGGGGAGAACTGCTGGGGCGAACTGCTGGGGGTTGAAACATCCAAATCCCGCAAAATAAAGAGGTATTTTTGTTTTTTCACCCGGATTGGATGCTGTTCGCTTTGGTCATTGTGTCTGCCGTCTCGGTTGAACAAGCTCCTGAGAATGCACATAGAGGTGAAATTGAGGCTGCGTGGCATGGAATAGAGGCCACATGGTGCGGCCCATGGGCCAGATGTAGCAACAGAATTTTATCTTTTGTGTTGAGCCTTGCGTATGGTCTAGGCTAGGTTCACATCGCGTTAGTGCCCTCCGTTAAACGGATGCGCTAACGCTGATGCCCAAAATGTCTTTTTTTCTACAGTCGCATTAACGCTTGCGCTAATGCATGGTACCATTGCGTCGGCATGCGTTAGTAATGGAGGTCTATGCACAGCGAACGTGTCCGTTGCTGTGCGTTAGACCCAATGTACCCAAAAACGTGGCAGACCGCGTTCGAAGGTGCATCACAAAGTAACGGACCATCGCGAACGCATGCCGATTTTGACATGCATTAGGATGCGTTACGATAATGGATGGCAATGGGTGCATTAACGGATCCGTTACAATGCGTTTGTGCAGCTTAGTAGCGGATCTTCAACACCAATAAAGGAACTCAATAATAGATACCAACAAAAAGCAATCTATAAATCTCACCAAAGCTGACGCTTTTTAATTTGGTTAAAAAATATGAACTTTATTTCAACATATCAATAAAAACACATAAAAATATTATCAATGGGAAAAGAAAACAAGTACAGGAAAAGAAAAAGGTGGGTATGGCATCAAAGTGGCATAGTTATATAAAGTGCCTGAAAGGGCTATAGTAATCAGTATCCACAAAGAATAATAATAAATGTATATTTTCAGTTAAAATAGGTGTTTAGAACATACTTTATATACAATACATCAGCTCATGCTGCAAGCAGTAGGAGTCGAGCACCACATAAATATAAAGTGCATAATTTAAATAGTGAACATACATTTTTGTGCAAAAGATGCATATAACACAGATAAGCAAAGTGCCAGAGCACCACCGCTTGCAGGGCTGGGGTATATGTTAATAAGACCATAAATCCGCACCATGAAAAATATTTACCTTGTTAAAGCCAGCAGCCAGGGACCCACCACACCTGACGCGCGTTTCGCTACTGAAAGCTTCGTCCAGGGGTGCTTTCAGTAGCAAAACGCGCGTTGGGTGTGGTGGGTCCCTGGCTGCTGGCTTTAACAAGGTAAATATTTTTCATGTTGCGCATTTTTGGTCTTATTAACATATACCCCAGCCCTGCAAGCAGTGGTGCTCTGGCACTTTGCTTATCTGTGTTTTATGCATCTTTTGCACAAAAACGTATGTTTACTATTTAAATTATGCACCTTATATTTATGCGGTGCTCGACTCCTACTGCTTGCAGCATGAGCTGATGTATTGTATATAATGTATGTTCTAAACACCTATTTTCTTTCAAAATATTTTATTGAATTTTAAACTTTAACCGAGAGGGATAAGTCAGGAGGGGGAGGAGGGGGGGGGGGGGGGGTGAAGGGTAAGGAGGTAGGGAAAAACAAACCCCTAACAATGGGGTATAATGATGATCATACATTAACTTTGTATACGACAAATGTGATATCAAAAACTATGTACATATTCTTGCCTAAACACCTATTTTGACTGAAAATATACACGTACTATTATTCTTTGTGGATACTGATTACTATAGCTCTTTCAGGCACCTGATATAATTAAGACACTTTGATGCCATAACCACCTTCTTCTTTTCCTGTACTTGTTTTCTTTTCCCATTTATAGTATTTGTATGTGTTTTTATTGATATGTTGAAATAAAGTTCATATTTTTTAACCAATTTAAAAAGCGTCAGTTTTGGTGAGATTAGTAACAGATCAGTTAAACGGATGGCACTAACGCTATGTGAACCTAGCCTTATATCTAAATGTAGTTAGTTACAATTATACATATACTTTATATGAATGTATGCATCTAAGGAATATTATATATAACAAGGAAATCATATAAAACATTATTATTATTTATTTATACAATATATTATATATAAAATTCCATTGATAATGGTGTTTCCCTGTTGTGAGGCACAGAACAATTGTCCACAATCACATGAGTAGGTTTCCTGAATTTCTACGACATTGCCACCAGCAGAAGTGCAGTGGGCATGTTTCATTCCGCCTGGTATGTGGATACTGTAAGGGACATGATAAAATTTGTCTTGTTTTGGTAGGAGCCTAATGATCTGAAAAGGGCTAATTACATGCTTAACCAAGCAGACAAGTTGGGCTGCAGACAGTTTGTGTCACCATCAGATGTCGTTTCTGGAAACCCGAAACTGAACTTGGCGTTTGTTGCAAATCTGTTTAACATGTATCCAGCTCTGAATAAAGTCGAAGGGTTTGATTTCCTGAATCAGATAGACGGTAAGATAAATGACACAAACTTATAGCAGAATTCTTATACAGGCTCTGGGGTTTTATGTATTATTGCATCCCTATGGAAAGCTTGGGACCATAACCTGGGAAAGGTCAGGGTTGTACAATGGAGATGTTGAGGAAATAGTGAAAAACAATAAACAATTACCGTACATACTCGAGTATAAGCCGACCCGAGTATAAGCCGACCCCCCTAATTTTGCCACAAAAAAACTGGGAAAACTTAATGACTCGAGTATAAGCCTAGGGTGGGAAATGCAGCAGCTAATGGTAAATGTCAAAAGTAAAAATAGATACCAATAAAAGTTAAATTAATTGAGATATCAGTAGGTTAAAGGGACTCTGTCACCTGAATTTGGCGGGACTGGTTTTGGGTCATATGGGTGGAGTTTTCGGGTGTTTGATTCACCCTTTCCTTACCCGCTGGCTGCATGCTGGCTGCAATATTGGATTGAAGTTCATTCTCTGTTCTCCATAGTACACGCCTGCGCAAAGCAATCTTGCCTTGTGCAGGCGTGTACTATAGAGGACAGAGAATGAACTTCAATCCAATATTGCAGCCAGCATGCAGCCAGCGGGTAAGGAAAGGGTGAATCAAACACCCGAAAACTCCGCCCATATGACCCAAAACCAGTCCCGCCAAATTCAGGTGACAGGTTCCCTTTAAGTGTTTTTGAATATCCATATTGAATCAGGAGCCCCATATAATGCTCCATAAAGTTTATGATGGCCCCATAAGATGCTCCATATTAAAATATGCCCCATATAATCCTGCATAAAGGTTAATAATGGCCCCATAAGATGCTCCATAGACACATTTGCCCAATATAATGCTGTACAAATGCTGATTATGGCCCCATAAGATGCTCCATAAAGATATTTGCCCCGTATAGTGCTGCACAAACCTTGATTATGGCCCCATAAGATGCTCCATACAGACACCTGCCCCATATAGTGCTGTACAAACGTTATGGCCCCATACAGACACTTGCCCCATATAGTGCTGCACAAACGTTATGGCCCCATAGACACTTGCCCCATATAGTGCTGCACAAACGTTGATTATGACCCCATACAGACACTTGCCCCATATAATGCTGCACAAACGTTATGGCCCCATAAGATGCTCCTTACAGACACTTGCCCCATATAGTGCTGCATAAACGTTGATTATGGCCCCATATAGATACTTGCCCCATATAGTGCTGCACAAACGTTATGGCCCCATAAGATGCTTCATACAGACACTTGCCCCATTTGCTGTTGCTGCGATAAAAAAAAAAAATCACATACTCACCTCTCCGTCGCTCAGGCCCCCGGCACTTTCAATATTCACCTGCTCCTCGTTCCGGCGCTGCTCCATCTTTAGCATCTTCTGCACTGACGTTCAGGCAGAGGGCGCGCACTAACCACGTCACTGCACCCTCTGACCTGAGCGTCACTGCAGAAAACGGTGAAGATGGAGCGGCGCCCAGAATGAGGAGCAGGTGAATATCGCGCATCGCTCCCCATCCCCATTATACTCACCTGCTCCTGGCGCGGTGTAGTCCCTGCTTCCCCGATGCTGCAGCTTCATCCTGTACTGAGCGGTCACCGTTACCACTCATTACAGTAATGAATATGCGGCTCCACCTCCCATAGATGTGGAGCCACATATTCATTACTGTAATGAGCGGTACGATGTGACCGCTCAGTACAGGAAGAAGCTGGGGCGCCAAGGAGCCGGGGACCTGCAGGGACCGCGCAAGAAGCAGGTGAGTATAATTAGACAGCCTCCGCTCCCCCTGCCCTGCCGACCCCTGGGTATCATTCGAGTATAAGCCGAGAGGGGGACTTTCAGCCCAAAAAAATGGGCTGAAAATCTCGGCTTATACTCGAGTATATACGGTATACTTACTAAGCAAAAAACACCATAATTACAGTTTGGCATAAAAAATGCAGCACATAATATGTCCCAAATTTCTTGGGGGATGTTGACACTTTTTGCCTTTTTTTGTTTTTTTTTTAACAGGAGTGTCACAAGGAGAAGTGATATAATGTAGCAGATTTTTGAGGCAGATTTTTTTTTTCTTGTTCAAATGTAATGACAAACATATTTTGACCAATGTGCCATTTGTAGACCATATGCCAGTTGTGCCATTAGCCGACATAATAGTAGACCTTTTTGAAGACACCACAGTAAAACATAAGGGTGTCGAGGTAACGTCTCGACCCAATGACGGGTCTTTTTCAAACCTCGCTGGAATAGACAATAGAGATAGCAGAAATTAGACATTTATCAAGGGAAAAGCTTGTACTCCATGAACAAAATAAATATCCCAGTGCAGATATACACAGTGTCAAGTATAAATTAGATACAGTGAAATACATTCGGTCCAATATGTACACATGTGGAGATATATACAAAATTATATACAAAAATATATACAAATTTTTTTTATGCAAATCAGGATCTGCCCCTAGAAGTAACGACTGCGAACTGCGTATGCATAAAACAGATTAAACCTAATAGGGCAGAACCGAAGGTGGCAAGCATCACATATAATCCATATACACATACAAGTAGAGAATACATGTTATACTAGGATTACGGAAGTGTAAACATGTATAACTGACCTGACATCGTCACGCTGCTTAGTGCGCATGCGCCCGCCTCCCCTAGCGTCGCTCTCAAATCCTCACTATGGCCCTGGGCGCTCATTGCGCATGCGCGAGCTGCGCTCTTCACACAGGCACCCATCGGCATCTGCGTTCCCAGCCTCGTTCCTACTACCCACATGACCCTTCACGCTCCTTCCTTACTTCCTGCCCTGACACCATATTAACCGACTGACCACCACTGACAGCGCACAGCACCACAGGTGAACCTGGCAGTCTGGACCCGCAGGTATTAACTCCGGCTACTTTGGCACTTTTATTAAGGCAATTTGCCGTTATCTAGTCCTTTACCTCTGTACTCTAACCTCGCATACCATTTTGTTCCCTTAGGCTGGTTTCACACTTGCGTTTTAAAATGCATGCGTTTAAAAAAACAACGCATGGTGAAAAAACGCATGTAAACGCGTGCAAATGCTGCGTTTTTTAGACGCATGCGTTTTTGCATGTGGTGAAAAATACGCGGCGTTTTGACGCGTTTACATGCGCTTTTTCATGCGTTTGCGTTTTTAAACGCATGATGAGAAGTGTGTGACAGCTGCCAATCATCAAAATCAAGTAAAAAACCCACTATAAACAGAAATAGCTAGGGTTAGGGTTAGGGATTCTAACCCTAACCCTAATGGGATCCTAACCCTAACCCTACCCTTAACCCTACCCCTAACCCTAACACTAGAGATCCTAACCCTAACCCTACCCCTAACCCTAACCCTAAAGGGATCCTAACCCTAACCATTAGGGGTAGGGGTAGGGTTAGGGTTAGGATCCCTAGGGTTAGGGTTAGGGTTAGGGGTAGGGTTAGGGTTAGGATCCCTTTAGGGTTAGGGTTAGGATCCCTTTAGGGTTAGGGTTAGGATCCCTTTATCACCTTTATGGTGGGGGTGGCATATCAGTGTGTTTTCTGGCTTTTTTTCTATAAAAACGCATGCGTTTTTAACGCAACCAAACGCATGTGCTTAAAAACACATGCGTTTACATAGACAGCAATAGGTTTTTTTGCCACAAAAAAAACGCATGCGTTTTTTGCGGCAAAAAAACGCAGCTAAAAATTACTACATGTTGCATTTCTGCAACACAACGCATGCATAGAAAAGACGCATGCGGCTGCAAAAAGGGGCAAAATGCATGCGTTTTTAATGTTAAGTATAGGAAAAAAACGCATGCGTTTTTTTTCGCAAAAACGCAGCGGCAAAAAACGCAAATGTGAAACCAGCCTTAGTCTTTATAGAGACCATATCCCCTCCCGTGCCTTTCCGGATTCTTAAAACTAAATGGTATGTTATCCTTCATACCTTTTCTTTTCCTATCCCTTTGTGGCCTTTTCTTAGTACACCTTTTCTACCCACAGCTATCCTAAGGAGTCCATACTTGGTTATTCCGTACTGCATTTTTTTCCTCTTTCAAACCATTCTCTTAAGGTCAGTTTTACATGTTTACACTTCCGTAATCCTAGTATAACATGTATTCTCTACTTGTATGTGTATGTGGATCATATGTGGTGCTTGCCACCTTCGGTTCCGCCCTATTAGGTTTAATCTGTTTTATGCATACACAGTTCGCAGTCGTTACTTCTAGGGGCAGATCCTGATTTGCATAAAACAAATTTGTATATATTTTTGTATATATTTTGTATATATCTCCACATGTGTACATATTGGACCGAATGTATTTCACTGTATATAATTTATACTTGACACTGTGTATATCTGCACTGGGATATTTTTTTTGTTCATGGAGTACAAGCTTTTGCCTTGATAAATGTCCAATTTTTGCTATCTCTATTGTCTTTTCCAGCGAGGTTTGAAAAAGACCCGTCATTTGGGTTGAAATGTTTCCTCGACACCCTTATGCTTTATTGTGGTGACTTCAATAAACGTTTGCTTATGATATGCATTTAAAAACCCAAATTTAGAGTGCGGCTGTTTTTTCCTGAACCTACCCCTGTAATACCGCATGCAATGGAGCCTACCACAACAGATTTTTATAGGTGCAGTATTCGGGAATTGTACCAAATTTTGGCACCTTACATTGGCAGGATTATTTTGGTTTAAGAGTGAGGATGTGCAGCTCTTTTAATCAAGTGTCTTTAATCATTCTGACATTTTCCCATTTGATCTGTGAACCCTAGATATCACGCTCACATATGTAATAGGTATGGTATATTCAGATTTTAGTGACGTAGAGTGACTTTGCTGTAACCTGTATCCTTTGCATGAAAGTTTTGGTTTGAAGAATAAACCTAACTCCACCTAAACATAACATTTCACATTAAAGAAGTACTCTTATCTAAGTTTGTATCCTCTTAATATATTGCAATCATCATATTACATTACATTTATAGCATTGTGTACTTACAATTGCTCATTTTACTTTTCTACCTAGTAAATTCTTCCCTTTTCTCTGCTCTATGTAGAAACAGGAAGTCTCTTGTTCTTGCATTTATCTTTCCCCTCTTCAACCTCTGACCCAGTTGCTCCCTCCTGCCCTCTGCCAGGGACTTTGCAGTGGCTCATGACTCACACAGGGAACATTTACCTCCTGTTTCTACAGAGAAAGATTCAGCTAGTCTGTTTTTAATCACTTGATGTCATAAACCTAATATAAAAGAGAAGAATTAACCGGGTAGAAAGACAAAATGAACAATTGTAAGTACAGAGTGCTATATATTATGATAATTGCAGTATATTAAGAGGGTAAAAATTTTGATAGGAGGAGCACTTCTTTAAACCAGAGCACATCCCAATTTCCCAGTTCCCACTTGAGATTATACTCCCATGGGCCTAGGAAGCTGAAATTTGTGTTCCTGTCTGTCAAGGTCCACATAGTGGGAATGTATAAGTGGAGATAGGTTTTAATGTTTATAGATTATCAACCATTTAGATAACTTCATATTAGTCACAATGTTGAGATTAGATTCGTGACTAAGGCTACGTTCACATTTGCGTTGTGCGGTGCAGCATCGGCGACGCAACGCACAACGCAAATGTAAACGCATGCACAACGCAGCGTTTTGTGATGCATGCGTCCACTTTTGCATGGTTTTTGGCGCATAAAAAATTGCATCATGCAGTGTCCTCTGCGCCCTGACGCATGCGCCACAGTGACGCATGCGTCACAAAACGCAAGTGCAACGCATGTCCATGCGCCCCCCATGTTAAATATAGGGTCGCATGATGCATGCGTCGCCGCGGCTGCGCCCGACGCAATGCTAATGTGAACGTAGCCTTATACATGCTTTCCTGTACAGAGGCACCTACAGTGGTTGCACTACACAGCTTCTGAGTTACTAGACAGGTTGATATTGTTTCTAAATCTTTATTTTATAATAAGAATTATATTCTAAATAAAAGCACAGAGATTTTCCTGTTTAATATGATTTATAATATTTTGTTCACAAGCTAATTCCATTGTTAGGCTAAGGTCACATCTTCATCAAATACCTGCTTCACAGAATCTCAGTCTCCATCACAAAATTATCAAAGCAGTGTTTTTTTTTCAAATAAAATAATGGAGACCATGCGGAAAACCGAAGGACTCCATTGTGGTCCATGGAGTCCATGTGGCACCATTGGTATTAATTGTGTAATTGATGTAGCCCAGAAAACAAAAAATATGAGAAAAAAGAGAACCTAGCCTTCACAGTGGGATGTGCTTATACCTTAGTTCAGTGTTTTCACTATTCCTAGGAGAGGTTTTTTTAATATTTTTGCTTACAAATTCATCAGATGCAGTAGAGCTGGGCATCACTTTGAACTCTTAAAGGGGTTTTCCCATGAACAAAGTTCATTTTAATCAATAGATCTTGGAATAATAATACGTTCCACAATTGGATGTGTTTAAATAAAATGTTCCAGTACTGAGATAATCTTATAAATGTGCCACTGCTGTGTACTGTGTAATGGCTGTGTCTGACCGTACAGGAACATGGTCTGATCATACCACAGCTCCTGGGCAGAGGAGGAAACAAAAGGGAGTATTATTATTATTTATTTATATAGCACCATTTATTCCATGGTGCTTTACATGAGAAGGGGTTACATACAAGTTACAGATATCACTTACAGTAAACTAACAATGACGGACTGATACAGAGGGGCGAGGACCCTGCCCTTGCGGACTTACATTCTACAGGATTATGGGGAAGGAGACAGTAGGTTGAAGGTATACAGAGTATACAGACAGGATAGCAGGAGATCACAGCTGATCACATCTAATTGTGGAAATTATTATTATTCCAAGACTTATAGATTAAAGTGAACTTTAATTTGAGGGAAAACCCATTCTAAAATTACACATTAGAATAAAAGTTGTCCGTACCCACCAATATTGGCAGTTCAGCCAATTCTACAGTGTATGTGCAGGCACCCAACTCTCCCATGACAGCTGATGTCAGAGGATATGAAGGTTAAGCAATTTGAATTAAAACGCGCATCTCTTTTGTTCTTCGGGAGATAAATACAGTATCTATAGATAAATATGGCATGAACGCTAAGCCGAGCTGCACATTCATGAGTATAGGGGAATAGAGAGAGCTATAGGCTGAATAAGCATTTATTTGACAGCAACTGCATGTGTATGGCCAGCTTTATGTGCTGTTATAGTTTGTCAATTGGTTACTGTCACTGCCTGTTGTTGAATCTAGACCTATACTCTGCATGCCATTTCTAAGCTTAATGTAAGGTGCTTGCTTATTTGTTACCTGCTAACCCTTCAATTTTTTCACTGAAAGTTTAGAGATGAATTAAACAACACACTGAGTATTAAAGAAGCACTCTTCTCATCAGAGGTTTTATTCTCTGTGACAAAGTCACTGGTAGAATGCTGGAGGGGAGATATGTTTCACTATGCCTAATGGCGTCAGTGATATAAAACCCAGAGTTTTTCCTCCAGCACACTAAGTGTTGTGAGGGGTTAAGCTAATTTGCATAATGGGCTGGCTTTTATGTGGACATTCATAAAGTGGGTTGGAGGATGTCCACCTTATCTCCACCCAATGGTGTGGTCTGGGGCTTAAGTAGCTAGCCCCCAAAGGCAGCAGTGTTCATTGTCTGGAGAGGAACACTCCAGAGAAGTGATTGCTTGGTTTTGTCTATGCCTGAACTGTGGGTCTTGCTAACCCTGAGAGGGCTGATCCCCACTAATACAAAGACTGTAGCTAGTGCTACCATTTTGTTTTGTTTTGCTGTTTTGCCCAGAGGGATGTGTTTATTTTTTGCTTCAGCTTAGTTTATGTCATATCAAATAAATCAAGGGCACTACTAAAGCCGCAGTGTTCCCAAGTCTACCTCTGTGTGCAGCCGAGTGAGCCGATCTACCACACCTCATAAAATATGCAGTCATCATATAATATGGCACTGTGTACTTACAATTGCTCATTTTGCCCTTGTACCTAGGGATTTTGCTGTGATATATAATTATAGTTCTAATGATGACTCATTGAGGGAAAAATACTTCCTGTTTCTACATAGAAGGATTAATCTAGTCTGGTTTTAATCACGTGATGTCTTAAACATAATGGAAAAGAGAATAATTAACTGGGTAGATGGGCAAAATGAGCAATTGTAAGTACACAGTGCTATATAATATGATGACTGCACTATATTGAGAGGATAACAACTTTGATGTGAATGCTTCTTTAATCACCTTATTAATTTCTGCCACTCCTATGCTTCTGCTTCTCAATCACCCTGATGGTGTCTGTAGTTTGGCCTCCTGTGATGACATCATATTTATTATATGACGGTTGAGTGCCTGAGCATCAACATTTTCCAAATCTAAATGTTACTCTACATAAAATCTGTGCTTAAAAGAATCTAAACTTATCCTTACAAAACTCCAACTTTAATGTTACATCAGCTACAATATTTACACATTGTATAAATTTTAAATGGGTTTTCTACTCTTAAAAAAGTGTTCCCCAAATGATAGAACTCCTGTAAAATAACAAAATTAGATATTACTCATCCTTCCCAGGTCCAGCACAGGCTTCCCACCGCTGCTTCTGCCTCACACTAATTGGTTCTGTCAATGTAGGTGGCATGAGTTACTGAGCTCAGCAATTGGCTGCTGAGGTGATGTGTGCTGTCAACATTCTGGAAAGCCCTATGTTTTGGGGGCCAATAAGACTAGCATTGTACACACTAGTAAATTTTCATGAATTTGACGGTAAGACGGTCAGATATTGCACCCATATTGGCCTATCTGGCCAAGGCGGGCGTTTAAACACCAAATGTTACAACATTTGTGGGCAACTTCCGAGTTATGCAAAAATATTGTGACTTATTAAGGGGTTATTAACCATCTCATTCATTTCTTCTTGCTCTGTGAGCACACACATGCAGTGTTCACTACTGAACACTAAAGGGCATGCAATGAAAGATTACGTCCTGAAACCAGTGCCAGAGTCTGGATGCACTTTGTGGGGGGAGTTTGTACGGCCCCCGAAGGATAGCATAAATATCCAAATGGCCCTTGGCAGAAAAAAAGATTCCTCACCCCTGTATTATAGGATAGTAGTCAGCAGTCATTCCCTGTCAACAGAGAAGCCTGAAAAAGGAAGAGCTGCTCTGTTGATGTTAGGTCAAATGAAGCAGCAGAACTGCCACCAAGAGTGGTCCAAGATGGCTGAGCTGGTGTCGGGCAGAACATGTAGGTAGTTAGCAACTACCTTCCCGTCAGTTCTTAGCCACATTAGAAAAAAAAAATAGTCCCCCCAGATAACCCCCTTAATAATTCCAGGTTTTATGTAATAGAAGCTGTGTAGAAACACTAGTGGCACTCTGCCCAATTGAAGTGCATTGTGGTAGGGCTTATTAATTCCTAATAATTGTTATATATTGCTATTTATCATTCATGAACACAGGGGAAACTAATGAGGAAAGGACATTCCGCAACTGGATGAATTCACTTGGTGTGAACCCTTATGTAAACCATATGTACAGGTAATGAATGCTTTTTTTACTGTGTCTATATATAATACTGTCTTAGTTATTTCATGTCTTGAAAGTGGAGTAGAATTGTTATAGTTCTGTGCTTAATGTATGTGAACTTGACCAGACTTTCTTTTTCTTTTGTTCTAGTGATTTTAGTGATTCTCTGATAATCTTCCAGCTATATGAACGAATACGAGTCCCGGTCGACTGGCGGCGTGTAAATAAAAGCCCATTTTCACCTCTTGGTGGACATATGAAGAAGGTGTGTGTATGGCTCGTTTTACATTATTGTGTAATATTTTGGTGACAACTGTATGACGTATATGGCTGGCCTTTAGAAGTACGGTTTATTCTCTTTTCATACTGGCATGTAAAAGTTTGGTCCCCCCGATCAAAATGACTGTTATTGTGAACAGTCAGGCAAGTTGAAGATTAAATATATATATATATATATATATATATACTAGCTATTGAACCCGTTCTACGCCCGGGTGGTGAGCATTTATATTGGTATATGGTCCCCATCCTGTCATGTGCTGCACCCAACCTGCGTCCCCATCCTGTCATGTGCTGCACCCATCCTGCGTCCCCATCCTGTCATGTGCTGCTCCCATCCTGCGCCCCCATCCTGACATGTGCTGCTCCCATCCTGCGCCCCCATTCTGACATGTGCTGCACCCATCCTGCGCCTCCATTCTGACATGTGCTGCACCCATCCTGCGCCTCCATCCTGTCATGCGCTGCACCCATCCTGCGCCCCCATCCTGTCATGTGCTGCTCCCATCCTCCTGCGCCCCCGTTCTGTCATGTGCTGCTTCCATCCTGCACCCCCGTTCTGTCATGTGCTGCTGCCATCCTGCACCCCCGTTCTGTCATGTGCTGCCCTATTCTGTCATGTGCTGCTCCCATCCTGCACCCCCGTTCTGTCATGTGCTGCTCCCAACCTGCGCCACCGTTCTTTAATTTGCTGCTCCCATCCATATACCCCATACGCTGCTCCATAAAGGTTTATGGCCCCCATAAGATGCTCCATAGTATATGCTCCCATACACTGCTCCATAAAGGTTTATGGCCCCCCTAAGATGCTCCATACTGTATGCCCCGTACGCTGTTCCATAAAGGTTTATGGCCCCCATAAGATGCTCCATGGTATGCCCCCGTACACTGCTCCATTACAGTTTATGGCCCCCATAAGATGCTCCATGGTATATGCCCCCGTACACTGCTCCATAAAGGTTTTTGGCCCCAATAAGATGCTCCATGGTATATGCCCCCGTACACTGCTCCATAAAGGTTTTTGGCCCCCATAAGATGCTCCATGGTATATGCCCCCGTACACTGCTCCATTATGGTTTATGGCCCCCATAAGATGCTCTATAGTGTATGCCCCGTACACTGCTCCATTATGGTTTATGGCCCCCATAAGATGCTCCATGGTATATGCTCCCGTACACTGCTCCATTATGGTTTATGGCCCCCATAACATGCTCTATAGTGTATGCCCCGTATGCTGCTGCAATATATATAAAAAAAAATACCATACTCACCTATCGTCGCTGGGCGCCGAGTGCTGGGGGGCCTGAGCAGGCGAGGACACCGGCGCGCTGTGGGGGTCAGGTGCCGGTATCGCCGCTAGCTCAGGCCCCCCAGCACTTGCTATATTCACCTGGCCCCATTCCACCGCTGCGCGCTGCCATCTTCCGGGTCCTCTGGCTGTGACTGGTCAGTCAGAGGGCGGCGCGCATTAAGCATGTCATCGCGCCCTCTGAACTGAACGTCACAGGCCGAGGACCGGGACACGGAGACGGAGCCGCACGCAGCGCTGGAACGGGGGACAGGTGAATATAGCTCATACTCACCCTCCTGGCGGTCCCTGCCTCTCCGTTGGAGATCGCGCTGTGCGTTCAGTGTTTACGCATACTCCTGGGAGCGTCACTATGAGGGGGCCAGACTGCGCCGGCGCCTGCGCTTGCACAGTCTATAAAGGCTTCGGACAGAGTGACGCTCCCAGCGTTATATTATATATATATATATATATATATATATATATATATATATACACAATGCCTACAAGTAGTATTCAACCCCCTGCAGATTTAGCAGGTTTAATAAGATGCAAATAAGTTAGAGCCTTCAAACTTCAAACAAGAGCAGGATTTATTAACAGATGCATAAATCTTACAAACCAAAAAGTTTTGTTGCTCAGTTAAATTTTTATAAATTTTAAACATAAATGTGTGGGTCAATTATTATTCAACCCCTATGTTTAATATTTTGTGGAATAACCTTTGTTTGCAATTACAGCTAATAATCGTCTTTTATAAGACCTGATCAGGCCGGCACAGGTCTCTGGAGTTATCTTGGCCCACTCCTCCATGCAGATCTTCTCCAAGTTATCTAGGTTCTTTGGGTGTCTCATGTGGACTTTAATCTTGAGCTCCTTCCACAAGTTTTCAATTGGGTTAAGGTCAGGAGACTGACTAGGCCACTGCAACACCTTGATTTTTTGCCTCTTGAACCAGGCCTTGGTTTTTTTGGCTGTCTGCTTTGGGTCGTTGTCTTGTTGGAAGATGAAATGACGACCCATCTTAAGATCCTTGATGGAGGAGCGGAGGTTCTTGGCCAAAATCTCCAGGTAGGCCGTGCTATCCATCTTCCCATGGATGCGGACCAGATGGCCAGGCCCCTTGGCTGAGAAACAGCCCCACAGCATGATGCTGCCACCACCATGCTTGACTGTAGGGATGGTATTCTTAGGGTCGTATACAGTGCCATCCAGTCTCCAAACGTCACGTGTGTGGTTGGCACCAAAGATCTCGATCTTGGTCTCATCAGACCAGAGAACCTTTAACCAGTCAGTCTCAGAGCCCTCCAAGTGATCATGAGCAAACTGTAGATGAGCCTTGACATGATGCTTTGAAAGTAAAGGTACCTTACGGGCTCGTCTGGAACGGAGACCTGTTGTGAATTCTGTTGTCGGGCTCCCTCCTGTGGTCATGAATGGTACTTCGGCTGGTTCTGTCCATGGACTTCCTCTGGTGGGTGTTTCTGAGTTTCCTTCCACAGGTGACGAGGTTAATTCGTTAGCTGCTGCTCTATTTAACTCCACTTAGATCTTTGCTCCATGCCACCTGTCAATGTTCCAGTATTGGTCTAGTTCACTCCTGGATCGTTCTTGTGACCTGTCTTCCCAGCAGAAGCTAAGTTCCAGCTTGTATTTCTTTGGTTTGCTATTTTTCTGTCCAGCTTGCTATTTTTATTGTTGTCTTGCTTGCTGGAAGCTCTGGGACGCAGAGGGAGCGCCTCCGCACCGTGAGTCGGTGTGGAGGGTCTTTTTGCGCCCTCTGCGTGGTCTTTTTGTAGGTTTTTGTGCTGACCGCAAAGTAACCTTTCCTATCCTCGGTCTGTTCAGTAAGTCGGGCCTCACTTTGCTAAATCTATTTCATCTCTGTGTTTGTATTTTCATCTTTACTCACAGTCATTATATGTGGGGGGCTGCCTTTTCCTTTGGGGAATTTCTCTGAGGCAAGGTAGGCTTTATTTTTCTATCTTCAGGGCTAGCTAGTTCCTTAGGCTGTGCCGAGTTGCATAGGGAGCGTTAGGCGCAATCCACGGCTATTTCTAGTGTGTTTGATAGGATTAGGGATTGCGGTCAGCAGAGTTCCCACGTCCCAGAGCTCGTCCTTTATTATCAGTAACTATCAGGTCATTCCGTGTGCTCTTAACCACCAGGTCCATTATTGTCCTGACCACCAGGTCATAACAGTACAGGTGGCCTAAAGTACTAATGCATCTCAATAGAGGGATAAGAGAAGTTCTGAGACCATTTTTTTTTTCTTTGCAGTGTGTTTTGTCTCCCTTTTCCCCTTTACCTCTGGGTGGTTCAGGACACAGGTGTAAACATGGACATTCAAGGTCTGTCCTCTTGGATGGATAATCTCACTACAAGGGTACAAAACACTCAAGATTTTGTGGTTCAGAATCCGATGTCAGAGCCTAGGATTCCAATTACCGGTTTTGTTTTTTGGTGATAGATCTAAGTTCTTGAATTTCAAAAATAATTGTAAATTGTTTCTTGCCTCGAAACCTCGCTCCTCAGGTGACCCTGTTCAACAAGTAAAGATCATTATTTCTTTGTTACGTGGTGACCCTCAAGACTGGGCATTTTCCCTTGCGCCAGGAGATCCGGCATTGGGTGATGTTGATGCGTTTTTCCTGGCGCTTGGATTGCTTTATGACGAACCTAATTCAGTGGATCAGGCAGAGAAAATCTTGCTGGCTCTGTGTCAGGGTCAGGATGAAGCGGAGATATATTGTCAGAAGTTTACAAAGTGGTCTGTGCTCACTCAGTGTAATGAATGTGCCCTGGCAGCAATCTTCAGAAAGGGTCTCTCTGAAGCCCTTAAGGATGTCATGGTGGGATTTCCCATGCCTGCTGGTCTGAATGAGTCTATGTCCTTGGCCATTCAGATCGATCGACGCTTGCGTGAGCGTAAAGCTGTGCACCATTTGGCGGTACTATCTGAGCATGGGCCTGAGCCTATGCAATGTGATAGGACTTTGACCAGAGCTGAACGGCAAGAACACAGACATCAGAATGGGCTGTGTTTTTACTGTGGTGATTCCACTCATGCTATCTCCGATTGTCCTAAGCGCACTAAGCGGTTCGCTAGGTCTGCCACCATTGGTACGGTACAGTCTAAATTTCTATTGTCCGTTACTCTGATTTGCTCTTTGTCATCCTATTCTGTTATGGCATTTGTGGATTCAGGCGCTGCCCTGAATTTGATGGACTTGGAGTATGCTAGGCGCTGTGGTTTTTTCTTGGAGCCCTTGCAGTATCCTATTCCATTGAGAGGAATTGATGCTACGCCTTTGGCCAAGAATAAGCCTCAGTACTGGACCCAATTGACCATGTGCATGGCTCCTGCACATCAGGAGGATATCCGCTTTCTGGTGTTGCATAATCTGCATGATGTGATCGTTTTGGGGTTGCCATGGCTACAGGTTCATAATCCAGTATTGGACTGGAAATCTATGTCTGTGTCCAGCTGGGGTTGCCAGGGGGTACATGGTGATGTTCCATTTTTGTCTATTTCGTCTTCCACTCCTTCTGAAGTTCCAGAGTTTTTGTCGGATTATCAGGATGTATTTGATGAGCCCAAAGCCAGTGCCCTACCTCCTCATAGGGATTGCGATTGTGCAATTAATTTGATTCCTGGTAGTAAGTTTCCTAAGGGCCGATTGTTCAATTTATCTGTGCCAGAACACGCCGCTATGCGGAGTTATGTAAAGGAATCCTTGGAGAAGGGTCATATTCGCCCGTCGTCATCACCGTTAGGAGCAGGGTTCTTTTTTTGTGGCCAAGAAGCATTGTTCTTTGAGACCTTGTATTGATTACCGCCTTCTTAATAAAATTACAGTCAAATTACAGTCAAATTCAACTATATCAATAGTAAAAGAATAAAAACTGAAAATGTAGGCCCCTTAAAAAATAGTGAGGAAAGAATGGTTGTAGATGACGAGGAAAAAGCTAATATATTAAACACCTTCTTCTCCACGGTATTCACGGTGGAAAATGAAATGCTAGGTGAAATCCCAAGAAACAATGAAAACCCTATATTAAGGGTCACCGATCTAACCCAAGAAGAGGTGCGAAACCGGCTAAATAAGATCAAAATAGATAAATCTCCGGGTCCGGATGGCATACACCCACGAGTAGTAAGAGAACTAAGTAATGTAATAGATAAACCATTATTTCTTATTTTTACGGACTCTATAGCGACAGGGTCTGTTCCGCAGGACTGGCGCATAGCAAATGTGGTGCCAATATTCAAAAAGGGCTCTAAAAGTGAACCTGGAAATTATAGGCCAGTAAGTCTAACCTCTATTGTTGGTAAAATATTTGAAGGGTTTCTGAGGGATGTTATTCTGGATTATCTCAATGAGAATAACTGTTTAACTCAATATCAGCATGGGTTTATGAGAAATTGCTCCTGTCAAACCAATCTAATCAGTTTTTATGAAGAGGTAAGCTATAGGCTGGACCACGGTGAGTCATTGGACGTGGTATATCTCGATTTTTCCAAAGCGTTTGATACCGTGCCGCACAAGAGGTTGGTACACAAAATGAGAATGCTTGGTCTGGGGGAAAATGTGTGTAAATGGGTTAGTAACTGGCTTAGTGATAGAAAGCAGAGGGTGGTTATAAATGGTATAGTCTCTAACTGGGTCGCTGTGACCAGTGGGGTACCGCAGGGGTCAGTATTGGGACCTGTTCTCTTCAACATATTCATTAATGATCTGGTAGAAGGTTTACACAGTAAAATATCGATATTTGCAGATGATACAAAACTATGTAAAGCAGTTAATACAAGAGAAGATAGTATTCTGCTACAGATGGATCTGGATAAGTTGGAAACTTGGGCTGAAAGGTGGCAGATGAGGTTTAACAATGATAAATGTAAGGTTATACACATGGGAAGAAGGAATCAATGTCACCATTACACACTGAATGGGAAACCACTGGGTAAATCTGACAGGGAGAAGGACTTGGGGATCCTAGTTAATGATAAACTTACCTGGAGCAGCCAGTGCCAGGCAGCAGCTGCCAAGGCAAACAGGATCATGGGGTGCATTAAAAGAGGTCTGGATACACATGATGAGAGCATTATAAAGCGCCATGGAATAAATGGCGCTATAAAAATGTATAATAATAATAATAATAATTATACTGCCTCTGTACAAATCCCTAGTTAGACCGCACATGGAGTACTGTGTCCAGTTTTGGGCACCGGTGCTCAGGAAGGATATAATGGAACTAGAGAGAGTACAAAGGAGGGCAACAAAATTAATAAAGGGGATGGGAGAACTACAATACCCAGATAGATTAGCGAAATTAGGATTATTTAGTCTAGAAAAAAGACGACTGAGGGGCGATCTAATAACCATGTATAAGTATATAAGGGGACAATACAAATATCTCGCTGAGGATCTGTTTATACCAAGGAAGGTGACGGGCACAAGGGGGCATTCTTTGCGTCTGGAGGAGAGAAGGTTTTTCCACCAACATAGAAGAGGATTCTTTACTGTTAGGGCAGTGAGAATCTGGAATTGCTTGCCTGAGGAGGTGGTGATGGCGAACTCAGTCGAGGGGTTCAAGAGAGGCCTGGATGTCTTCCTGGAGCAGAACAATATTGTATCATACAATTAGGTTCTGTAGAAGGACGTAGATCTGGGGATTTATTATGATGGAATATAGGCTGAACTGGATGGACAAATGTCTTTTTTCGGCCTTACTAACTATGTTACTATGTTACTATGTTTGCTCGTATTAAAGGGGCTAGTTGGTTCACCAAGATAGATCTTCGAGGGGCGTATAATCTTGTGCGTATTAAACAAGGCGGTGAATGGAAAACAGCATTTAATACGCCCGAGGGCCATTTTGAGTACCTGGTTATGCCATTCGGGCTTTCCAATGCTCCATCAGTATTTCAGTCCTTTATGCATGACATCTTCCGAGAGTACCTGGATAAATTCCTGATTGTGTATTTGGATGATATTTTGGTCTTTTCGGATGATTGGGAGTCTCATGTGAAGCAGGTCAGAATGGTGTTCCAGGTCCTTTGTGCGAATTCCTTGTTTGTGAAGGGGTCAAAGTGTCTCTTTGGAGTTCAGAAGGTTTCATTTTTGGGGTTCATTTTTTCCCCTTCTACTATCGAGATGGACCCTGTTAAAGTCCAGGCCATTTACGATTGGACTCAGCCGACATCTGTGAAGAGCCTGCAAAAGTTCCTGGGCTTTGCTAATTTTTATCGGCGCTTCATCGCTAATTTTTCTACTGTTGCTAAACCGTTGACTGATTTGACCAAGAAGGGTGCTGATGTGGTCAATTGGTCTTCTGCAGCTGTAGAGGCTTTTCAGGAGTTGAAGCGTCGTTTTTCTTCTGCCCCTGTGTTGTGCCAGCCAGATGTTTCGCTCCCGTTTCAGGTTGAGGTTGATGCTTCTGAGATTGGAGCAGGGGCTGTTTTGTCGCAAAGAAGTTCTGATGGCTCGGTGATGAAGCCATGTGCTTTCTTTTCTAGAAAGTTTTCGCCTGCTGAGCGTAATTATGATGTTGGTAATCGTGAGTTGTTGGCCATGAAATGGGCATTCGAGGAGTGGCATCATTGGCTTGAAGGAGCCAAGCATCGCGTGGTGGTCTTGACAGATCACAAGAATTTGACTTATCTTGAGTCTGCCAAACGGTTGAATCCGAGACAGGCTCGATGGTCGTTATTTTTCACCCGTTTTGATTTTGTGGTTTCGTACCTTCCGGGCTCTAAGAATGTGAAGGCTGATGCCCTGTCAAGGAGTTTTGTGCCTGACTCTCCGGGTGTTCCTGAGCCGGCGGGTATTCTCAAAGAGGGGGTAATTTTGTCTGCCATCTCCCCTGATTTGCAGCAGGTGCTGCAAAAATTTCAGGCTGATAGACCTGACCGTTGCCCAGCGGAGAAACTGTTTGTCCCTGATAGATGGACTAGTAGAGTTATCTCTGAGATTCATTGTTCAGTGTTGGCTGGGCATCCTGGAATCTTTGGTACCAGAGATTTGGTGGCTAGATCCTTTTGGTGGCCGTCTTTGTCACGGATGTGCGTTCTTTTGTGCAGTCCTGTGGGACTTGTGCTCGGGCTAAGCCCTGCTGTTCTCGTGCCAGTGGGTTGCTTTTGCCCTTGCCGGTCCTGAAGAGGCCCTGGACGCATATTTCTATGGATTTTATTTCGGATCTCCACGTCTCTCAAAAGATGTCGGTCATTTGGGTGGTTTGTGATCGCTTTTCTAAGATGGTCCATTTGGTACCTTTGTCTAAATTACCTTCCTCCTCTGATTTGGTGCCATTATTTTTCCAGCATGTGGTTCGTTTACATGGTTGTTGTGAATTCTGTGGCAGAGCTCCCTCCTGTGGTTACAAGTGGTACTTCGGCTGATTCTCTCTGTGAGCTTCCGTTGGTGGAGGAGAGTGGTACTGCAGCTTCTGAGTTTCCTTCCTCAGGTATTGTGGTGAAGTCATTAGGTGCTGCTCTATTTAACTCCACCTAGTGCTTTGATCCTGGCCTCCAGTCAATGTCCTAGTATTGGACCTGTTTCCTCCTGGATCGTTCCTGTGGCCTGCTGCTCTTCATAGCTAAGTTCCGCTTTTGCTATTTTGTTTGCTGTTTTTTCTGTCCAGCTTGCTTATTTGTTTTTTCTTGCTTGCTGGAAGCTCTGGGACGCAGAGGGTGTACCTCCGTGCCGTTAGTTCGGTACGGAGGGTCTTTTTGCCCCCTTTGCGTGTTTTTTTGTAGGGTTTTGTGTTGACCGCAAAGTTGCCTTTCCTATCCTCGCTCTGTTCAGAAAGTCGGGCCTCACTTTGCTAAATCTATTTCATCTCTACGTTTGTCTTTTCATCTTACTCACAGTCAGTATATGTGTGGGCTGCCTTTTCCTTTGGGGTATTTCTCTGAGGCAAGGTAGGCTTATTTTCTATCTTCAGGCTAGCTAGTTTCTCAGGCTGTGCCGAGTTGCATAGGGAGCGTTAGGCGCAATCTACGGCTGCCTCTAGTGTGGTTGGAGAGGATTAGGGATTGCGGTCAGCAGAGTTCCCACGTCTCAGAGCTCGTTCTATGTTTTTGGGTTATTGTCAGGTCACTGTATGTGCTCTGACTTCTATGTCCATTGTGGTACTGAATTACCTTATCATAACACATGGTATCCCGGAGAACATCGTTTCTGACAGAGGTTCCCAGTTTGTTTCGAGGTTTTGGCGATCCTTTTGTGCAAGAATGGGCATTGATTTGTCTTTTTCCTCGGCTTTCCATCCTCAGACAAATGGCCAAACCGAGCGAACTAATCAAACTTTGGAAACATATCTGAGATGCTTTGTTTCTGCTGATCAGTATGATTGGGTGTCCTTTTTGCCGTTGACTGAGTTCGCCCTTAATAATTGGGCCAGCTCGGCTACTTTGGTTTCGCCGTTTTTCTGCAATTCTGGTTTCCATCCTCGTTTCTCTTCAGGGCAGGTTGAGTCTTCGGACTGTCCTGGTGTAGATACTGTGGTGGATAGGTTGCAGCAGATTTGGACTCATGTGGTGGACAATTTGACATTGTCCCAGGAGAAGGCTCAACGTTTCCCTAACCGCCGGCGCTGTGTGGGTCCCTGACTCCGTGTTGGGGATTTGGTTTGGTTGTCGTCTCGTTATGTTCCTATGAAGGTTTCCTCTCCTAAGTTTAAGCCTCGTTTCATTGGTCTGTATAAGATTTCTGAGGTTATCAATCCTGTGTCATTTCGTTTGGCCCTTCCTGCTTCTTTTGCCATCCATAATGTGTTCCATATGTCGTTATTGCGGAGATACGTGGCGCCTGTGGTTCCATCCGTTGATCCTCCTGCCCCGGTGTTGGTTGAGGGGGAGTTGGAGTATGTGGTGGAGAAGATTTTGGATTCTCGTGTTTCGAGACGGAAACTCCAGTACCTGGTCATGTGGAAGGGTTATGGTCAGGAAGATAATTCCTGGGTTTTTGCCTCTGATGTTCATGCTGCCGATCTGGTTCGTGCCTTTCATTTGGCTCATCCTGGTCGGCCTGGGGGCTCTGGTGAGGGTTCGGTGACCCCTCCTCAAGGGGGGGGGGTACTGTTGTGAATTCTGTTGTCGGGCTCCCTCCTGTGGTCATGAATGGTACTTCGGCTGGTTCTGTCCATGGACTTCCTCTGGTGGGTGTTTCTGAGTTTCCTTCCACAGGTGACGAGGTTAATTCGTTAGCTGCTGCTCTATTTAACTCCACTTAGATCTTTGCTCCATGCCACCTGTCAATGTTCCAGTATTGGTCTAGTTCACTCCTGGATCGTTCTTGTGACCTGTCTTCCCAGCAGAAGCTAAGTTCCAGCTTGTATTTCTTTGGTTTGCTATTTTTCTGTCCAGCTTGCTATTTTTATTGTTGTCTTGCTTGCTGGAAGCTCTGGGACGCAGAGGGAGCGCCTCCGCACCGTGAATCGGTGCGGAGGGTCTTTATGCGCCCTCTGCGTGGTCTTTTTGTAGGTTTTTGTGCTGACCGCAAAGTAACCTTTCCTATCCTCGGTCTGTTCATTAAGTCGGGCCTCACTTTGCTAAATCTATTTCATCTCTGTGTATGTATTTTCATCTTTACTCACAGTCATTATATGTGGGGGGCTGCCTTTTCCTTTGGGGAATTTCTCTGAGGCAAGGTAGGCTTTATTTTTCTATCTTCAGGGCTAGCTAGTTCCTTAGGCTGTGCCGAGTTGCATAGGGAGCGTTAGGCGCAATCCACGGCTATTTCTAGTGTGTTTGATAGGATTAGGGATTGCGGTCAGCAGAGTTCCCACGTCCCAGAGCTCGTCCTTTATTATCAGTAACTATCAGGTCATTCCGTGTGCTCTTAACCACCAGGTCCATTATTGTCCTGACCACCAGGTCATAACAGAGACCATTGCGGTGGAGTACGTTACTTATGGTATTGACTGAAACCAATGTCCCCACTGCCATGAGATCTTCCCGGAGCTCCTTCCTTGTTGTCCTTGGGTTAGCCTTGACTCTTCGGACAAGCCTGGCCTCGGCACGGGAGGAAACTTTCAAAGGCTGTCCAGGCCGTGGAAGGCTAACAGTAGTTCCATAAGCCTTCCACTTCCGGATGATGCTCCCAACAGTGGAGACAGGTAGGCCCAACTCCTTGGAAAGGGTTTTGTACCCCTTGCCAGCCTTGTGACCCTCCACGATCTTGTCTCTGATGGCCTTGGAATGCTCCTTTGTCTTTCCCATGTTGACCATGTATGAGTGCTGTTCACAAGTTTGGGGAGGGTCTTAAATAGTCAGAAAAGGCTGGAAAAAGAGATAATTAATCCAAACATGTGAAGATCATTGTTCTTTGTGCCTGAACTACTTCTTAATACTTTAGGGGAACCAAACAGAATTCTGGTGGGTTGAGGGGTTGAATAATAAATGACCCTCTGAAAAGACTTTTCACAATTTAAAAAAAAAATAAACAAAGAAATAACATTCTTTTTTGCTGCAGTGCATTTCACACTTCCAGGCTGATCTACAGTCCAAATGTCACAATGCCAAGTTAATTCCAAATGTGTAAACCTGCTAAATCTGCAGGGGGTTGAATACTACTTGTAGGCACTGTATATAGATACTAGCTGAAGAGCCCGGCGTTGCCTGGGCATAGTAAATAACTGTGGTTAGTTATAGCACCTCACTTCTCTTATTTTCCCATCATGCCTCTCATTTAGCACCTCACTTCTCTCATTTTCCCATCACGCCTCTCATTTTTCCCCTCACATCTTTCATTTTCCCCCTCACATCTCTCATTTCCAGGTCGTCCCTCATGACAGCACCACAGTAGGTTGCTCTTCATATCCTTGATAGGGACAGGAACACAGAAGAGGTTAAATAGCCCCTCCCCACCTCCACCCTTCAGTGTTTTTCCTGTCCCTATCAGGGACAGACTCAGGAGAGAGATCTCTAGGAAGATTGGATTTTACCTGATGCGAAGTCAGGTCTTGGTAGAGCAGGAGCTCCTGAGTGCGGTCCCATCCTCCTGGAGGGGGCTCTGGCTGCGAGAGTCTGGAGACTTCCCAAGTCGCAGGATACCGATGGAGGTCCCTCCGCGACTAGGTAGAGCTGTGTGCTCCCATGGGCTGCCTCATCCCCTCACAAAAGGGGCTCTGAGACAGCAGCTGCGGCTGCGGTGTTTGGCGCTCCCTCGGGCTCCTCGTGCGGCCGGTGCTGGCGTCATTCCCCGGACTTCCAGTCCGGCGCTCCGGTCAGAGGTGACGACTTCCGAGGGGCGTGGCCGGATTCCCAGAGTCGGCGGCGCTGATGCATCTCCAGGTGAACCGGGAAGCTGCGGGGGTAAACAGAGACCGGAACAGCAACCGGATTATGCGCAAGAATCTAGGTCCCAGGCTGGTCGGCGTGCGTTCCAGATGACGCATGCGCAGTACAGCTGGGGACCTGAAATCACCGTGGAGGCCAGCAGCTGAGCTCGGAAGGAGGATGAATCAGATGTCTTGAAGCTGGGTAAGACTGACTACTTAATGACGGACATCTGACAGCACACTTGACTCAGTAAGATGGAAGGTGCTAGTCGCCCAGACGTCCAATCCTTAGAGCTACCCACTGACCATGTGAGTTGTACGTGGTATGGGATGCATTACAGAACTTTAGTTCCGTAGCTACAGGGATCTCCTTTACATTTACAGGATAAGGACATTCCCGAGAGGTCAACTACTAAGAAAAGGACCATTAGATGTCCATTGTGCACCTCCAAGCTCCCAGATGGCTATAAAAAGAAATTATGCGAAAAATGCATCGCTAAACTTCTTAAGGACGAACAGGCTTCGTTGTTAGATAATATCAAATCTATGATTAGGGATGAAGTCCAAGCTGCGGTGTCTAAATGGTGCCACCCCAGTCTCCGCGGCCTAAAAAGCCTATATGGGATATGGACTTAAGTTCTGAGGACAGGACTGTTATGATAAGATAATTCAGTACCACAATGGACATAGAGGTCAGAGCACATACAGTGACCTGACAATAACCCAAAAACATAGAACGAGCTCTGAGACGTGGGAACTCTGCTGACCGCAATCCCTAATCCTCTCCAACCACACTAGAGGCAGCCGTGGATTGCGCCTAACGCTCCCTATGCAACTCGGCACAGCCTGAGAAACTAGCTAGCCTGAAGATAGAAAATACGCCTACCTTGCCTCAGAGAAATACCCCAAAGGAAAAGGCAGCCCCCACATATTATGACTGTGAGTTAAGATGAAAAGACAAACGTAGAGATGAAATAGATTTAGCAAAGTGAGGCCCGTCTTTCTGAACAGAACGAGGATAGGAAAGGTAACTTTGCGGTCAACACAAAACCCTACAAAAACCACGCAAAGGGGGCAAAAAGACCCTCCGTACCGAACTAACGGCACGGAGGTACACCCTCTGCGTCCCAGAGCTTCCAGCAAGCAGGAAAAAACAAATGGACAAGCTGGACAGAAAAAACAGCAAACAAAATAGCAAAGCAGAACTTAGCTATGCAGAGCAGCAGGCCACAGGAACGATCCAGGAGGAAACAAGTCCAATACTAGAACATTGACTGGAGGCCAGGATCAAAGCACTAGGTGGAGTTAAATAGAGCAGCACCTAACGACTTCACCACTTCACCTGAGGAAGGAAACTCAGAAGCTGCAGTACCACTTTCCTCCACCAACGGAAGCTCACAGAGAGAATCAGCCGAAGTACCACTTGTGACCACAGGAGGGAGCTCTGCCACAGAATTCACAACAGTACCCCCCCTTGAGGAGGGGTCACCGAACCCTCACCAGAGCCCCCAGGACGACCAGGATGAGCCATATGAAAGGCACGAACAAGATCGGGAGCATGGACATCAGAGGCAAAGACCCAGGAATTATCTTCCTGAGCATAACCCTTCCACTTAACCAGATACTGGAGTTTCCGTCTTGAAAGACGAGAATCCAAAATCTTCTCCACAATATACTCCAACTCCCCCTCCACCAAAACCGGGGTAGGAGGATCAACAGATGGAACCATAGGTGCCACATATCTCCGCAACAATGACCTATGGAATACGTTATGTATGGAAAAAGAATCTGGAAGGGTCAGACGAAAAGACACAGGATTAAGAACCTCAGAAATCCTATACGGACCAATGAAACGAGGTTTAAACTTAGGAGAGGAAACCTTCATAGGAATATGACGAGAAGATAACCAAACCAAATCCCCAACACGAAGTCGGGGACCCACACAGCGTCTGCGATTATCAAAACGTTGAGCCTTCTCCTGGGACAAGGTCAAATTGTCCACTACATGAGTCCAAATCTGCTGCAACCTGTCCACCACAGTATCCACACCAGGACAGTCCGAAGACTCAACCTGCCCTGAAGAGAAACGAGGATGGAACCCAGAGTTGCAGAAAAACGGCGAAACCAAGGTAGCCGAGCTGGCCCGATTATTAAGGGCGAACTCAGCCAAAGGCAAAAAGGACACCCAGTCATCCTGATCAGCAGAAACAAAGCATCTCAGATATGTTTCCAAGGTCTGATTGGTTCGTTCGGTCTGGCCATTAGTCTGAGGATGGAAAGCCGAAGAAAAAGACAAGTCAATGCCCATCCTAGCACAAAAGGCTCGCCAAAACCTCGAAACAAACTGGGAACCTCTGTCAGACACGATATTCTCTGGAATGCCATGTAAACGAACCACATGCTGGAAGAACAATGGCACCAAATCAGAGGAGGAAGGTAATTTAGACAAGGGTACCAAATGGACCATCTTAGAGAAGCGATCACAGACCACCCAAATGACTGACATCTTTTGAGAGACGGGAAGATCTGAAATAAAATCCATAGAGATATGTGTCCAAGGCCTCTTCGGGACCGGCAAGGGCAAAAGCAACCCACTGGCACGAGAACAGCAGGGCTTAGCCCGAGCACAAATCCCACAGGACTGCACAAAAGTACGCACATACCGCGACAGAGATGGCCACCAAAAGGATCTAGCCACTAACTCTATGGTACCAAAGATTCCAGGATGACCAGCCAACACCGAACAATGAACCTCAGAGATAACTTTATTCGTCCACCTATCAGGGACAAACAGTTTCTCCGCTGGGCAACGATCAGGTTTATTAGCCTGAAATTTTTGCAGCACCCGCCGCAAATCAGGGGAGATGGCAGAGACAATTACTCCCTCTTTGAGGATACCCGCCGGCTCAGATAAACCCGGAGAGTCGGGCACAAAACTCCTAGACAGAGCATCCGCCTTCACATTTTTAGAGCCCGGAAGGTGCGAAATCACAAAGTCAAAACGGGCAGAAAACAGCGACCAACGAGCCTGTCTCGGATTCAACCGCTTGGCAGACTCGAGATAAGTCAAGTTCTTATGATCAGTCAAGACCACCACGCGATGCTTAGCTCCTTCAAGCCAATGACGCCACTCCTCGAATGCCCACTTCATGGCCAGCAACTCTCGATTGCCCACATCATAATTTCGCTCAGCAGGCGAAAACTTCCTGGATAAGAAGGCGCATGGTTTCATCACCGTGCAATCAGAACTTCTCTGCGATAAAACAGCCCCTGCTCCAATCTCAGAAGCATCAACCTCGACCTGGAACGGAAGCGAAACATCTGGTTGACACAACACAGGGGCAGAAGAAAAACGACGCTTCAACTCTTGAAAAGCTTCCACAGCAGCAGAAGACCAATTGACCACATCAGCACCCTTCTTGGTCAAATCGGTCAATGGTTTAGCAATACTAGAAAAATTGCAGATGAAGCGACGATAAAAATTAGCAAAGCCCAGGAACTTTTGCAGACTTTTCAGAGATGTCGGCTGAGTCCAATCATGGATGGCTTGGACCTTAACAGGGTCCATCTCGATAGTAGAAGGGGAAAAGATGAACCCCAAAAATGAAACCTTCTGAACACCAAAGAGACACTTTGATCCCTTCACAAACAAAGAATTAGCACGCAGGACCTGAAACACCGTTCTGACCTGCTTCACATGAGACTCCCAATCATCCGAGAAGATCAAAATGTCATCCAAGTACACAATCAGGAATTTATCCAGGTACTCTCGGAAGATGTCATGCATAAAGGACTGAAACACTGATTGAGCATTGGCAAGTCCAAATGGCATTACTAGATACTCAAAATGGCCCTCGGGCGTATTAAATGCAGTTTTCCATTCATCGCCTCGCTTAATACGCACAAGATTATACGCACCACGAAGAGCTATCTTGGTGAACCAACTAGCCCCCTTAATCCGAGCAAACAAATCAGATAACAATGGCAAGGGGTACTGAAATTTAACCGTGATCTTATTTAGAAAGCGGTAATCTATACAAGGTCTCAGTGAACCATCCTTCTTGGCTACAAAAAAGAACCCTGCTCCTAATGGCGACGATGACGGGCGAATATGCCCCTTCTCCAAGGACTCCTTCACATAACTTCGCATAGCGGCGTGCTCAGGCACAGATAAATTAAACAGTCGACCTTTTGGAAATTTACTACCAGGAATCAAATCAATAGCACAATCAGAATCCCTATGCGGAGGTAGGGTATCGGACTTGGGCTCATCAAATACATCCCGGTCATCAGACAAGAACTCTGGAACCTCAGAAGGGGTGGATGACGAAATAGTCAGAAATGGGACATCACCATGTACTCCCTGACAACCCCAGCTGGACACAGACATGGATTTCCAATCTAATACTGGATTATGGACTTGTAGCCATGGCAACCCCAACACGACCACATCATGCAGATTATGCAACACCAGAAAGCGAATAACCTCCTGATGTGCAGGAGCCATGCACATGGTCAGCTGGGTCCAGTACTGAGGCTTATTCTTGGCCAAAGGCGTAGCATCAATTCCTCTCAATGGAATAGGACACTGCAAGGGCTCCAAGAAAAACCCACAACGCCTAGCATACTCCAAGTCCATCAAATTCAGGGCAGCGCCTGAATCCACAAATGCCATGACAGAATATGATGACAAAGAGCAGATCAAGGTAACGGACAGAAGAAATTTTGACTGTACCGTACCAATGGTGGCAGACCTAGCGAACCGCTTAGTGCGCTTAGGACAATCAGAGATAGCATGAGTGGAATCACCACAGTAGAAACACAGCCCATTCAGATGTCTGTGTTCTTGCCGTTCAACTCTGGTCAAAGTCCTATCGCACTGCATAGGCTCAAGTTTAAGCTCAGGTAATACCGCCAAATGGTGCACAGATTTACGCTCACGCAAGCGTCGACCGATCTGAATGGCCAAAGACATAGACTCATTCAGACCAGCAGGCATAGGAAATCCCACCATGACATCCTTAAGGGCTTCAGAGAGAACTTTTCTGAAAATAGCTGCAAGCGCACCTTCATTCCATTGAGTGAGTACGGACCACTTTCTAAATTTCTGACAATATACCTCTATCTCATCCTGACCCTGACACAGAGCCAGCAAATTTTTCTCTGCCTGATCCACTGAATTAGGTTCATCGTACAGCAATCCGAGCCAGGAAAAACGCATCGATATTACTTAATGCAGGATCTCCTGACGCAAGAGAAAATGCCCAGTCCTGAGGGTCGCCACGTAAAAAAGAAATAATGATCCTAACTTGTTGAACTGGGTCACCAGAGGAGCGAGGTTTCAAAGCCAGAAATAGTTTACAATTATTTTTGAAACTCAGAAAAAAACTCCAAAAAACAAATCAGGAATAGGAATTCTCGGTTCTAACATAGAATTCTGAACCACAAAGTCTTGAATATTTTGTACTTTTGCCGTGAGCTGATCCACACATGAAGACAGATCTTTAATGTCCATCGCTACACCTGTGTCCTGAACCACCCAAATGTCTAGGGGAAAAAAAAGGCAAAACACAGCGCAGAGAAAAAAAAATGGTCTCAGAACTTCTTTTTTCCCTCTATTGAGAATCATTAGTACTTTCGGCCTCCAGTACTGTTATGATAAGATAATTCAGTACCACAATGGACATAGAAGTCAGAGCACATACAGTGACCTGACAATAACCCAAAAACATAGAACGAGCTCTGAGACGTGGGAACTCTGCTGACCGCAATC